>NC_086105.1:147603695-147971195 GCF_963921235.1 Mobula hypostoma
GTCCACGTTTCAGGTTGAGACCCTTCAGCAGGGACTCTCGAACTGAAATAAACGGTTGAGAAGATGGCGCCGCGACGCAGTTCGCAGCGGCCACTCCGGTGGTGATGTCTGTTATCTGTCAAGTAGGGTGCCGTGCACAATCCTGGTTTGATGGAGACGGACGTGAGAGCACAGAGGAACATCTGGTGAAACTTCTGAAATGCCTGCTTCGCTGCTGCTGCTACTGTGTAATCCAGAATCTCCGGAGGGGAAGGCCCTGAGTCCTCGGCTTTGCTTGTTGCTCGGCGGCCGGGGAGAGGTCGAGGCGCTCGGCAGAGGATGATGCTCGGAGAGGCTGTGTCGGAGGGCTGGTCGGAGGCTCGAAGTTTTCGGATGGACTCAGAGTCCGCTGTGGTCGGGTGCTTCCAATGGTGCTGCATCGGCGAGTTGGCGGTGCTTGGAGGTTCATGGTGGGGAGAGTTTCTCCCTTCTACCATCTGCGTGAGATGATGGGCTGTCGGGACTTTGAGACTTTTTTTTTACCGTGCCCATGGTCTGCTCTTTATCAAATTACGGTATTGATTTGTACTGTTGTAACTATATGTTACAATTATGTGGTTTTGTCAGCTTTAGTGTTGGTTTGTCTTGTGTTTCTTGTGATATCATTCTGGAGGAACGTTATGTCATTTTTTAATGCATGCATTTCTAAATGACAATAAACGAGGACTGAGTGTCCTCATAATCTAATAATCTAATCTAAAATGCCGACTGTCCATTTCCCTCCACGATGCAGTCTGACCTGCTGACCCAGACACCTGGGTTCAGTTCCCACCACTGCCTCTAAGCAGTCTATACGTTCTCCCCGTGACTGTGTGAGCTTCCTCCGGGTGCTCCGGTTTCCTCCCACACTCCAACTTCGGGTTTGTGAGTTGTGAGCGCGCTGTGTTGGCGCCGGAAGTGTGGTGACTCTCGCGGGCTGCTCCCATCACGTCCTCAGATTGTGCTGGTCATCGATGCAAATGACAGGTGCAAACCATAGATTTCACAACAGATGTCAGTGATGATAATCCTGGTTCTGATTCTGACTCTGGGGAAGGTGGACAATGGAGCCATTCACAGCAGCGTGCGCCATGGCCAGGGAACTGCGCATTGAGAATCGGACGTGGGTATGGTTCCCACTGGAACGTTCTGGCCCTGAAGGCTTTGACAGTCTCCTTGGGAAACCGACCCAGCATCTTCCTCCCCTCACTGTGTCACCAGGACCCAAATGTTAACTTGCAACTGGTAAGGAAGGCCAATGCAATGTCAGCAAGGATGTTGTGCTGAGGGTTGGTAAAGAATCGGTCAGACCGCACTTGGAGTATTTGGGCCCCTGATCGAGGCAAGGATGTGCTGGTATTGGAGAGGGTCCAGAGGAGATTCACGAGAATGATCCTGGGAATGAAAGGGTTAATGAATGAGGAGTGTTTGATGGCTCTGGGCCTGTATTCATGGGAATTTAGAAGAATAGGGGGGGGGGAGATTTCATTGAAATGTACCGAATGTTGAAAGGCCTAGATAGAATGGATGTGGAGAGGGTGTTGGGAGAGGAGGAGCCACAGACCAGAAGAATCCCACCTCCCCAAGTCTCTCCCCATCCTCTTCCATCACCACCTCCCCATCACCCCTCCCTCCCCATTCTCCCCCCATTCCTTTCCCTTCATGACCCTTCCCCCTCTCCTGACCCCCTTCGCATCCGATCTCCCCCCCCTTACACTGAGGGGCCGGTTACCTGGGTGACGATAGCCAGCCGCTGGGCGATGGACAGCTGGTCTCCGTGCTCCGTCAGGACTCCCCGCATGGCCTGCGCCAGGTCGCCAGCCTGGGTGTTGTACAGAGTGTTGGCACCGAGCCCGGGCACCACAGATCCCATCTGCCTCAGCTGAGACAGTGACAACTGCTGCAGGAATGGGGGGGGGGGAGCAGTGGTGAATACACATAGCCATTAACGTCACACCAACCCCACCCCTCTGCAGGAGGCCATTCAGGCCATTGGGACCATGCTGGCCCCCAGCAGACAGCTTAACACATTGTGGAAAACCAGCCTCTCCTCCACGGACTCTGTCTACACCTCTCACTGCCTCAGTAAAGACCCCACCCACGCAGACATTCTCTCTTCTCCCCCCTCCCATCAGGCAGAAGATACAAAAGCCTGAAAGCACGTACTACCAGGCTCAAGGACAATTCCTACCTTGCTGTTAACAGACTTGAATGACTCCCTAATGGGATAGGATGGACTCCTGACCTCACAGTCTCCCTCGTTATAGTCTTGCGCCTTATTGTCTACCTGAACTGCATTTTCTCTGCTACTATTACATTTTATTCTGCATTGTTATCGATTTCCGTGTTCTACCTCCAAGGTGGGGGCTACAGCCCAGTCCGTCACCAGCAAAACCCTTCCCACCATTGAGCACATCCTCACAGACCATCGTCCCAGGAGAGCAGCATCCATCACCGGGGACCCCCTCCACCCAGGCCACGCTCCCGTCTCGCTGCTGCCATCAGGAAGAAAGTACCGGAGCCTCAGTCCCACACCTCCAGGTTCAGGAACAGTTATTACCCCTCAACCATCAGGCTCCTGAACCAAAGGGGATAACTTCACTCTACCTCAACTCTGAACTGATTCCACAATCTATGGAGTCACTTTCAAGGACTCTACAACCCGTGTTCTCAGTATTTATTTATATTTATTTATTATTATTATTATTTTGGTTTTTTTTTGTTTTTTCTGTTTGCATAACGTGTTGTCATTTGCACATTGGTTGTTTGTCTGTCTTTGTGTGTTGTTTTCCATTGATTTATCGTGTTTCTTGTGTTGGCGCGTGGCCAAGTGGTTAAGGCATCGGTTTAGTGATCTGAAGGTCGCTAGTTTGAGCCTCAGCTGAGGCAGCGTGTTGTGTCCTTGAGCAAGGCACCTAACCACACATTGCTCTGCGACGACACCGGTGCCAAGCTGTATCAGCTCTAGTGCCCTTCCCTTGGACAACATCGGTGGCATGGAGAAGGGAGACTTGCAGCTTGGGCAACTGCTGGTCTTCCATACAACCTTGCCCAGGCCTGTGCCCTGGAAACTTTCCAAGGCGCAAATCCATGACTAACAAGACTAACTGATGCCTATATATCGTGTTTCTTAGTATTTACCGTGAATGCCCACAGGAAAATGAATCTTGGGATGGTACAGTATATGGTGACAAAGTTCAGAAGTTCAAAGTTCAAAGTAAATTTTACTATCTAAGTACATATATGTCACCACCTACAACCCTAAGCTTCAGTTTCCTGCGGGCATACTCAGCAAATCTATAAAACAGTACCTATAACAGGATCAATGAAAGATCAACCAGAGTGCAGAGGACAACAAAATGTGCAAATGCAAATATAAATAAATAGCAATAAATAATGAGAACATGAGATAACGAGATAAAGAGTACCTAAAGTGAGATCATTGGTTGTGGGAACATCTCAATGGATGGGCAGGTGAGTGTAGTTAACCCCTTTGTTCAAGAACCTGATGGCTGAGGGGCTGTAACTGTTCCTGAACCTGGTGCTGTGAGTCCTGAGGCTCCTGTACCTTCTACCTGATGGCAGCAGCGAGAAAGAGCATGGCCTGGATGGTGAGGATCTCTGATGATGGATGCTGCTTTCCTACGACAACATTTCATGTAGATGTGCTCAATGGTTGGGAGGGCTTTACCTGTGCTGTACTGGACCAAATCCACTATCTTTTGTACACATGTACTTTGATAATAAATTTATTCTGAACTTTGAACATCATCGCACTGTGTAATGGTCTGAACTGTATGAACAATACTCAAGACAAGCTTTTCATGATCTGGGTACATGTTGACAAAAATAAACCAGTTCCGTCCTGATGAAGGGTCTCGGCCTGAAACGTCGACTGCACCTCTTCCTAGAGATGCTGCCTGGCCTGCTGCGTTCACCAGCAACTTTGATGTGTGTTGCTCCAATTTTGTTTACTGTTTTACCTTGTTCTACCTCAATGCTCTGTTGTAATGATCTGATCTGTGCTAGACAAGCCTTTCACTATCTCAGTACGTGTGACAAAAATTAACCCTATCAAAACGTTCTTATCTCCGACACCAACTTTCTCCCGTCTACAGTCTGCCTCCACAGACAGTCAGACTCACTGAGATCCCCCTGTGGGTTGGTTTGAACAAGCTGGTGGATCTCCTCCTCCCTGTGAGCGGGTCCACGCACAATCACCCTGACCCCTTCCCCCTCACCTCACCGCCGTCCCCGACGATCTTGTCGGCCAGGATGACCGCCTGGCCGGGGCTCCAGCCAGTGACCGCTCCGAGGATTGGCATGGCGCTCCGCACGGACTCCGGCGGCAGGGATTCGAGCTGAGGGAAGGACAGGCAGCCGAGAGCATCGGAGACGGAGCCCAGGGTCTCGTTAAGCCGTTGGGTTCTCAGCACGAGTCCCAGTAGCTGGGACTTCAGCTGGAAGAGAGCAGAGAGCCGCGGTCAGGACAGTCGGGGTCCACGGAGTCCCAGGACTGCAGTGAGCAGACCCACCATCCCCAGTGACCTTCCTGCCCGGCCCAAAGCACTTGGAGTCATTGCTGCCCTCTCCCCACTTAGAGCTGCCTCAGTAAAACACGGTTTGGTGCTGTCACCGCAGAGCTGTGGAGGCAGCTCGGCACTTCACCGATACCAGCACTGAGGTGACGGTATAATCTCTGTGCACGGCAAGCAAATCAACCCTTCTCACCGAACCTCGGTAGGTGTGACAGTAATAACCCGATCATTAATTACCAGCGACCATCACCCTATGGAATGAATGGTCAATGGGACAGTCACCTCAGAGACATAGAGAAGAGAAAAAGGCCTCTCGGCCCATCAAATCTGCCTAGCCTCATCGACCCGCATCTGAAGCATAGCCCCCGAAATCCCTCCCACCCAGATACCTACCCAAACTTCACTTAACTGTTGACATTGAACCCTGGTTGTAGACACTTAAGCCAAGGGTAGCATTAATATATATTTTTAATTGTAATTTATAGTAATTTTTTAATGCATTGCGCCGTACCGCTGCCGTAAGACAAACATTTCGTGATATATGTCAGTGAAAATAAACCTGATTCGGAGAAGCAGGCTGGAAATTCTCTGGATGAGGGCACCTCAACACCACCCGGAAAACAGGCTGTTCGACCGGCACACTATACACTTGATGAGTGTCTTGGCCCGAAACACCGACTGTTCATTCTTTTCTATAGATGCTGCCGGGCCCGCTGAGTTCCTCCAGCATTTTGTGTGTGTGTTGCTCTGATTTCCAGTGAGTGCAGATTTTCTCCTGTTTGTGACACTAAACACCAGCCTATTGCAATTTTTAACAATGGTTCTTCTCTCCTCGGGGCCAAAATGTGTCTTTCGTTTACCTCTGAGGCCCCCACCCTCCATAGTCTCTGTTGGATAGCTGGTTAAGTTTTATTTTTGGGCAGCTGTACTAATTATTCTGATATACAGCCAATACTTATTTATGTTTTAACAGGTTATAGATATCATTATATGTTAAATATAACATAACAACCTGAAGGTTGTCATAGCTGGGGGTGGTAATGGGAACAAGCTCTCACTATCTATTAAATGCTCCCAATGGTCTGTGTCACAAATAGCCTCCGACAACCACATCCAGCTCCTGGCCTTTACGTTTTGCTTGGCTACTAAGCCCGGCAGAACCGTTTCTACTGGCAGGAGAAGGGGCCAAGGTGGGTTACTGCCATTTTAAAACCAGTCTTTTTGGGCAGATGGGGCTCATCAGATGTGGTTGGCAGCTCATCTAGGAGAAGGAAAACTCTGATCATATCATACGGCCCTGACTTGCGTATCAGGTAGACGGCTGGGACGCAGCATCCATGGCCCGCCTTGAAAACGGAGAGTCCAAGATACTGTTCCATGGTTGACCCTAACCAGCAGAGGTCCTCAGCAGGTGTGTATGAAAAATAAAACTATTTCAAAGCTCTGAATGGGATCAGAGGCGTCCGTCGGTCAGGGACGACCATGGATATTGTGTCCTAGCTGTCGAGATACGCAAGACAGGGCACTACAATATGGGGAGCAACTGTCACCCATGTAGCAGGCCCTCCCTCTCCACACACCTGATTAACCCAAAGGAACGGCAGAGACCGATACAGTTTGACGCCAGCAGCGTTGCAGGGGTAGCCAGTCAGCATTGAACTCACTGTGGGACTGCCATAGGGACTGCATCCTGGATTTTCCCTAGCGGATTACTCCCGAAGCCTTCCCAATCAGTAGGTATAGCCACAAGGAGGCAGAGGTTTGAGATTCGAGTTTTCCTTCCCCTAGATGAGCCAATGGCTGACGAGCTTCATCTGCCCAAAGCAACTGGTTTTAGGGCACCAGTAACCCGCCTTTGCCCCTTCTCCTGTCAGTAGAAACAATTTCACCGGGCTTAGTACCCATTGGAAGCATTTAATAGGTAGTGGGATCTTTCCTCTGTCACCACCCCCAGCTAGAACAACCTGGGGGAACCCTGAATAATTATAATTCATATAAGATTCTTCAACCAGCAATGGAAAAGCATTTAATATTGTTACTTTGGGTACTTCCAACTGATGCAAACCAGCGTGTTGTTGAATATCTGGTTGCAACTTGTTTGAAGGTAATCAAAGATCAACTCTTTTCACAACATCGAGATGGTTAGGAACTTTTCGAAGCAGGTAGGGAGCAGGTGCTTTTGAAAGCTGGTCTGCCACTGGGCCCGGAGAGTGCTCGCCAGGTTTTCTGCATTTTGGATGTGGACTTGGTCTAGAGCTTATATCAGCCTTATTGTTTTTTATCTTCTGTGTTTTCCACTGATCTGTCTTTTTTTTTGCGCAGGGAGGGGAACTTGGAGGTCAACGTGCCTGATCTATTTTGTTCCGACTTTGTACGGGAGGGTTAATGTTCCTGTTCCGTTTTGTTTGCTTTTTTTTGTGTGGGGAGGGGGGATTTGAGGGTCGATGTTCCTGTTCTGTTTTGTTTGTTTTTTTGTGTGGGGAGGGGGGATTTGAGGGTCGATGTTCCTGTTCTGTTTTATTTGTTTTTTTGTGTGGGGAGGGGGGATTTGAGGGTCGATGTTCCTGTTCTGTTTTGTTTGTTTTTTTGTGTGGGGAGGGGGGATTTGAGGGTCGATGTTCCTGTTCTGTTTTATTTGTTTTTTTGTGTGGGGAGGGGGGATTTGAGGGTCGATGTTCCTGTTCTGTTTTGTTTGTTTTTTTGTGTGGGGAGGGGGGATTTGAGGATCGATGTTCCTGTTCTGTTTTGTTTGTTTTTTTGTGTGGGGAGGGGGGATTTGAGGGTCGATGTTCCTGTTCTGTTTTGTTTGTTTTTTTGTGTGGGGAGGGGGGATTTGGGGGTTGATGATCGTGCTGTCTCTCTTGGTTTCATGGCTACCTGGAGAGGAAATATTTCAAGCTGTATAGTTTGATAATAAATGAACCTTTGATGAAAACTACATTCAATTACATAAAAGAAGTAGGAAATTAAATTAGAAACAACTTTGCTTTCTCCCAGCGCTGTGGAAGCATTTTAGATGTCACTAGTTATTCAAAATTCTGCTTGAGCTATTCTGTCACTCTGCAGCTCAATAAGACATTCTTGCAATGTGGTGTCAACACTATTCTCAATACAAGAGGACGTGGCTTTAAGGTAAGGGGTGGGAAGTTCAAGGGGGATATTAGAGGAAGGTTTTTTACTCAGAGAGTGGTTGGTGCGTGGAATGCACTGCCTGAGTCAGTGGTGGAGGCAGATACACTAGTGAAGTTTAAGAGACTACTAGACAGGTGTATGGAGAAATTTAAGGTGGGGGGTTATATGGGAGGCAGGGTTTGAGGGTCGGCACAACATTGTGGGCCGAAGGGCCTGTACTGTGCTGTACTATTCTATGTTCTATGTTCACCCCAAATGGACCCACCACCCAGTCTGGGGTGGATGTGGTGTGGGGCTGAGCTGGCCGCCCTGCGGGGAGTAAATGGTGATTTGTGTGTGGTCAAGCAGGGACAGAGATAGATTAACGTGACAGGCCACCACACACACACACAATGCCTCATTTGCATCATCTACCATATTTTTCCATTAATACCATTCAGTATTCCAATTAAATTACAGATAATCATTTAGACTGTAAGATGTGGCAGGAGAATTAGGCCATTTGGCCCATCAAGTCTGTCCACCATTCCATCACGGCTGATCCATTTCCCTCTCAACCCCATTCTCCTGACTTCTCCCCATGTCCCTTCCCACTCTGACTAATCAAGAACTGTCAGCCTCTGCCTTAAATGCACCCAGTGACCTGGCCTTCACCGCCGCCTGTGGCTATGCACTCCACAGATGCACCACCCTCTGGCTAAACAAATTCCTCCTCATCTCCATTCTAAATGGACGTCCCTCTATTCTGAGGTTGTCCCCTCTGGTCCTAGACCCCCCCCCCCACAACTGTGAGAAGCATCCGCTCCGCATCCACTATGTCTAACACTCACAACACGCTGGAGGAACTCAGCAGGTCGGGCAGCATCCGAGGAAAAGATCGGTCGATGTTTCGGGCCGGAACCCTTCAATCCACTATATCTAAGCCTTTATTTTGAAATGTTTCAATGAGATCCCCAACTCATTGTTCTGAATTCCAGTGAGTACAGGCTCAGAGCCGTCAAACACTCCTCATATGACAAGCTGTTCAATCTTTTTCATGAACCTCCTTTGAACCCTCTCCAATGTCAGCACATCCTCTCTGAGATCATATAAATTAGCAATATTTCATTAGAACAGTAAACTTATCGAGGCCCGTTCAGAAACTCCTGTTTCTGTTTTTTCACTTGTGGCCCCTGCGGAATCTGACATGGCCCATGTTGAGAGCCTCTGATTTAGAGTGTATTTACCATCACCGAACTCTCCACTTCACTGGTTACATAACCGTCTGGAACAGAGGATCGGAAAAAGCTGCAGGAAGTTATAAACTCAGCCAGCTCTATCATGGGCACCGGCCTCCTCAGCATCGAGGACACCATCAAAAGGCAGCATCTGTCATTAAGGAATCCCCATCATCCAGGACATGGTCTCTTCCCATTACTATCATCAGAGAGGAGAGTCAGGAGCCTCAAGAGAGATACTCAGTGTTTCAGGAACAGCTTCTTCCCCTCCGCCATCAGATTTCTGAATGGACAATGAATCCACATACATGACTCATTCCACCGAGATGCAACACAGAGCGTCATAGGAAGTCATTCCTGTCTGTGGCCATCAAACTTTACAACTCCTCCCTTGGAGGGTCAGACACCCTGAGCCAATAGGCTGGTCCTGGACTTATTTCCTGGCATAATTTACATATCACTATTTAATTATTTATGGTTTTATATTGCTATATTTATACTCTATTCTTGGTTGGGGCAACTGTAATGAAAATCAATTTCCCTCGGGATCAATAAAGTATGACTATGACTATGACCTTTTTTTTCTTTTTATTTGCTCTCTTTTTGAACTTGTTGTTGTTTAGTCGTTACGTTTTGTCTGACTCTTCGTGACCTCGTGGTCCGTAGGGTTTTCATGGCAAGATACGGAAGTAGGTTGCTAGGCCTTTCTTCCGCGCAGTTACTGCTGCTGCCCAGGTTGGGACCCAGCTGGGTTTGACATTGTAACTTATGGCTTTTTTATTATGTATTGCAACGTACTGCTGCCCCTAAACAACAAATATCAGTGATAATAAACCAGATACTGATTCCCTATTTAGTTTGCTGCCCCACAATTTCCAGCTGCATACATGGGGAAGGGGGCACTGCCAGAAACAGTGAAAGGTCTTTGACCTGAAATATTAACTCTCGTTTCTCTCTCTTCAGATGCTGCCTGCCCTGCTGAGTATTCCTGTGTTTCATTTCTGCCCTGCAGTTTGCAGCCTCCATACCCGATGGGGTGGGACCTGGGTCCCCAGTGATGACTCTACCTTCTTGACATCGGCTTGGAAGCCCTTGAGGTGGCTGCATTTAATCATCTGGTGGAGGAGGCTACGGGCCTCGCCAGTGTCCAACTCCTGCACGTTGTCGAAGAAGCAAACCAGGAGGCCAAGTCTGTGAAAGGGAGACAGTTAAGATCATAAGACATAGGAACAGAATTAGGCCATTCAGCCCATCGAGTCTGCTCCACCATTCCATCTTGGCTGATTTATTATCCCTCTCTACCCCATTCTCCTGCCTTCTCCCCGTAACCTTTGACACCCCAGCTAATCGAGAACCTATCAACCTCCGTTTTAAATATTCTTGGCTTCCACAGCTGTCTGTGGCAATGAATTCCACACGGCGAGGTTGTGAGGACGACATGGAGCCAGCTGGTCTCAAAGTGGAGTTTATTGTCCTGTGCGCGTCCATCCAATGAAAAGCTTACTTGCCACAGCGTCACGGGCACACGGAATCAGAAAAACAACAGATCATAAACTCAGGAGATTCTGCAGGCGCTGGAAATCCTGAACAAGGCACAGAAAATGCTGGAGGAACTCAGCAGGTCAGGTGACATCTACGGAGAGGAATAAACGGTCAACGTTTCGGTCCAAGACCCTCCATCAGGACTCTTAGCTCAAAATGTTGGCTGTTTATTCGCCTCTATCAGATGAGGATCAAAGATCAAGGGAAATGGAACTTTACCAACTGTCACACGAAGTACAGCCTCTGCCGAGCCTTTTTGTTAATGGAGGAGATATGCTTCTTTCACATTTCAAATTCCTGGGTGTCAATATCTCTGAGGACCTAGTCTGTATCTAATGTATCAAAGCCAAAGAAGGCATGGACAGCGGCTATATTTCATTAGGAATTTGAGGAGATTTGGTATGTCACCAAAAACACTTGCAAATTTCTACAAATGTACCGTGGAGAACATTCTAACTGGCTGCATCACCGTCTGGTATGGACGGGGGGTGGGGAGGCTACTGCACAGGATTGAAGTAGGCTGCAGAGAGTTGTAACCTCAGTCAGCTCCGTCGTGGGCACCCGCCTCCATAGTATCCAGCACATCTTCAAGGAGCAACATCTCAAATGGGTGGCATCCATCATTAAGGGCCCCCATCACCCAGGACATGCCCTGACCATCAGGGAGGAGGTACAGAAGCCTGAAGGAACCCACTCAATGATTCAAGAACAGCTTCTTCCCTCTGCCATCTGATCTCTGAGCGGACATTGAACCCATGAACACTACCTCACTACTTTTTTTTATTTCTATTTTTGCACTGCTTATTTAATTTAACTGTTTAATGTATATATATTTTTTGTAATTTACAGTTTTTTCTCGATTATTATGTATTGCATTGTACTGCTGCCGCAAAGTTAATAAATTTCAAGACATATACCGGTGATATTAATTCTGATTCTGATTCTGCCACGAAGTCCCATGAAATGACGCCCAGGAAGATGAACATTGAAACAGTGCGAACTGGAGTTGTTGATGATGAGTGGGTGGAGAGGAGACACATTTCTCCTGACATCGATATCCCTCTCTACGGTTTTGAGGATGTTCAGCTCCGGGTCACGTGTTTGCACCAGGACTCTACCCTGTTTACGTCCTGGTGATAACTGGACTTGTCATCCCTGGTGATCAGTCCAACCCGGCCACCACCTAGCTCTCATCACTAGGACAGCGAGCTGTTAGCTGTTTACCTCTGCTGCAAACTTCGTGCACTTTCAATTATATTTTATTAACTTACTTATGGTAATATTTTGTTTTGTGTGCTGTGCGTGAATGAGAATCAGACTCAGGTTTAATATCACTGGCGTACGTCGTGAAATTTGTTGTTTTGCAGTAGCAGTACAATACAATATTTAATAATAAAACTGTAAATTACAATAGAAGTTAAATTTAGTAAGTGCAAATAGGGAATACATATATGATACCTTATATGTTTTGTGGTCTGGAGCAACATTATTTTTTCTGGTTGTGCAGTTCTGTGCTAGAGTCTTATATAACCAGGGTGTCTATGACTTTTGCACAGTACTGCAATAATTTTATGTATTGCACTGTACAGCTGCAACAAACAAATAAATTTCATGACATATGTGAGTGATGATAAACCTGATTCTGATAGGGGTCTCTATTGTGGACTGAGAGTGGGAAGGGGACAGGGAGAGGGGAATCACGGTTGGGAAAAGGGGAAGGGAGAGGGGAGGGAGCGGGAAGCACCAGAGAGACATTCTGTAATGATCAATAAACCAATTTTTTGAAATCAGATGACCTTGCCTGTCTCAGTGCTAGGTGTGTCTGCACCTGTGCTATCCCCTGTCCCTGGCACTCTTTCCCTGCCACCTGTCCCTCACTCCTCCCGTGGATCTCCACCCTCCCCATTCCCAGCGTCCTTTCCTCCTGCCAGATTTACAAACTTGGAGGAACACCATTTCATTTGGTTGTATACATGTACAGCCAGATGACAATAAAGCCAAACTTAAACTTGACAATGGCACCATCCACAGAGACGACACAACTGTCATCAATGGGCAGCCTTCCTCAAGAAATAAAACATAAAATACACATCATTGTTACAGGAAGAACACAACGTTTTGATCTTTTGTTACATCATCATCATCATCATCATCTTCATTATGTGCTGGGTTATATGACATCATCATTATGTGCCATGTTGTACAACGTGGGCAATCACGGTCTTATGACCATGATAGTTCTTGGCAAATTTTTCTACAGAAGTGGTTTGCCATTGCCTTCTTCTGGGCAGTGTCTTTACAAGACGGGTGACTCTAGCCATTATCATTACTCTTCAGAGATTGTCTGCCTGGTGTCAGTGGTCGCATCACCAGGACTTGTGATCTGTACCAGCTGCTCATACGACCATTCGCCACCTGCTCCCGTATCTTCACGTGACCCTGATCAGGGCGAGGTGGGGGTGGGGAGGCTAAGCAGGTGCTTCACCTTGCGCAAGGGTGAGCTGCAGGCCAGTGGAGGGAAGGAGTGTCTTGCACCTCCTTTGGTAGAGACGTATCTCCAATCCGCCATCCATATCATTTGGAACATGTGACAGTATTAACCCAATTCCAATACCAGTACCAATACCAATACCTCGTTTCCTTCATTGCCTGGCGACAGAATCACTCGCAAGGCAACTAGTTCAGAATTAGGTTTATTATCACCAGCATTCACCAACTGGCCATTTTCTTAGGTACGCCAGTCCACCTGCTCATTAATGCATCTATCTAATCAGCCAATCACGTCGCAGCAACTCAATGTATAAAAGCATGCAGACATGGTCAAGAGGTTCAGTTGTTGCTCAGACCAAACATCAGAATGGGGAAGAAAATGTGATCTAATTGACAGTTGACTTTGGAATCATTGTTGGTGCCAGACGGGGTGGTTTGAGTATCTCAGAAACTGCTGATCTCCTGGGATTTTCACACACAACAGTCTCTAGAGCAGGGGTTCCCAACCTTTTTTATGAAGTGGACCAATACCATTAAGCAAGGGATCCATTGACTCCAGATTGGGAACCCCTGATCTAGAGTTTACAGAGAGTAGTGTGAGAAACAAAAAACATCCAGTGAGTGGCAGTTCTGTGGGCGAAAACACCTTGTTAATGAGAGAGGTCAGAGGGGAATGGCCAGACTGGTTCCAGCTGTTAGGAAGGCAACAGAAACTTATATAACCACGCATTACAACAGCGGTGTGCAGAGGAGCGTCTCTGAACACACACACACATTAAACCTTGAAGTGGCTGCTTCTGCTCAACATGAGATAGCCTTTTTGACTTTATTGATTAGGAGAGCCACTTTATTGAAGTGGAAGGATTCTAATCCCACCTACTGAATTTTATTGGCTCTCCTCCATTATGTCCTGTTTAAGGTTAGAGAAAATAAGAAGTCAGACATTTGATACATCCTTTAAATTTCAGCAAATCTGGTGACCTTTTATCGAATATTTTCATTTAATTTGATTACACTACTCTTCCAATTTTTTTTCTGGAAGTTTTAGATTTGATCAGGAAGTCTTTTTTTTTGGTCGTATCCTCAAAATGGACTGCCCAGTCCCTTTTTTTTGTTTCTTTTTTTATACTGTGTTTTTTTTCTTCATTTAAAATTCAATGTTTTTTCTTTCCTCTTCAAGAACTGATAAGAGAATTGCTGTTTTCTTTTTTTATTATATATTTTACTACGTATGATTTTGATAATGTCTATCTTAATCTCGGTTTGTATTGTTATTGACATATATTTTTGAGATAATTCTCCTCTTGTTTGTATTTATGTTCCTTTTAAATCAATAAAAAGATTAATAAAGAAAGTAAACCTTGAAGTGGATGGGCTACAGCAGCAGCAGATCACAAACACACACTCGGTGGCCACTTTATTAGGCACAGGAGGTAACTGCTGTATCATACCATCAGTGATAATAAACCCATTTCAGATTCAAATATTCATGTTGGTGATAGCCAGACAAGGACAGGTATGGGGCTGGGCTGGGGGAAGGTCCCAGGGTTGAGTTGCAGCTCACCTGTACACAGTCGAGGTGTTGGCCATGTTGAAGCCACTGGCGTTGATCCTCTCCTGGAAGGCTCTGGCGGTTGCTGGCCTGATGTCGTAAACCGAGTCCAGCTGCTTTGTGGCGTTGTCGTAATTAATGAAGAGCCGGATCTGGGGTTGGGGGAAATGACTCACTGGTTAACCAGGGAGGAACTGGAGAACGCTGCACCTTTTCAATGGCTTCAGCGCAACGCTCAAACCCTTCCCCCGGGAGATAGCACCCTTCCTATAGAGAGAGTCATATACACCTTGGAAACAGGCCTTTTGGCCCAACTCATTGATGATGCCCATCCAAGCTTCCCCCAGTTGCCTGCATTTGACCCATGATTATCTAACCCTTTCCAATGCATATATCTGTCCAAGTGTTGTGTAAAAGTCAACCACTTCTTCTGGCAGCTCGCTCCACACACTCATTAAAATTTCACCCCTCAGGTCCCTATTAAACCTTAAACCTTCTCACCTTAAAACTTCAACTCTGGTTCTTGATAGACCCACCCTGGGAAAAAGACTTGAGTGCATTTGCCCTCTCTATGCCCCTCGTGATTTTATACACTCCATAAGGAATGGTCAGACGGATGTTTCAATGGAAAGCGAGAGAGAGAAAGGTCAAGTGCCCAAGGGTATCGATCCCAGAAAGTGGCCAGGGTGTTAAGCAGGCCCGCGCCATGTCTGCCTTCACTGGTTGAGGGTTGGAGCATGTCAGCAAGACACATTGCAGACGTTTAAACTTTACTGAGGTCACACTTGTCATGTTGCATGCAGTTTTGGTCGTCCCACTACAGGAGGGATGTGGAGGCTTTGGAGAGGATGCAGAACAGGTTCACCAGGCTTCTGCCTGAATTAGAGGGGATGTGCTTTAATGAGAAGTTGGATAAACTTGTCTCTGGAGCGGAGGAGGCGGAGGGGAGATCTGATGGATGTTTATAAGATTATGAGAGGCATCAATTGAGCAGATGGGTAGTACCTGTTTCCCAGGGTGGAAATGTCTAATACCAGAGGGCATGCATCGAAGTCGGGAGGGAGAAAGTTCAAAAGAGATGTGTAGGGCAAGTTTATTTTTTACACAGAGAGTGCTGGGGGGGGGGTGCTTCCAGACGTGGTGGCGGAGGCAGATACGGAAGAGGTAGTTTTAGAGGCTCTCAGATAAACACATGGATCAGCAGGGGATGGAGGAAATGGAGATTGCAACGTCCTTTATTAGGGACCGCCACCTTTCAGGGCGTGTCCTCTGCTCAATACCACCCTCAGGGAGGAGGTACAGGAGCCTCAACATTTCAGGAACAGCTTTTTTACCCACCACCATCAGATTTCCCACCCATAAACATCACCTCAGTATTTTTTGCTCTCTTTCTGCATTACTTAATTTAATTTTTATACTGTGTACATCTCATATTGTAATTTCTATGTTTTAATTTTTAAGTACAAAACAGCAAGTTTCACGACATGCTCGTGATATTAAACCTGATTCTGATTCTGAGTCGAGTTCATTAGTTCAATTATTTCAGCACAGCATTGTGGGCTGAATGGCCTATTCATTTGCTTCTGCCCCTTTCTTCTCCAGTCCTGATAGATCTCAACCCGGAATTTTGACTCCTTATTCGCCTCTGTAAATGCTGCCTGACCTGCTGAGTTCCTCCAGCATTTTGTGTGTGTTGCTCTGGATTTCCAGCACCTGCAGGATCTCTTGCGTTGTGATTTTTTGTTCTAGGTTCTAAAACTTGAGATGGCCTGAGATAGAACGAGGCCATTCAGCCTCTCAGTCCTGCTCCCTGCCTGGTAGGAGGAGGATAGTGGGTGAGGCTGACCTCATTGAGGCCGATCTTGTGGATCTCCTCAGGAGGGAGGTGGACCACGAATCGCCCCAGGAACCATAGGTTCTCAGCCACAATCCACGAAGCTCTCCCGCTTGCTCCTGCAGTGGGGAAGAAAACAGACAGTGTTCAAAGTGTCCACGGCTTTTCCACTGACACTGGCCGCCTGAGGGTCTGACGGTCTGGCTGGGAGGGTTGGTCAGGATGGTGGGGGTTTTCACACCACATACCAGACTGCTGGTTGAGTCTCTGCAGGATGTGTCGGATCCACTCGTAGACGGCCCTTTGACAACGAGACGTCATGTCGTCGTACAGTTCCTTAAATACGGCTGTTCTGCGGAGTCAGAGAGGTGACCTTGTTAGATGGATAGCAACTGCATTTACGTGGTGCCCCTCACACAGCAAAACACCTCAAACAAAACTGGCTCTGCGATTTGGGCACAGCAAGGTCCTACAAACAGCGGTATGACGGTCAACAGACAATCTACTCTGATGATGCCGATAGAGGAGTGGGTGTTGGACTAGGAACTCCCCTGCTCACTCTATGTGTGTGTGTGTGCGTGTGTGCGTGTGTGTGTGTGTGTGTGTGTGTGTGTGCACGAGCATGACTGCTTATATCTGTAACCCTGAAGTGTCTATGAATTTATAGCATTTGTAAAGTGTAATGTGACAAAATGGAACCGGTGCGATCGCAGGGTGCTCTGCTGGATTGTTGACTTGTTTGGATGGAAAGCTTCAAGAAGAGGTGTGATTTTTCAAGGGGGTGTGTTTTATGACAGGGAGTGTTTTGACAACAGAGAAAAACTGGACACAGCTGTCCTGGGGTGGGGGAGGGAGAAGAGAAGCCTCAAAAGACAAATGGACTCATTAAAGATGGTTGCAGATCAGGATGGATTTCTGGACGTTGTAAGTGTATAAAAATGATCTGTTTTGAGCTGTAAGCTTGCAGCTACCTACTAATGACTTAACGTATTGAGGTAGACTTGCTCTTACAAGTAGCTCTAACCCTACCCTGATGGGCACGGTTGAAAATCCTACCTCACCCTCACTCTCACCTGCAGCCAAATGGGAAGCAATGGATATCACTGGAGATGGTGGGTGGAACAAAACCCCTCAAACCTTCTTTGCAACAACTCACAGCCCAGGTACAGGGGTGCGTTACGTAAGAACCATCACAAAGAAGGCACCACAGTGCTTCTACATTTTCTTTAGACATTCACATAGATCAAGCATGACACCAAAAACTTTGACAAACTTCTACAGATGCACAGTGGAGAGTATCCTGACTGATTGCATCACAGTCTGGTGTGGAAACACTGATGCCCAGGAATGGAAAAGCCTAAAAAAAAGTGGATACAGCCTAGCCCACCACAGGAAAGCACTCCCCACCACTGAGCACATCCACATGGAACGCTGCCACAGGAAGGGAGCTTCCTCATCAAGGACCCCCACCATCCAGGCCACGCTTCCTTCTCGCTACCACCATCCGGCAGGAGGTCCCACACCACCAGCTTCAGGAACAGTTATTACCCTGCAACCATCAGGCTCCTGAACCAGCAAGGATAACTTCACTCACCTCAACGCTCATCTGACTCCACAACCTTTCAAGGACTCTTTATCTTAAGTCTTCATTATTTATTGCCTATTATTTTTTTTCTCTCTGTTGTCTTTTGCACATTGGTTGTTTGTCCTTCATGTGTGTGTTTATTCATTGATTCTATTGTGTTTCTTTGTGTTTACTGTGAATGCCCACAGGGTAGGACTGTACATGGTGGCAGATACTGCACATACCTTGATAATAAATTTGCTTTGACTCACATGTTCTTGAAGCTGTCCTCTGGAAGGTCCTGGGGCATGTCAGTGACCATCTCGGGCTGCAGGTAGGCGGCTGACGACAGCCTCAGGGCCTTGCTGAGGAGCTCCAGGCACCCGGGTGAACTGGGCTGCGGGGAGCATCTCTGCCAGAGCGCAACGAAGAGGCTGCGGCCGCCGCTCGGGGAACGCAGGAGCCCCTCTCGGATCTCCCTGAAGGAAAGGCTCGTGTACATGAGCTGTGGGCGCGGAGCCAGAGAATGGGCAAGGGGAAAGAGAGGTGGAGAAAGATAGAGAAAAGGAAAGGATGGGGACAGAGAGAGAGAGAGGAGAGAAAGAGAGAGATGGAGAAAGATAGAGAGAGAGAGAGAATCAGACTCAGGTTTAATATCCCTGGCATATGTCATGAAATTTGTTGTTTTGCAGCAGCACAACATTGCAATATATAATAATAAAAACATAAATTACAATAAGGAATATATATAAAAACAAAATTAATTTAAATAAGTAGAGAAAACTAATGAGGCAGTGTCCATGGGTTCACTGTCTGTTCAGAAACCTGACAGCAGAGGAGAAGAAGCTGTTCCTAAACACTGAGAGTGTGTTTTCATGTTCCTGTACCTCCTCCTTGATGGTAGCAGAGAGAGGAAGTCATGTCCTGGATGATGGGGTCCGTGATGACAGAGGCATGGCCGTTTGAAGGTGTCCTCAATGCTGGGGAGGCCAGTGTCCATGATGGAGCTGGCTGAGTTTACAACTTTCTGAAGCTTTTTCCGATCCTGTGTACTGCCCCTCCGTCCCTCCGTACCAGACAGTGATGCAACCAGTTAGCATGCTCTCCATGGTATATCTGTACAGATTTGCTAGAGTCTTCGGTGACATACTGAGTGTCCTGAAACTCCTCATGAAATATAGTCGCTGTCGTGCCTTCTTTGTAATTGCATCACTATGTGGGGCCCAGGATAGATCCCCAGAGACGTTGACACCCAGGTACTTGAAATTGCTCACCCTTTCCACTTCTGATCCCTCAACGAGGACTGGTGTGTGTTACCTTGTCTTCTGCTTTCTGAATTCCCAATAAATTCTTTGGTCTCACTAACATTCAGCGCAAGGTTGCTGCTCCAACACCACTCAACCAGCTGATCTGTCTTGTTCCTGTACGCCTCCTCGTCCCCGTCTGAAACTCTGCCAACAATAGTTGTGTCATCAGGAGATTTATAGTTGGTGTTTGAGCTCTGCCTAGCCGAACAGTCGTGGGTGTAGAGAGAGTAGAGCAGCGGGCTAAGCACACATCCTTTAGACGTGCCAGTGAAGAGGAGATCTTATTTCCGACCCACGCTGATGGTGGTTTCCCAGTGAGGAAGTAGAGGAGCTTGCTAGAGAAAGGAGAGAGGAGGAGTGGGAGAGAGCGAGAATGAGGAGAAAGAGAATGGGGATGGGAGGGGAGAGAGAAAGGAGAAGGGGAAGAGGGGGGAAGAGAGGAGGGAGGGAGAGAAAGGGGGAAAACGGGGAGGGAAAGGGAGTGAAAGGGAGAAAGGGAGAGAAGTAGAGAGAGTGGGAGAAAGGGAGGGAGAGATAGAGAGATCCTTCTCTCTCCACACACATCCTTCCCGGGTGGGAACTGGAATGGCGCCCTGCACTCCACATGGCTTAGTGGGGTTGCAACATGACCAGCCCACTCTATACCCCACCTTACCACAAGCCTTTTGCACCACCTATCAACCTTTGCTGCCACTATCAGGGATCTCTGGGACCCGCAGAGTCTCATAGAGTAGGACAGCATGGAAACAGGCCCTTCAGCCCATCTAGTCAGTGCCAACCTGGCCTTCTGCCTAGTCCCATCCATGATCCTATCCAGATTTCTGTTCAATGTTATAATCGAACCCTCATTCACCACATCCACCGGCAGCTCAGTTCACACTCACTCCACCCTCTGAGTGAAGAAGCTTCCCCGAGGTTCCCCTTAAATATATTTTACCTTTAACCTCTCCTTGCTGCTGCCATCAGGAAGGAGGTACAGGAGCCTCAGGACTCTCACCACCCTCACCACCAGGTTCAGGAACAGGTATCACCCCTCAACCATCAGGCTCTTAAACCGGTGGGGATAACTTTACCAAATTCACTCACCCCATCACTGAACTGTTCCCACAACCTCTGGACTCACTTTCAAGGGCACTTCATCTCATGTTCCCAATATTTATTGCTTATTCAATTATTATTATTATTATTTCTTTTTTGTATTCGCACAGTTTGTTGTCTTTTGCACACTGGTGCATGCCCAAGTTGGTGCGGTCTTTCATTGATTCCATTATGGTCATTATTCTATTATGGGTTTATCGAGTATGCCTGCAGGAGAACGAGCCTCGGGTTTGACCCCACACTGACAGATAATAATCTTACTTTGAGCTTTGAAAGGAAGATGGGTGGGGATGAACAGACACTCGGGAGACCATAACGGGAGTGGCTCAGGGATCTCAGAGGATGGAGAGGTGGGGGGTGGGTTACAGAGAGGAGGGAGGGGTGACATGAACTCCGTGACCACCTCACACAGCGACACCAACCTCCACACTCCCGTCGCTGTACAGGTATCTCATGCTGAGCAGGAAGGTGTCAGCGTCCATCTGCCGAAGGTCAGCACCCAGCTGCCTGGGCTGTTGCACGATCCCCTGGAAGTAGGCAGCGATCGATGTCTGGAAGGTGAGGAGAGTCAACTGGAAATGGGAATGTTCCCAGGAGCTCAGGATCTTCACCCCTGTAGCGCCCCGTTACCCTGGTTAACACAGCCCTGGCTGTCCATCCGCCCCGTTACCCTGGTTAACACAGCCCTGGCTGTCCATCCGCCCCGTTACCCTGGTTAACACAGCCCTGGCTGTCCATCCGCCCCGTTACCCTGGTTAACACAGCTCTCGCTGTCCATCCGCCCCGTTACCCTGGTTAACACAGCTCTCGCTGTCCATCCGCCCCGTTACCCTGGTTAACACAGCTCTCGCTGTCCATCCACCCCGTTACCCTGGTTAACACAGCTCTCGCTGTCCATCCGCCCCGTTACCCTGGTTAACACAGCTCTCGCTGTCCATCCACCCCGTTACCCTGGTTAACACAGCCCTCGCTGTCCATCCGCCCCGTTACCCTGGTTAACACAGTCCTGGCTGTCCATCCGCCCCGTTACCCTGGTTAACACAGCCCTGGCTGTCCATCCGCCCCGTTACCCTGGTTAACACAGCTCTCGCTGTCCATCCGCCCCGTTACCCTGGTTAACACAGCTCTCGCTGTCCATCCGCCCCGTTACCCTGGTTAACACAGCCCTGGCTGTCCATACACCCTGTTACCCTGGTTAACACAGTCCTGGCTGTCCATCCGCCCCGTTACCCTGGTTAACACAGCCCTGGCTGTCCATCCACCCCGTTACCCTGGTTAACACAGCTCTCGCTGTCCATCCACCCCGTTACCCTGGTTAACACAGCTCTCGCTGTCCATCCACCCCGTTACCCTGGTTAACACAGCTCTCGCTGTCCATCCGCCAGCCTGCAGGGCAAGGCTCCACCCCAAAGGCAGGACACGTCCACTGGTGTGGGTTGGCACTGACCCCCACCCCCCGAGACCACACCCCCTGTACTGACAGATGCCGCCCCAGAGATGACACTGGCCCCAGCATGGTCTGACCATCACCAGAAAAACCACGTCCCACACTGACAGACCCACCCACATTCACTGGTCACACCCCACACTGACAGACCCACCCACATTCACTGGTCACGTCCCACACTGACAGACCCCACCCACATTCACTGGTCACACCCCACACTGACAGACCCCACCCACATTCACTGGTCACACCCCACACTGACAGACTCCACTCACATTCACTGGTCACACCCCACACTGACAGACCCCACCCACATTCACTGGTCACACCCCACACTGACAGACTCCACCCACATTCACTGGTCACACCCCACACTGACAGACCCACCCACATTCACTGGTCACGTCCCACACTGACAGACCCCACCCACATTCACTGGTCACACTCCACACTGACAGACCCCACATTCACTGGTCACACCCCACACTGACAGACCCCACCCACATTCACTGGTCACGTCCCACACTGACAGACCCCACCCACATTCACTGGTCACACTCCACACTGACAGACCCCACATTCACTGGTCACACCCCACACTGACAGACCCCACCCACATTCACTGGTCACACTCCACACTGACAGACCCCACATTCACTGGTCACACCCCACACTGACAGACCCCACCCACATTCACTGGTCACGTCCCACACTGACAGACCCCACCCACATTCACTGGTCACACCCCACACTGACAGACCCCACCCACATTCACTGGTCACACTCCACACTGACAGACCCCACATTCACTGGTCACGTCCCACACTGACAGACCCCACTCACATTCACTGGTCACATCCCACACTGACAGACCCCACATTCACTGGTCACACCCCACACTGACAGACCCCACCCACATTCACTGGTCACGTCCCACACTGACAGACCCCACCCACATTCACTGGTCACACTCCACACTGACAGACCCCACATTCACTGGTCACGTCCCACACTGACAGACCCCACTCACATTCACTGGTCACATCCCACACTGACAGACCCCACATTCACTGGTCACACCCCACACTGACAGACTCCACTCACATTCACTGGTCACACTCCACACTGACAGACCCCACATTCACTGGTCACACTCCACACTGACAGACCCCACCCACATTCACTGGTCACGTCCCACACTGACAGACCCCACCCACATTCACTGGTCACACCCCACACTGACAGACCCACCCACATTCACTGGTCACACCCCACACTGACAGACCCCACATTCACTGGTCACACCCCACACTGACAGACTCCACCCCCAGATGCTGACCCACCCAAGTTCACTGCAACAGGAAAGTCCATTGCAACATGACCAGATTGTCCACGCCGAGGCCACATTTAAAATCTGACTGCACCTCCCTGAAGGCCACTCCCACACACCCAGACCCCCCCTCAGGCCACTCCCACATACCCAGACCCCCCCTCAGGCCACTCCCACACACCCAGACCCCCCCTCAGGCCACTCCCACATACCCAGACCCCCCCTCAGGCCACTCCCACATACCCAGACCCCGCCTCCACAGGCCACTCCCACATACCCAGACCCCGCCTCCTCAGGCCACTCCCACATACCCAGACCCCGCCTCCACGGGCCACTCTCACATACACAGACCCCGCCTCATCAGGCCACTCCCACATACCCAGACCCCGCCTCCACAGGCCACTCCCACATAGTCAGACCCCGCCTCATCAGGCC
Source organism: Mobula hypostoma (assembly GCF_963921235.1). Classification (NCBI taxonomy): domain Eukaryota; kingdom Metazoa; phylum Chordata; class Chondrichthyes; order Myliobatiformes; family Myliobatidae; genus Mobula; species Mobula hypostoma. The sequence continues at coordinate 147,627,200 of NC_086105.1, forward strand.
ACTCCCACATACCCAGACCCCGCCTCCACAGGCCACTCCCACATAGTCAGACCCCGCCTCATCAGGCCACTCCCACATACCCAGACCCCGCCTCATCAGGCCACTCCCACATACCCAGACCCCGCCTCCTCAGGCCACTCTCACATAGTCAGACCCCGCCTCCTCAGGCCACTCTCACATACCCAGACCCCGCCTCCTCAGGCCACTCCCACATACCCAGACCCCGCCTCCTCAGGCCACTCCCACATACCCAGACCCCGCCTCCACAGGCCACTCTCACATACCCAGACCCCGCCTCCTCAGGCCACTCCCACATACCCAGACCCCGCCTCCTCAGGCCACTCCCACATACCCAGACCCCGCCTCCACAGGCCACTCCCACATACCCAGACCCCGCCTCCTCAGGCCACTCCCACATACCCAGACCCCGCCTCCTCAGGCCACTCCCACATACCCAGACCCCGCCTCCACAGGCCACTCTCACATACCCAGACCCCGCCTCCTCAGGCCACTCTCACATACCCAGACCCCGCCTCCTCAGGCCACTCCCACATACACAGACCCCGCCTCCTCAGGCCACTCCCACATACCCAGACCCCGCCTCCTCAGGCCACTCCCACATACCCAGACCCCGCCTCCACGGGCCACTCCCACATACCCAGACCCCGCCTCCTCAGGCCACTCCCACATACCCAGACCCCGCCTCCTCAGGCCACTCCCACATACCCAGACCCCGCCTCATCAGGCCACTCCCACATACCCAGACCCCGCCTCCTCAGGCCACTCCCACATACACAGACCCCGCCTCCACAGGCCACTCTCACATACACAGACCCCGCCTCCTCAGGCCACTCCCACATACCCAGACCCCGCCTCATCAGGCCACTCCCACATACCCAGACCCCGCCTCCACAGGCCACTCTCACATACACAGACCCCGCCTCCTCAGGCCACTCCCACATACCCAGACCCCGCCTCCACAGGCCACTCTCACATACCCAGACCCCGCCTCCTCAGGCCACTCCCACATACCCAGACCCCGCCTCCTCAGGCCACTCCCACATACACAGACCCCGCCTCCACAGGCCACTCCCACATACCCAGACCCCGCCTCCTCAGGCCACTCTCACATACCCAGACCCCGCCTCCACAGGCCACTCTCACATACACAGACCCCGCCTCCACAGGCCACTCTCACATACACAGACCCCGCCTCCTCAGGCCACTCCCACATACCCAGACCCCGCCTCCACAGGCCACTCCCACATACACAGACCCCGCCTCCACAGGCCACTCCCACATACCCAGACCCCGCCTCATCAGGCCACTCCCACATACCCAGACCCCGCCTCATCAGGCCACTCTCACATACACAGACCCCGCCTCCTCAGGCCACTCCCACATACCCAGACCCCGCCTCCTCAGGCCACTCCCACATACCCAGACCCCGCCTCCTCAGGCCACTCCCACATACCCAGACCCCGCCTCATCAGGCCACTCTCACATACACAGACCCCGCCTCCACAGGCCACTCCCACATACACAGACCCCGCCTCCTCAGGCCACTCCCACATACACAGACCCCGCCTCCTCAGGCCACTCTCACATACACAGACCCCGCCTCCTCAGGCCACTCCCACATACCCAGACCCCGCCTCCTCAGGCCACTCCCACATACCCAGACCCCGCCTCATCAGGCCACTCTCACATACACAGACCCCGCCTCCACAGGCCACTCCCACATACACAGACCCCGCCTCCTCAGGCCACTCCCACATACACAGACCCCGCCTCCTCAGGCCACTCCCACATACACAGACCCCGCCTCCACGGGCCACTCCCACATACCCAGACCCCGCCTCCACAGGCCACTCTCACATACACAGACCCCGCCTCCACGGGCCACTCCCACATACCCAGACCCCGCCTCCTCAGGCCACTCCCACATACCCAGACCCCGCCTCCTCAGGCCACTCCCACATACCCAGACCCCGCCTCCTCAGGCCACTCCCACATACCCAGACCCCGCCTCATCAGGCCACTCCCACATACCCAGACCCCGCCTCCTCAGGCCACTCCCACATACCCAGACCCCGCCTCCTCAGGCCACTCCCACATACCCAGACCCCGCCTCCTCAGGCCACTCCCACATACCCAGACCCCGCCTCCTCAGGCCACTCCCACATACCCAGACCCCGCCTCATCAGGCCACTCCCACATACCCAGACCCCGCCTCCTCAGGCCACTCCCACATACCCAGACCCCGCCTCCACAGGCCACTCTCACATACACAGACCCCGCCTCCACAGGCCACTCCCACATACCCAGACCCCGCCTCCTCAGGCCACTCCCACATACCCAGACCCCGCCTCATCAGGCCACTCCCACATACCCAGACCCCGCCTCCTCAGGCCACTCCCACATAGTCAGACCCCGCCTCATCAGGCCACTCCCACATACCCAGACCCCGCCTCATCAGGCCACTCCCACATACCCAGACCCCGCCTCCACAGGCCACTCCCACATAGTCAGACCCCGCCTCCTCAGGCCACTCCCACATACCCAGACCCCGCCTCCTCAGGCCACTCCCACATACCCAGACCCCGCCTCCACAGGCCGCTCCCACATAGTCAGACCCCGCCTCCTCAGGCCACTCCCACATACCCAGACCCCGCCTCCTCAGGCCACTCCCACATACTCAGACCCCGCCTCATCAGGCCACTCTCACATACACAGACCCCGCCTCCTCAGGCCACTCCCACATACCCAGACCCCGCCTCCTCAGGCCACTCCCACATACCCAGACCCCGCCTCCACAGGCCACTCCCACATACCCAGACCCCGCCTCCACAGGCCGCTCCCACATACCCAGACCCCGCCTCCACAGGCCACTCTCACATACCCAGACCCCGCCTCCACGGGCCACTCCCACATACCCAGACCCCGCCTCCACAGGCCACTCCCACATACCCAGACCCCGCCTCATCAGGCCACTCTCACATACACAGACCCCGCCTCCTCAGGCCACTCCCACATACCCAGACCCCGCCTCCTCAGGCCACTCCCACATACCCAGACCCCGCCTCCACGGGCCACTCCCACATACCCAGACCCCGCCTCCTCAGGCCACTCTCACATACCCAGACCCCGCCTCCACGGGCCACTCCCACATACCCAGACCCCGCCTCCTCAGGCCACTCCCACATACCCAGACCCCGCCTCCTCAGGCCACTCCCACATACCCAGACCCCGCCTCATCAGGCCACTCCCACATACCCAGACCCCGCCTCATCAGGCCACTCCCACATACCCAGACCCCGCCTCCTCAGGCCACTCCCACATACCCAGACCCCGCCTCATCAGGCCACTCCCACATACACAGACCCCGCCTCCACAGGCCGCTCTCACATACACAGACCCCGCCTCCTCAGGCCACTCCCACATACTCAGACCCCGCCTCATCAGGCCACTCCCACATACTCAGACCCCGCCTCCTCAGGCCACTCCCACATACCCAGACCCCGCCTCATCAGGCCACTCCCACATACACAGACCCCGCCTCCACAGGCCGCTCCCACATACCCAGACCCCGCCTCCACAGGCCGCTCCCACATACCCAGACCCCGCCTCCTCAGGCCACTCCCACATACCCAGACCCCGCCTCCACAGGCCACTCCCACATACCCAGACCCCGCCTCCTCAGGCCACTCCCACATACCCAGACCCCGCCTCATCAGGCCACTCTCACATACCCAGACCCCGCCTCCTCAGGCCACTCCCACATACCCAGACCCCGCCTCCTCAGGCCACTCCCACATACCCAGACCCCGCCTCCTCAGGCCACTCCCACATACCCAGACCCCGCCTCCTCAGGCCACTCCCACATACCCAGACCCCGCCTCATCAGGCCACTCCCACATACCCAGACCCCGCCTCATCAGGCCACTCTCACATACCCAGACCCCGCCTCCTCAGGCCACTCCCACATACCCAGACCCCGCCTCCTCAGGCCACTCCCACATACCCAGACCCCGCCTCCACGGGCCACTCCCACATACCCAGACCCCGCCTCCACGGGCCACTCCCACATACCCAGACCCCGCCTCCTCAGGCCACTCCCACATACCCAGACCCCGCCTCCACGGGCCACTCCCACATACCCAGACCCCGCCTCCTCAGGCCACTCTCACATACACAGACCCCGCCTCCACAGGCCACTCCCACATACCCAGACCCCGCCTCCACGGGCCACTCCCACATACCCAGACCCCGCCTCCACGGGCCACTCCCACATACCCAGACCCCGCCTCCACAGGCCACTCTCACATACACAGACCCCGCCTCCACGGGCCACTCCCACATACCCAGACCCCGCCTCCACGGGCCACTCCCACATACCCAGACCCCGCCTCCTCAGGCCACTCCCACATACCCAGACCCCGCCTCCACGGGCCACTCCCACATACCCAGACCCCGCCTCCTCAGGCCACTCTCACATACACAGACCCCGCCTCCTCAGGCCACTCCCACATACCCAGACCCCGCCTCATCAGGCCACTCTCACATACACAGACCCCGCCTCCACAGGCCGCTCTCACATACACAGACCCCGCCTCCTCAGGCCACTCCCACATACCCAGACCCCGCCTCCTCAGGCCACTCCCACATACCCAGACCCCGCCTCCACGGGCCACTCCCACATACCCAGACCCCGCCTCCTCAGGCCACTCCCACATACCCAGACCCCGCCTCATCAGGCCACTCTCACATACCCAGACCCCGCCTCCTCAGGCCACTCCCACATACCCAGACCCCGCCTCCTCAGGCCACTCCCACATACCCAGACCCCGCCTCCTCAGGCCACTCCCACATACCCAGACCCCGCCTCCTCAGGCCACTCCCACATACCCAGACCCCGCCTCCTCAGGCCACTCCCACATACCCAGACCCCGCCTCCTCAGGCCACTCCCACATACCCAGACCCCGCCTCCTCAGGCCACTCCCACATACCCAGACCCCGCCTCATCAGGCCACTCCCACATACCCAGACCCCGCCTCCTCAGGCCACTCCCACATACCCAGACCCCGCCTCCTCAGGCCACTCCCACATACCCAGACCCCGCCTCCACGGGCCACTCCCACATACCCAGACCCCGCCTCCTCAGGCCGCTCCCACATAGTCAGACCCCGCCTCCTCAGGCCACTCCCACATACCCAGACCCCGCCTCATCAGGCCACTCTCACATACACAGACCCCGCCTCATCAGGCCACTCCCACATACCCAGACCCCGCCTCCTCAGGCCACTCCCACATACCCAGACCCCGCCTCCTCAGGCCACTCCCACATACCCAGACCCCGCCTCCACGGGCCACTCCCACATACCCAGACCCCGCCTCCTCAGGCCACTCCCACATACTCAGACCCCGCCTCCTCAGGCCACTCCCACATACCCAGACCCCGCCTCCTCAGGCCACTCCCACATACCCAGACCCCGCCTCCTCAGGCCACTCCCACATACCCAGACCCCGCCTCCTCAGGCCACTCCCACATACCCAGACCCCGCCTCATCAGGCCACTCTCACATACACAGACCCCGCCTCCACAGGCCACTCCCACATACCCAGACCCCGCCTCCTCAGGCCACTCCCACATACCCAGACCCCGCCTCCTCAGGCCACTCCCACATACCCAGACCCCGCCTCATCAGGCCACTCTCACATACCCAGACCCCGCCTCCTCAGGCCACTCCCACATACCCAGACCCCGCCTCCTCAGGCCACTCCCACATACCCAGACCCCGCCTCCACAGGCCACTCTCACATACACAGACCCCGCCTCCACAGGCCGCTCTCACATACCCAGACCCCGCCTCCACGGGCCACTCTCACATACACAGACCCCGCCTCCTCAGGCCACTCCCACATACCCAGACCCCGCCTCCTCAGGCCACTCCCACATACCCAGACCCCGCCTCATCAGGCCACTCTCACATACACAGACCCCGCCTCCTCAGGCCACTCTCACATACCCAGACCCCGCCTCCTCAGGCCACTCCCACATACCCAGACCCCGCCTCCTCAGGCCACTCCCACATACCCAGACCCCGCCTCATCAGGCCACTCTCACATACACAGACCCCGCCTCCTCAGGCCACTCCCACATACCCAGACCCCGCCTCCTCAGGCCACTCCCACATACCCAGACCCCGCCTCATCAGGCCACTCTCACATACACAGACCCCGCCTCCACAGGCCACTCTCACATACCCAGACCCCGCCTCCTCAGGCCACTCCCACATACCCAGACCCCGCCTCCTCAGGCCACTCCCACATACCCAGACCCCGCCTCCTCAGGCCACTCCCACATACCCAGACCCCGCCTCCTCAGGCCACTCCCACATACCCAGACCCCGCCTCATCAGGCCACTCCCACATACCCAGACCCCGCCTCATCAGGCCGCTCCCACATAGTCAGACCCCGCCTCCACGGGCCACTCCCACATACCCAGACCCCGCCTCCTCAGGCCACTCCCACATACCCAGACCCCGCCTCATCAGGCCACTCCCACATACCCAGACCCCGCCTCCTCAGGCCACTCCCACATACCCAGACCCCGCCTCCTCAGGCCACTCTCACATACCCAGACCCCGCCTCCTCAGGCCACTCCCACATACCCAGACCCCGCCTCCTCAGGCCACTCCCACATACCCAGACCCCGCCTCCTCAGGCCACTCTCACATACCCAGACCCCGCCTCATCAGGCCACTCCCACATACCCAGACCCCGCCTCCTCAGGCCACTCTCACATACCCAGACCCCGCCTCCTCAGGCCACTCCCACATACCCAGACCCCGCCTCATCAGGCCACTCTCACATACCCAGACCCCGCCTCCTCAGGCCACTCCCACATACCCAGACCCCGCCTCCTCAGGCCACTCCCACATACCCAGACCCCGCCTCCACAGGCCACTCTCACATACACAGACCCCGCCTCCACAGGCCGCTCTCACATACCCAGACCCCGCCTCCACGGGCCACTCTCACATACCCAGACCCCGCCTCCTCAGGCCACTCCCACATACCCAGACCCCGCCTCCTCAGGCCACTCCCACATACCCAGACCCCGCCTCATCAGGCCACTCCCACATACCCAGACCCCGCCTCATCAGGCCACTCCCACATACCCAGACCCCGCCTCCTCAGGCCACTCCCACATACACAGACCCCGCCTCCACAGGCCGCTCTCACATACCCAGACCCCGCCTCCACGGGCCACTCTCACATACACAGACCCCGCCTCCTCAGGCCACTCCCACATACCCAGACCCCGCCTCCTCAGGCCACTCCCACATACCCAGACCCCGCCTCCACGGGCCACTCCCACATACCCAGACCCCGCCTCCTCAGGCCGCTCCCACATAGTCAGACCCCGCCTCATCAGGCCACTCTCACATACACAGACCCCGCCTCCACAGGCCACTCCCACATAGTCAGACCCCGCCTCCTCAGGCCACTCTCACATACCCAGACCCCGCCTCCTCAGGCCACTCCCACATACCCAGACCCCGCCTCCACGGGCCACTCCCACATACCCAGACCCCGCCTCCTCAGGCCACTCCCACATACCCAGACCCCGCCTCCTCAGGCCACTCCCACATACCCAGACCCCGCCTCCTCAGGCCACTCTCACATACACAGACCCCGCCTCCACAGGCCACTCCCACATAGTCAGACCCCGCCTCCTCAGGCCACTCCCACATACACAGACCCCGCCTCATCAGGCCACTCTCACATACACAGACCCCGCCTCCACAGGCCACTCCCACATAGTCAGACCCCGCCTCCTCAGGCCACTCTCACATACCCAGACCCCGCCTCCTCAGGCCACTCTCACATACCCAGACCCCGCCTCCACGGGCCACTCTCACATACCCAGACCCCGCCTCCTCAGGCCACTCCCACATAGTCAGACCCCGCCTCCTCAGGCCACTCTCACATACCCAGACCCCGCCTCCTCAGGCCACTCTCACATACCCAGACCCCGCCTCCACGGGCCACTCTCACATACCCAGACCCCGCCTCCACGGGCCACTCTCACATACCCAGACCCCGCCTCCTCAGGCCACTCCCACATACACAGACCCCGCCTCCTCAGGCCACTCCCACATACCCAGACCCCGCCTCCTCAGGCCACTCCCACATACCCAGACCCCGCCTCCTCAGGCCACTCCCACATACACAGACCCCGCCTCCTCAGGCCGCTCCCACATAGTCAGACCCCGCCTCATCAGGCCACTCCCACATACCCAGACCCCGCCTCCTCAGGCCACTCCCACATACACAGACCCCGCCTCCTCAGGCCACTCCCACATACCCAGACCCCGCCTCCTCAGGCCACTCCCACATACCCAGACCCCGCCTCCTCAGGCCACTCCCACATACCCAGACCCCGCCTCATCAGGCCACTCTCACATACACAGACCCCGCCTCCACAGGCCACTCCCACATAGTCAGACCCCGCCTCCTCAGGCCACTCTCACATACCCAGACCCCGCCTCCTCAGGCCACTCCCACATACACAGACCCCGCCTCCTCAGGCCACTCCCACATACCCAGACCCCGCCTCCTCAGGCCACTCCCACATACCCAGACCCCGCCTCCACAGGCCACTCCCACATACACAGACCCCGCCTCCACAGGCCACTCCCACATACCCAGACCCCGCCTCCTCAGGCCACTCCCACATACACAGACCCCGCCTCCACAGGCCACTCCCACATACCCAGACCCCGCCTCCTCAGGCCACTCCCACATACCCAGACCCCGCCTCCTCAGGCCACTCCCACATACCCAGACCCCGCCTCCTCAGGCCACTCCCACATACCCAGACCCCGCCTCCTCAGGCCACTCCCACATACCCAGACCACCTCTTACCTTGAGCATGCCTGTCAGATTCTTGCTGCTCCCACCTGGGAGCTCAGCCCATTTGGCCTCGTGGCAATGGATGGACCTCCTGACTGGTCAATATTCACCTCTCCGACTGCCATCCCCAGCCAGAACCACACACTTCCATCACCCCCTCCCCCCATTCCAGCCCATGACCCATCTCACTGCCCACAGGGAGGGTGTTTCTCTCCCACCTGGAGGGTCTGCAGACTGACATGCTTGGAATGGAGATATCTCAGCATCTCTGTGTAGTGGTCGTCAATGGATCGATTCCTGTAACAGACAGAGCACACGTTGTTGTCTGGGGGTTGGGAGGGAAACTTTAACTATTTGTTTTTGGGTGGGGTAATGGCCATTGCTACAGGGCTTGGACTCCAGTGTTCAGTTCTGGTCACCTCATTAAGGGAAGGATGTGGAGGCTTTAGAGTGGGGGCAGAGGAGATTTACCAGGATGCTGCCTGGATTAGAGAGCATGTCTTATGAGGATAGGCTGAGTGAGCTAGGGTTTTTCTCATTGGAGTGGAGGAGGAGGAGAGGTGACCTGATAGAGGGATATAAGATGATAAGACGCTAAGACAGAATGGACAGCCAGAGATATCTTCTCAGTGTAGAAATGGCTATTACAAGGGGCCATAATTTTAGGGTGATTGGAGGAAGATATGGTGTTGGGGGGAGGTGAGAGGTAGTTTTTTTACACACAGAGTGGTGGGTGCGTGGAACCTGCTGCCAGGGGTGGTGGTGGAGGCAGATTCATTAAGGGCGTTTGGATGAAAGAAAAATGGGTAATGTGGGAGGGAAGGGTTGGATTGAATTTGGAGTGTGTTCAGAGATCAGAACAACAACGACTTTGTACAGGGGGCACACTTCTGCTGGCAACCTATCACTCACTAATCCTGACCCGAATGTCTTTGGAATTGGGAGGAAACCAGAGCACCCAGAGGAAACTCATGTCGTCATGGGGAGCACGTACAAACTCCTTACAGACAGCGGTGGAAATGACCCAGGTACCTGATGCTGTAAAGGGTGACACTACCCACTAGGCTTCCATGATATTGGGTGGGTAAGTTTATAGGCGATGTATGGCCCAACTTTTTTGCATGGAGTCTTGTGGGTGTCTGGAATGCACAGTCAGGGGTGGCATTGGAGGCGTACAATCATCATCATTATGTGTTGTGTATGACATCATCATTATGTGCTGTGTATGACATCATCATGTGCTGTGTATGACATCATCATTATGTGCTGTGTATGACATCATCATTATGTGCTGTGCTGACATCATTATGTGCCGTGTTGTATGACGTAGGTAATCATGTCTTACCAGGACTGTGATTGTTCTTGGCAATTTTTTCTACAGAAGTGGTTTGCCATTGCAGCCTTCTGGGCAGTGTCTTTACAAGACTGGTGACCCCAGCCATTATCAATACTCTTCAGAGATAGTCTGCCTGGTATCAGGACTGGCGTGGGGAAGTGGGGAAGATTAAAACAAGAGGACATGAGTTGAGAGTTAAAGGACAAAGTTTAGGGGTAACATGAGGGGGAACTTCTTTACTCAGAGAGTGGTAGCTGTGCGGAATGAGCTTCCAGCAGAAGTGGTTGAGGCAGGTTCGATGTTGTCATTTAAAGTTAAATTGGATAGATATATGGACAGGAAAGGAATGGAGGGTTATGGGCTGAGTGCAGGTCGGTGGGACTAGGACAGAGTAAGAGTTCGGCACGGACTAGAAGGGCCGAGATGGCCTGTTTCCGTGCTGTAATTGTTATATGGTTATATGGTGGCCTGCACCAGCTGCTCATACGACCATCCACCACCTGCCCCCATGGCTTCACATAACTCTGATCAGGGTCTAAGCAGGTGCTACACCTTGTCCAAGGGTGACCTGCAGGCTAGCGGAGGGAAGGAGCACCTTACACCTCCTTTGGTAGAGACAGATCTCTACCCCACCAACCGATCTACTATCTTAGGATTGCAGTTGATTCTAGTCGTCCCACAATGGGAAGGATGTTCTGTATTGTTATAATGGGGGGGGGGGAATTGTCTCCAGAGACATTGCCCCCACTTATCCCTCAGTCAGTTCAGTAAGAAGTGGGAGCTTTATGTACAGTTTTACAGAATGGTGCAGTTTCATCCACGGGATGTCAACGTCACCGCGTTGTCTGGAGAGGATTCTGAGACGTCACGAGGCAGAGAAAGGCGCTAAGTCAACGCAGGTTGGCATTGGGTGAAGAACCTACCTGAGATATTCAATAGCTTCAACGGTTCCTGAGGGGGAGGGAGAGAGAGAGAAAGAGCTTCATTAGGATGGAGGCAGACAGTCTGGCAGGGCCTCAAGTCATTTGACATAAGCACAGACGGCAGAATCTCACCTTCGATATATTTCCCCTCCAACAATTTGTCCTGAAGTGTAAGAGACAGGATTAAAATGTTGACCGTGACAAATGGGGGAGGAAGTTCTGATTTAAACAAAATTCTGTCACTCACCAGAATTTGCTGCACTTTGGCTGGTAGGCCTGTAAGAGGAGCGAAGAGTTACAACAGGAACATAACAGGTACCGAACATTTCTCAGAAAGTTCACAGCAAGAGGGAGTTTAGGATGAGATGTCCCGCTCTGATGGGCTGTGAGTCTAATTCGGGTTAGACTGTATAATTGTAATTACCTTTGCAGTTTAACAAATAATTGCCTGCTTGTATCTTATATGCATGTAACTGTTTAGTATGTTGCCTAGAGGTCACAGCATGTATATTCCTTCCTCTCCAGCCCTTTATCTTTCCAATCCACCTGGCTTCACCTATCACCCTCTAGCTAGCCTCCTTCCCCTTCCCCGCCTTTTATTCTGGCATCTTTCTTTTCTTTCCAGTCCTGATGAAGGGTCTCAGCCCGAAATGTCGACTGTTTATTCCCCTCCATAGATGTTGCGTCTGGATAGGATGCTTTCTGTGGAGTACTGTGAGGGTCTCTGCCCCTACCACCTGCTCGGGGATTGCATTCCAGCCTTGTTGTGGGAAAAGGATAGTGCTTCCCTTCCTCCACCACTGACACTGGCATCGCCTGTGCATCAGAGATTACCATCTTCTTCTGCTCCTCTCTCACTCCTCCTCTCCTCACCTGCTCATCACGTCTCTCTGGTGCCTCTCCTCCTTCCCTCCTTCCCGTGTCCACTCTCCTCTCCTATCCGATTGCTATCTCTCCAGCCCTTCACCTTTCCCACCTGTCACCTCCCAGCTTCTTACCCCCCGCTCCCCCACCCAGCTGGCTTCACCTGTCACCTTCTAGCTTGTCCTCCCTCCCCCCACTTTATTCTGGAGTCTTCCCCGTTCCTGTCCAGTCCTGATGAAGGGTCTCGGCCCCAAACAGCAACTGGTTTTCCCTTTCCATTGATGCTGCCTGTCCGGTTGAGTTCCTCCGCCATTTTGTGCATGAGACATTACGTCGCGCTTAGAGCAAACCATATTTAAATAGCATCAGTTGCGTTTGTTTCTGACTTTTGTCACTGATAGTCGGTGAGAAATAAGCAGTAAGACAATTCAGAACTGTTTTACTCACTGCGGTTTCAAGCATTCAGGCCTGGAGATGCCAGAAACGGCTGGGAGCGAAAATTAAACAATCTCTCTACTTCAACAGGTTAGGAACTATGAAGAATTTGAAGGTATCAACAATGATCTTGAATAATACAAATGGAAATGAAGGTTTGGGGGATGTAATCGTTGATAGCGTTGCATGAAATCGCTGTTGCTCGCTTCAAAAGTTTGCATGATTTGAGTTTATTTTTCCTCTTTTTCATGAGCAACGGGTGTTGGTCTTTTTTTAAAAAATTGGATTCTTTCAGGATTCTTGCTTTGTAGCTGCCAGTAAGCAAACAAATCTCAAGGTTTATACATTCTTTGATAATAAATGTACTTTGAAACTCTGAAGGCAGTCTGTAACTTCCCTTTGGACTTGAAGGCAATCCGCTGTGGCAGAGCCGAGGCAAGGTGAGGCACCTGATGCCCCTATCCCTCCTTCCTGAGGGTAGTGGCTCTCAGAGATTGTGGGATGGGTGGTAGGGATCCTCAACAATGCTTGGGGTCCTTCCTACAGTATATAACACTCATTGTAAATGTCACAAATAGTGAAAGGGAGATCCCAGTGATCCTCCCGGTGGTTTTTTCTATCCGCTGTGGGGTCGTGCAGTCCGATGCCTTGCAGCTTCCTCTCACACAATGATGCACCAAGCAGGACACTCTCAATGGTGCTCCTGTAGAAAGCCATTAGAAATGGGGGCCTTGCACATCTCAGAATGTGTAAATGCTGCTGTGCCTTCTTGACAAACGTTGTGGTCCAGATTAAATCATCCAGGGAACTTGGTGTTCTTCATTCTCCCCATGGCAGATTCACTGATGTACAATGGAGGGTGGTCAACCAGCGTTTTCCTGAACCTGGGCCCTCTAGTTTCAGACACATCTGCTCTGAGGATGGCTTTCCAACTGTCTCTCCCAATATGGGAAAAGATCACACACAGCTCGGAATTGTTAATTAAACTAAGTCTCCTTCCTTCATCTGAATCCCTCTCTCCCTCCCTGCTCCCACCTGGCCTCTCGGCCCCCGGCAGAAGGAATTGTGAAAATGTTTTACTTACTTTCTCCTGGGTCTTCACCCAAGGCAAAGTCTACGTGCCAGACACACAGGGTAATTAACCAGCTCCGCAGGTTTGGCCGCATCCTATCCCCAGATCCAAACCACTGAGAACACAGCAATGAACACAGAACATAGCACAATGCAACACAGTACAGACCCTTTGGCCCACAATGTTGTGTCGACCCTATAACCTAATCAAACCAACCCTTCCCTCTTACATCATCATCATCATTATGTGCCATGTCATATGACGTGGGCGATCTCGGCCTTTTTATGACCATGATTGTTCTTGGCAATTTTTTCTACAGAAGTGGTTTGCCATTGCCTTCTTCTGGGCCTGTCTTTACAAGATGGGTGACCCCAGCCATGATCAGAGATTGCCTGGCGTCAGGACTTACGATCTGTACCAGCTGCTCATACGACCATCCACCAGCTGCTCCCACGGCTTCACGTGACCCTGATCAGGGGGCTAAGCATGGGTTACACCTCGCCCACTGGTGACCTGCAGGCGAGCAGAGGGAAGGACACCTTACATCCCCTTTGGTGAAGACGTACCTCCACCCTGCCACCCATCCCGCCTACATAATTTTCCATTTTTCTTTCATCCATGTGCCTATCTTAGAGTCTCTTAAATGTCCCTAATGTGTCTGCCTCTACTGCCATATACCCACCACTCACTGTGTAAATACTTACCCCCCATACTTTACTCTAGTCACCTTAAAGTTATGCCCCCTCATGTTAGCCGTTTCCACCCTGGGAAAATGTCTCCAGCTGGCCACACGATCCATTTCTCTTACCATCTTGTACAGTCTATCAAGTCGCCTCTCATCCTCCTTCGCTCCAAAGAGAAGAGCCCCAGCTCACTTAGCCTCTCCTCACAAGACATGCATGGCAATAATCTCACCTTTGACCTTTGACCTTGACGGCCCATGGTTTTACTATCACAAGGACAAGCAGAAATTCTCATTTGCTTGTTGTTCGAGACAACCAAAACTGCACACAATTAAAACCCCATGAATTTACTTTAAATCTATAGATGGATTTTAGATAATGAAGTGCTAATATTAAGTAACAGGGTAACAGTACTTGTTATGAAAGGTGCAGGATTCCCTGAAGGTTAATTTCCAGGTTGAGTCTGTGGTGAGGAAGGTAAATGCAATGTTACCATTCATTTCAAGAGGACTACAATATAAAAGCTGGGATGTATTGAGAACGCACTTTGAGTACCATGAGCAGTTCTGGGCCCCTCATGTGCTGACATTGGAGAGGGTCCGGCAGAGGTTCACGAGAATGATTCCAGGAATGAAAGGGTTAATGAATGAGGAGTGTTTGATGGCTCTCGGCCTGTACTCGCTGGAATTTAGAAGAATTGGGGGGGGATTGAAACATATTGAGTATTGAAAGGCCTGGATAAAGTGGATGTGGAGAGGATGTTTCCTGGTAGGGGAGTCGAGGACCAGAGGACACAACCTCAGAATAGAGGGACATCCATTTTGAATGGAGATGAGGAGGAATTTCTTCAGTCAGAGGGTGGGGAATATGTTGAATTCATTGCCACAGATGGCCGTGGAGGTCAAGTCATTTGGTATATTTAAAATAGAGGTAGATAGTTTCTTGATTATTCGGGGTGTCAAAGGTTACGGGGAGAAGGCAGGAGAATGGGGTTGATCAGCCATGATGGGATTGCAGAGCAGACTTGATGGGCTGAATGGCCTAATTCTGCTCCTCTGTCTTATGGTCTTACGATACGGATACTGGTGAGGCTGGACTTGGTATCACAGGGTCATAAAACACTGAAGCACAGAAACAGGCACTCAGTGTATCCCCCGTCTGAACCATTGAAACTGGCTAGTCCCAGCCATCGACCTGCACCCAGATGTGCCCAGCCACTGAACACAGAACGTAAAACAGCACAGCACAGTACAGGCCCTTCGGCCCACAACATTGTTCTGACCATGTACTCAATCTCGTCTAACGAAGGCCAGCACTCCACACACATTCTTCACCACCCTATCAACTTGTTCAGCAACGTTGAGAGATCTATGGATGCGGACCCCCAGATCCCTCCATTCCTCCACATGCGAAGAATCTGCCATTAACCCTGTATTCTGCCTTCAAGTTTGACCTTCTGAAGTGAATCACTTCACACTTTTCCTCGCCGAGGCTCCATCTGCCACTTCTCAACCCAGCTCTGCATCCTGTCAATGTCCGGATGTGATGTATGGCAATCTTCCACACTATCCACACCTTCACCAACCTTCGTACCATCTGCAGACATACTAACCCACCCTTCCACTCCCTCATCCAGGTCATTTATAAAAACCACAAAGAGGAGGGGTCCCAGAACACCACAGGTCACCGTCCTCCAGGCAGAATACATTCCGTCTACCAGCACCCTCTGTCTTCTGTGGGCAAGCCAGTGCTTGATTTTGGTCCCCCTTCTGTAAGAGAGATGCCACTTAGCTGGAAGGAGTACAAGGAAGATACGTGGACGGGGATGTTGAGAAACTGAGTTATGTAGAGAGGTTGAGCAGTTTGGGACTGTGCTCATTGGAGCAATGGAGACTGAGAGGTGATCTTTTGAAATCATGGGGGATATAATAGAGTTAATACACACAAGGTCAGGGAATTGAGAAGTGGAGGCATCAGCTGAAGGTGAAAGGGTTAATCGGAACCTGAGGGGCCAGCCAGAGTGTGTGGCCCGTGTATGGAACAAGCTGCCAGAGGAAGTGGTTGAGGCCAGTACAATAACAACATTGAAAACAGCCTCACGGATAGGAAAGGATTAGAGAGTCCAGGTCAACCAAGGGCAAATGGGGTTGCTTAGATGGGAATCCTGGTCGATATGGTCTTTTGTCCAGAGCTGGGGAATCAAAAACCAGAGGGGAATGATTTAATAGGGACCCTGAGGAGCAACTGAGGGTCAGTATAGGGAGTGAACTGCCAGAGGAAGTACATTAGTAGTCCGGTCACTGGAGTCAAGTGAGATGTTCTCCTAAGGGGTTGTCTATCGATTGGTGGGTCCTTGGGGAATTCCCTTCGGGGTGAATGCCTGTGCGAGACTTTGTTTAACGTGAGGAGGCTGATGCACGAGCAGCCACTACACGGTCCTTGGCAGATCGGGGTCAGGCTCCAGTGGCCTGGAACGGGGACCTTTCATTGCCGCAGCCCTCCTCTGCCCTTGTGCTGTGTCATCATCTTTCCCCGTCGGATCGCTCCTGGTCTGGAACTGCCCCCTTGACTTTACCGCCACAGGTGAGCCAGCCAGGAACGAAGTTCCCGACGACGTCACTCTCGGAGTCTCAGGAGCTCACAGGCCTCCCCACCCATGACAAGGTGATGCTCCTCGCGGGGGGGGCCAGGAGCATCGGCAACATTTACCAGACACTCGGACAGGTATGTGGACTGGAGGAATTGGGGCCAAACATGGGCAAGTGGTACCATCTTGGCTGAAAGGCCTGTTTCCATATCGCATGGCTCTATGACTAAGATGTTAACATCGATGTTTACATTCTTGGGATTTTTTTTTGATGAACAAATTGCATTTTATAATTTAAAAAGCTGTTTTTCCCAATCCCAGTTGTAGTTGTGAGTGTGGCGGATGGGAGTTGTTAGGGAGGGAGTTCTGAGTATAAACCTAGCGATGGTAAAGAAACCCAGCCAAAAATCGTAGACTCCCTATTTGAGGGTAAACTTCCTACCAGTTAGATTAAAACACCTTCTGTTATACTTGTGAAACCAAAGATACATAGAGATCAGAATCTTGATCTTGGAACCGCGTTGCCTCAGAAACTGGGGTGGAGAGAAAGGTCTAATTTCTTCTCTCCTCTCAGTGCTCCTTTGCCAAATAGTTAAAACCAGAAGTAATCCAAAAACTGTCCAAACAAAAATAAAACAATAATCGGTATTAAAGTACATTTCTTTCAGAGATTAGAAGTTCAGGAAATGTACTCAAACTGGTCAAACGATTGTGAAGCTAACTTTTCTTTTCCCAGGTTTGAGTGTTTTCAGAGAATCTGAGCTACGGGGATTGAGAATCGAGTGCAGCGGGCCAGGAGGTGTTCAACAGGACAAACACATAGATCCAACCTACCTGCTCAGGTGAGGAGACTATCCGTAAGTTCCAGCTGTGGATTCACTGGTGCACCTGCTCAGGGAATAAGTCAGAACAGGAGAGGGAGAGAACTGATGACTTTGCCCTGGATTTTCCAGCCTCTTCCTTTAACCTGAGGGAACCAGGTAGCAGGTGAATTGTTCCTCGTGGGGGGTGCAAGGACTGGTTACCCCACTCAGGTGCTGTTGAACGTCGGAGGTGAGACAGCAGTTCAGGTGAAGCCTCGGGACCTGCCTTGTCTGGGGGACCCGATTCACACGCAGGCGAAGGGACAAGGAACTTCTGTCTCAATCCCCTCCTGCGGACGTCAGCAGGTGTAAGATTAAACCTGCCCTTTTGGCGATTTGCATTTGTATGGCACCGTTACCTTGGAAAGACAAATCCCGAGGTTTTTCACAAAAGCAGTCATTGAATAAAGAGGAGATGGCAGTGGGAGGGGAAGATCAGAGAGGGGCCGGGGTGGGGTTTAATTCTGTTTTTAATGCAGTGAGGGGTGGGAAACCTACAGCAATAGGCCTATCGGCCACTTGGGTTCATCAAGGTATTGGAAATGGTTTATTGACACGTCCTGAGATACGGTGAAAAGCCTGGCTTGCAAATTCTTCATACAGGTCAGGTCACTTCACAGTGCGTTGACGTGCAAAAAGGGACAACAATAAGTTAAAGCTCAAAAACCACCCAGGACATGACCCCTTCTCTTTGCTACCACCAGGGAGAAGGTACAGGAGCCTGAAGACACACACTCAATGATTCAGGAACAAATAATTCCCCTCTGTCATCAGGTTTCTGAATGGACATTGAACCCAGCAACACTACCTCAATATTTTTGTTCTCTTTTTGCATTACTGTACTTGTTTTATTTTACACATATATTTCTTATTGTAATTTTATCATTTTATATATACTGTAGACAATAGACAGTAGGTGCAGAAGTAGGCCATTCGGCCCTTCGAGCCAGCACTACCATTCACTGTGATCATGGCTGATCATCCACAATCAGTATCCAGTTCCTGCCTTATCCCCATAACCTTTGATTCCACTATCTTTAAGAGCCCTATCCACCTCTTTCTTGAAAGCATCCAGAGACTTGGCCTCCACAGCCTTCTGGGGCAGAGCATTCCATATATCCACCACTCTCTGGGTGAAAAAGTTTTTCCTCAACTCCGTTTTAAATGGCCTACCCCTAATTCTTAAACTGTGGCCTCTGGTTCTGGACTCACCCATCAGTGGGAACATGCTTCCTGCCTCCAGCGTGTCCAATCCCTTAATAATCTTATATGTTTCAATATGTACTGCTGCCACAAAACAACAAACTTCACGGTATATTAAAGCTGATTCTGATCCTGACCTGCCGAGTTCCTCCAACAGCGTGTGTGCATTGCTCTGGATTTCCAGCGTCTGCAGAATCTCCTGTGCGTACAAGAGTCAGGAGTTCTGTGTTGAAAATCTGGCTGGCAGATAGCTGTGTGGTGTAGAGCTGACCAAAGCAACAATGAGGGCTGTGTCACTGGGCAGAGGAAAGTAGAACGGAGATATTTTATGTAGAGATCACAATTCGGTTTATTGTCACTGACTCTGGTTCAGGTACCTAATAAAGTGGCCACTGAGTGTACGTTCGTGGTCTTCTGCTGCTGTCGCCCGTCCTCTTCAAAGTTCAACATGTGCATTCAGAGATGCTCTTCTGCACACCACCGTTCTAACGTGTGGTTATATGAGTTACTGTCGCCTTCCTGTCAGCTTGAACCAGTCTGGCCATTCTCCTCTGACCTCTCTCATTAACAAAGCATTATCGCCCACAGAACTGCCGCTCAATAGATGTTTTTTGCTTTTTGCACCATTCTCTGTAAACTCTGGAGTCCGCTGTGCATCAAATTCCCAGGAGATCAGCAGTTTCTGAGATACTCAAACCGCCCTGTCTGGCACCAACAATCATTCCTTGGTCAAAGTCACTTAGATCACATTTCTTTCCTATTCTGATGTTTTGTCTGAGCAACAATAAGAATCAGAATCAGGTTTATTATCACCGGCATGTGACGTGAAATTTGTTAACTTAGCAGCAGCAGTTCAATACAATACATAATCTAGCAGAGAGAGAAAAAAATAATAAATAAAATAAAACATAATAATAATAAACAAGTAAATCAATTACATATATTGAATAGATTTTTTAAATGTGCAAAAATAGAAATACTGTATATTTTAAAAAGTGAGGTAGTGTCCAAAGCTTCAATGTCTATTTAGGAATCGGATGGCAGAGGGGAAGAAACTGTTCCTGAATCACTGAGTGTGTGCCTTCAGGCTTCTGTACCTCCTACCTGATGGTAACAGTGAGAAAAGGCCATGCCCTGGGTGCTGGAGGTCCCTCATAATGGTCGCTGCCTTTCTGAGACACCGCTCCCCGAAGATGTCCTGGGTACTTTGTAGACTAGTACCCAAGATGGAGCTGACTAGATTTACAACCTTCTGCATCTTCTTTCGGTCCTGTGCAGTAGCCCCACCGTACCAGACAGTGATGCAGCCTGTCAGAATGCTCTCCACGGTCCATCTATAGAAGTTTTTGAGTGTATTTGTTGACATGCCAAGTTTCTTCAAACTCCTAATAAAGTATAGCTGCTGTCTTGCCTTCTTTATAACTACATCGATATGCTGGGACCAGGTTAGATCCTCAGAGATCTTGACACCCAGGAACTTGAAACTGCTCACTCTCTCCACTTCTGATCTCTCTATGAGGATTGGTATGTGTTCCTTCGTCTTACCCTTCCTGAAGTCCACAATCAGCTCTTTCGTCTTACTGACGTTGAGTGCCAGGTTGTTGCTGCAGCACCATTCCACTAGTTGGCACATTCTACCAACAACGGTTGTATCATCAGCAAATTTGTAGATGGTATTTGAGCTATGCCTAGCCACAGAGTCATGTGTATACAGAGGGTAGAGCAGTGGGCTAAGCACACACCCCTGAGGTGCGCCAGTGTTGATCGTCAGCGAGGAGGATATGTTATCACCAATCTGCACAGACTGTGGTCTTCTGGTTAGGAAGTCGAGGATTCAATTGCAGGTGGAGGTACAGAGGCCCAGGTTCTGCAACTTCTCAATCAGGATAGTGGGAATGATGGTATTAAATGCTGAGTTATAGTTGATGAACAGCATCCTGACGTAGGTGTTTGTGTTGTCTAGGTGGTCTAAAGCCGTGTGGAGAGCCATTGAGATTGCGTCTGCCATTGACCTACTGTGACAATAGGCAAATTGCAATGGGTCCAGGTCCCTGCTGAGGCAAGAGTTCAGTCTAGTCATGACCAACCTCTCAAAGCGTTTCATCACTGTCGATGTGAGTGCTACCGGGTGATAGTCATTAAAGCAGCCCACCTTATTCTTCTTAGGCACTGGTATGATTGTTGCCTTTTTGAAGCAAGTGGGAGCTTCCGCCTGTAGCAGTGAGAGGTTGAAAATGTCCTTGAATACTCCCGCTAGTTGGTTGGCACAGGTTTTCAGAGCCTTACCAGGTACTCCATCGGAACCTTCCACCTTGCGAGGATTCACTCTCTTTAAAGACAGCCTAGCATCGGCCTCCGAGACAGAGATCACAGGGTCATCAGGTACAGCAGGGATCTTCACAGCTGTAGTTGTGTTCTTCCTTTCAAAACATGCATAGAAGACATTGAGTTCATCTGGTAGTGAGGCATCATTGCCATTCATGCTATTGGGTTTCGCTTTGTAGGAAGTAATATCTTGCAGTCCCTGCAGAGTTGCCATGCATTTGATATCACCTCCAACCTCATTTGAAATTGTCTCTTTGTCCTTGAAATAGCCCTCTGCAGATCATACCTGGTTTTCTGGTACAGGTCTGGGTCGCCAGACTTGAATGCCACAGATCTAGCCTTCAGCAGGCGACGTAGCTCCTGGTTCATCCATGGCTTTTGGTTTGGGAATGCACAGTAAGTCTTTGTGGGCACAAACTCATCCACACAGATTTTAATGAAGTCAGTAACAACTGCAGCATAGTCATCTAGATTCAAAGATGAGTCCCTGAATACAGTCCAGTCCACTGATTCAAAGCCGTCCTGTAGGCGCTCCTGTGCGTCCCTTGAACAAACCTTCTTGGTCCTCATTGCTGGTGCTGCAGTCTTCAGTCTCTGCCTATACTCGGGGAGTAGAAGAACAGCCAGGTGATCAGACTTCCCGAAGTCAGAGCTTGGAATAGCATGGTAGGCATTCTTTTTTTTTGTAATTTATTTTTTATTGAAGTTCATCATCAAACAAACATTTCCATAAGATGTATTTCAGATATTGTACATATATACAATATCATATAGTCATATATGCCATAATTCGCCACATACTATTTATCTGAAGTATACACTTAAAGAAAAGAGAGGAAAGAAAGAACAAGCAAAGTAGGGAGTGATCTTTTTTTTAACAACATATTATAGTACGCATTCTTGACGGTGGTGTAGCAATGGTCCAGTGTGTTGTTTCCTCTGGTATTTCAAGTGATCTATTGATGGTAATTGCTTAGCGATATTTTCAGACTGGCCTTGTTAAAATCTCCCAAAGCGTTGGTGAAGGTATTAGGGTGTGCTGTTTCGTGTGTGTTGATTCTATTGCTCAGATCATCTAAAGCCTGCTTGAATTTGGCCTCTTGACCATGTCTGACATGGAGTTTCTGCCCCACGGTTGGCTGATGACATATTTGCATGATGTACCTAATAAAGTGGCCACTGAGTGCATGTTGATATTTTGTTGTTTGAAAGCAGTAGCACAGTGCAATACAGAAAGTGATTATGTTATCATACAAAGGTACAATAAATAGTGTAAACGACTCGACACACAATTCAACACAAGAATGTGAAGAGAATGGAGGGATAGGGAGAACACACAGGGTACAGACGAGGAAATTTAGTATAAATTGGTCCTTTCCCTTCCCTCTTCTTCAATTCTTCACTCTGTCCTTTTGCCTCTTCTCCTCACCTGCCTATCACCTCCCCCTGAGGTGCCTCCTCCTTCTCTTTCTCCTGTGGTCCACTCTCCTCCCCAATCAGATCCCTTCTTCTGCCCATTATCTTTTCCACCTACCACCTCCCAGCTTCTCACTTCATTCCCCTCCCCCACCCACCTGGCTTCACCTTTCACCCCTGGATTTCCAGCATCAGCAGACTCTCTTGTATTCTGATTCTGTATCCCTCGGCATCTCAGAGCTCTGTAATCTCTCAGCATTTAAATATTATTGCTCCCTCCCACCTTCTTATTCTGGCTTCTTTCCCCTTCCAGTCCTGTTGAAGGGTCCTGGCTTAAAATGTTGATGGTTTATTCATTTCCACTCATTTCCTGCTTGACCTGCTGAGTTACTCCAACATGTTGTGTGTGTTGTTTTAGATTTCTGTGTGTGGTGGGATGGAGATATGTCTCTACCAAAGGAGGTGTAAGGTGCTCTTTACCTCCACTAGCCTGTAGGTCACCCTTGGACAAGGTGTCGCACCTGCTTAACCGCCCAGTCAAGGTCATGTGAAGCCAATGGAGCAGTGATCGTCCATGTCATATGACATGGCACATAATGATGATTTTATATGACACAGCACATGATGATGATGTCATACGACACAGCACATGATGATGATGTTATACGACACAGCACATGATGATGATGTTATATGACACAGCACATGATGATGATGATAGATGCTGCCTGATCCGCTGCGTTCCTCCAGCATTTTGTGTACATTGTTTAAGTTGTATTGGCTGTTGATGCGAACAATTCACTTCACCCTATGTTGTGATGTAGAGAGCATGTGATAAATAATGGCCATAAGATATAGGAGCAGAATTAGGCCATTTGGCCCATCAAGTCTGCTCTGTCATTTCATCATGGCTGATCCATTTTTCCTCTCAGCCCCAGTCCCCCACCTTCTCCCCATATCCCTTCATGCCCTGACCAGCCAATAATCCATTAACCTCTGCCTTAAATATACATAAAGACTTGGCCTCCACAGCTGCCTGTGGCAAAGAATTCCACAGATTCACCACTCTCTGGCTAAAGAAATTTCTCCTCATCTCAGTTCTAAAAGGACGTCCCTCTATTCTGAGGCTGTGTCCTCTGGTCTTAGACTCTCCCACCATAGGAAACATCCTCTCCACATCCACTCTATCAAGGCCTTTCACCATTCGATAGGTTTCAATTAGGTCACCCCTCATTCAGATTCTAGTGAATACAGGCCCAGAGCCATCAAATGCTCTTCACATGACAAGCCATTCAATCCTGTAATCATTTTCGTGAATCTCCTTTGAACCCTCTCGAGTTTCAGAAATCCTTTCAATAAGACAAGGGGCCCAGACCTGCTCACAATACTCCAAGTGAGGCCTCACCTGTGCTTCATAAAGTCTCAACATTACATCCTTGCTTTTATATTCCAGTCCTCTTGAAATGAATGGTAACATTCCATTTGCCTTCCCCACCACAGACTCAACCTGCAAATTAACTTTTAGGGAATTCTGCACAAGAACTCCCAAGTCCCTTTGCAGTTTTCTGTATTTTCTCTCCATTTAGAAAACAGTCAACCCTTTCATTTCTTCTACCGAAGTGCATGACCATACACTTCCCGGCACTGTATTCCATCTGCCATCTCTTTGCCCATTCTCCTAATCTATCTAAGTCCTTCTGTAGCCTCTCTACTTCCTCAAAACTACCTGCCCCTCCACCTACCTCCGTATTGTCTGCAAACTTTGCAACAAAGCCATAAATTCCATCCTCCAAATCATTGACATATAATGTAAAAAGAATCAATCTCAGCAGAGACCCCTGTGGAACACCACTAGCCACTGGCAGCCAGTCATTTGCCTCCTGCCAATCAGCCAGTGCTTCATCCATGCCAGAATCTTCCCTGTAATACTATGAACTCATAGGTTATCAGACAGCCTCATGTGTGGCACCTTGTCAAAGGACTTCTGAAAATCCAAGTACACAACATCAACCGATTCTCCTTTGTCTATCCTGCTTGTTATTTCTTCTAAGAATTCCAGCAGATTTTTCAGGCAAGATTTTCCCTTGAGGAAACCATGCTGACTGTGGCTTATTTTATCATGTGCCTTCGAGTACTCTGAGACCTCATCCTTAACAATCAACTCCAATGTCTTCACAACCACTGAGGCCAAACTAACTGACCATAGTTTCCTTTCTTCTGCCTCTCTCCCTTCTTGAAGAGTGGAGTGACATTTGCTATTTTCCAGTCTTCCAGAACCAGTTCAGGATCTGGTGATGCCTGAAAGATCATTACTAATGCCTCCATGATCCCTTCAGCCACCTCCTTCAGAACTCTGGGGTGTATCACCATCTGGTCCAGGTGACTTACCTACCTTCAGACCTTTCAGTTTCCCAAGAATGGTAACTTCACACACTTCATGCCCCCGACACCTGGAACTTCCACGATACTGTTAGTGTCTTCCACAGTGAAGACTGATATTCAATCTGTCTGCTATTTCATTGTCCCCCATGACTACCTCTCCAGCATCATTTTCCAGTGGTCCAATATCCACTCTCGCCTCTCTTTTATACTTTATGTACCTGAAGAAACTTGGTATCCTCTTTATTAGTACTGGCTAGCTTATTTTTGTATCCATCTTTACCTTCTTTATGACTTTTTTAGTTACCTTCTGTTGGTTTTTAAAAGCTTCCCAGTCCTCCAACTTCCCACAAATTTGTCCTCTTTTCCACATTGGTTTGTTTGCCAGCCTTTGCTGTGTGTAGTTTTTTCATAAATTCTATTGTATTTCTTTATTTTCCTGTAAATACCTGCAAGAAAATTAATCGCAGGGTTGTATTAATCTCGGGAGGAGAAGATGGCAATGCGACACAGCTCGCAGCGGCCACTCCGGTGGTGATGTCTGTTATTTGTCAAGTAGGGTGTCGTGCACAATTCTGATTTGATGGAGACGGACGTGAGAACACGGAGGAACATCTGGTGAAACTTCTGAAATGCCTGCTTCGCTGCTGCTGCTGTGTGATCCAGAATCTCTGGAGGGGAAGGCCCTGAGTCCTCGGCTTTGCTTGTTGCTCGGCGGCTGGGGTGGGGTCGAAGCGTTCGGCAGAGGATGGTGCTCCGTGTCGGGGGGCTGGTCGGAGGCTCGAAGTTTTCGGACGGACTCAGAGTCCGCTGCGGTCGGGTGCTTCCAATGGTGCTGCATCGGCAAGTTTGCGGTGCTTGGAGGTTCATGGCAGGGAGAGTTTCTCCCTTCTACCATCTGCGTGAAATGATAGGGCTATCGGGACTTTGAGACTTTTTTTTACTGTGCCCGTGGTCTGCTCTTTATCAAATTACAGTATTGCTTTGCACTGTTGTAACTATATGTTATAATTATGTGGTTTTGTCAGTTTTAGTCTTGGTCTGTCTTGTGTTTTCTTGTGATATCACTCTGGAGGAATGTTGTATCATTTTTAATGCATGCATTTCTAAATGACAATAAACGAGGACTGAGTGTCCTCATAATCTAATCTAATCTAATCTATATGGTGATATATATTTACTTTGATTAAAAACTTGACTTTAAAACTAAGCATAGCAAAGGCCAGCTACCAGACAGAAAGATAGTGTCAACAGTCTGCAGGAGGAGGAGTCAGGGTAGTGGGAAGCCCGGTCTGGGCTCGGACTTACACAGTGAAGGGAGGGAGAGAAAGAGTGGGTGATTTCCAATATCCAGAGAGCAACTAAAACTGTACCAAAAAGGAAAAAAGCACTGCTGGAGGAACTCAGCAAACCGGGCAGCATCTGTGGAGGCAGAGAGGTGGTTGACATTGAGGGTTAAGGCGCCCTGTCATGGCTGAAAGAGGAGGGAGAGGACTGATATAAAGAGGTGGAAGGGGGTGATAGGTGGAACCCAGTCAGGAGGGAGACGATATGCAGATGGACCCAGACGTGGGAGTGTGGAAATGTGCAGGCAAGGTTAAGTTTATGATAATGTCCAGTAGACAAAAGCAAGAAAGGTCATTGAAGAGCATGACTTCTCTTTACACAGCAGGGGACCGGAGCCATTTGACATCCAGGGACAAGATAAGGATGCATGCAATCGAAGAATGCAAAGTACACACCAACTAGGGAATACTTTACCACAGCCTTTCTCAACCTTTTTGCCCTGGAGGAACCCTTGAAACAAAGTTCAGGTCTCAGGGAATCCCTGCGTAAAAAATATCATGTCTCCAGCTCACAGTACGTTAGTGTGATCAGTAAGTTGTAGATATAATCATAGAGTAATTGCCAATGCTCTTTTGAGTAGAGAATGAACTCTTTCTTGAAAATAAAAGGCAGTTAAGCTTAGCTTAGCTTTCTTGAAATTAATCTCTTTCTTTCCCTTTCATAAATTTTAAAAACTCATAAGGCAAGCATGATATATTTCTGTTAAATTACTGGCTGAAGCCAAAATCAGATTTAATTTTGCTAAATGTAGGCTCAGTAGATTTAATTTAAAGCTGTAAATTGATTTTAATTTAATGCTATTTACAACATGAAAATTTATTGACAATGTTGAATAGTAAAGTTATTAAAAACTATAAGACTAATATGAATAAAAATATAGCATAAGATACATTTCTATACAAGACTTTGAAAAAAATTTTTCTTACTAAGTGACCTGATCAGGGTCAAATATAGGCCCAGCATGTGAAACCTGTGCTTGTTTTTTGCTGCACAAATACTCAATTCTGGGTCGAACTCGAGATAAGCACACAGATTTCACCTTCAGCTGAAATGAGATTTTTTCATCCTTGCTCTTGATGCTTGTTAAACAAGAAAAAGCTTGCTCACACATGTAAAAAGTTGAAGACTGCAGCAAAATGTTATTTGTTTTCCTATGAATGGCCGGATACTCTTCTTTCACAGAAATCCAGAACTTGTCCAGGGGCAGGTCGGTAAATCTCTTCTTGAGTGCTTGATCAGAGTGCAGCTCACAAAGTTCTTCCTCTTCTCTCAAAGTCAAGTTCTCACACTGAGCAGAAGTTTCAGAGAAAAGGTTCCTCACCTCAACATACACTTGTGTCGAAAGGGAGGAAAAATATTGTTCAATTTTGTTCTGCAGTTCTTCCAGGTGATTTTCAATAAGACTGGAGACTTTCTGAATCCTTCCTCACTCTCAAGCCCAACTAGCAGTGGAACCATTTCAAGATTTACTTTTGCAAAGCGATTTTTCCAAAGATTCAGTTTCCTTTTAAATCTAAGAATCTTGTCACTTCAAGTCAAAACATTTTCTTCGGGACCATGCAAAGATTTGTACAACTGGTTCATATGATGAAAAATGTTTCTGCAGCCATTCTTCATACTCAGAGTGCTCAGCAAAATCTGGCCGACTATGTTCCTGCAAGTATTCTTTCTTTAGAATGAAAATTACCCTCCAATTTTCTACTACACCTGTACAGTTTGTTCGCTCCCATAAGTCAGTCAGCGGCGCGCAAGGGGAGGTTTGGGGAAGTCATTCAGGAGGCAGAGGTTGAAGTCACACCCCAAGCCGGGCGAGTCTGTTCAAAGCTTCGAAAATGCACTTCACGCTCTTCGTCAGCCTACCGTCCTCCCCTCTGTGCAGTACAACACTCAGTATCAGCCTACCGTCCTCCCCTCCGTGCAGTACAACACTCAGTATCAGCCTACCGTCCTCCCCTCCGTGCAGTACAACACTCAGTATCAGCCTACCGTCCTCCCCTCCGTGCAGTACAACACTCAGTATCAGCCTACCGTCCTCCCCTCCGTGCAGTACAACACTCAGTATCAGCCTACCGTCCTCCCCTCCGTGCAGTACAACACTCAGTATCAGCCTACCGTCCTCCCCTCCGTGCAGTACAACACTCAGTATCAGCCTACCGTCCTCCCCACCATGCAGTACAATACTCAGTATCAGCCTACCGTCCTCCCCTCCGTGCAGTACAACACTCAGTATCAGCCTACCGTCCTCCCCTCCGTGCAGTACAGCACAGTATCAGCCTACCGTCCTCCCCTCCGTGCAGTACAACACTCAGTATCAGCCTACCGTCCTCCCCTCCGTGCAGTACAGCACAGTATCAGCCTACCGTCCTCCCCTCCGTGCAGTACAACACTCAGTATCAGCCTACCGTCCTCCCCTCCGTGCAATACAGCACAGTATCAGCCTACCGTCCTCCCCTCCATGCAGTACAACACTCAGTATCAGCCTACCGTCCTCCCCTCCGTGCAGTACAGCACAGTATCAGCCTACCGTCCTCCCCTCCGTGCAGTACAGCACTCAGTATCAGCCTACCGTCCTCCCCACCGTGCAGTACAATACTCAGTATCAGCCTACTGTCCTCCCCTCCGTGCAGTACAGCACTCAGTATCAGCCTACCGTCCTCCCCTCCGTGCAGTACAGCACTCAGTATCAGCCTACCGTCCTCCCCTCCGTGCAGTACAGCACTCAGTATCAGCCTACCGTCCTCCCCTCCGCGCAGTACAGCACTCAGTATCAGCCTACCGTCCTCCCCTCCGCGCAGTACAGTGCTCACCATTTTATCAACAGAATCTCTAGTGACCTCTCACAAAACACTGGCTGAGACATCAGAATCAGGTTTAATATCACCGGCAATGTCATGAAATTTGTTGTCTTTGCGGGAGCAATACAATGTAATATAGAATAAGAAAAGCCTTGAATTACAGTAAATACATACATAGATATAGTAATTAAATTAAATAAATATTGCAAAAACAGAAGTAAAAAGTAGTGAGGTCATGTTCATGGGGTCAATGCCCATTCAGAAATTGGATACAGAGGGGAAGAAGCCGTTTCTGAATCATTGAGTGTGTGCCCTCAGGCTCCTGTACCTCCTGCCTGAAGCTGGCAATGAGAATCGGTTACACAAAATAATCTGCAGATGCTGTGATCAAAGCAACACTTTCAGTACGCTGGATGAACTCCAAGCTACAAGCATTCTTCAAATCCTTCCCCATCTTTCATTCTTCAGTCCTGATGAAGGGTTCCGGCCCGAAACGTCAACATCGTTTCTAACTGATGCTGCCCATCCTGCTGAGTTCATCCAGCGGACTGAAAATGAGAATCGGTTGTCAGCTTGTAGTTTCTACTGACTTTTAACACCTGTATTGTGAATTGTGATTGATCATGCAAACAAGGTATTTGAACACAGTTTACCAAATGGTCAATTCTGTTTAAAAATGGCTCTGTAAGGTTGTATCTCTCCTTGTGACCACATGGGTCTCCTCCCACATTCCAAAGACTTCTGTGTTAATAGGTTAGTTGGTCATGCTGGTGTAAATAGATACACAGGCTCATTGGGCCGGAAGAACCTATTAGTGTGCTGTGTAGCACAGCGTAAATAAGGCACACAGCAACCAGGGGGCAATTACTTACACTAACCTTGAAGTATTGTTAGCTGTTAGCTTGTAGTTTCTATTGGTTATGAACACTTGTATTATTGTCATACAATTGGCAATTGATCATGCAGATAAGATTAGGGCAACACAGTGGTGTGGTGGTTAGCACAACGCTTTACAGTTCCAGTGACCAGGGTTCAGCTCCTACCATTACCTGCCAGGAGTTTGTACATTCTCCCGGCGACTGTGTGGGTTTCCACTGGGTGCTCTGGTTTCCTCCCACAGTCCAAGGACCTACTGGTTGGTAGGTTAATTGGTCATTGTAAATGTCTCATGATTAGGCTACGACTAAATCAGGGGATTGCTGGCTGGTGTGGCTCCAAGGGCTGAAATGGCCCATTGTGTGCTGTATCTCAATAATTCAAAATGTATTTGTCACATGTATATCAAAACAGACAGTGAAATGTGTTGTTTGCATTCCAATAGCCACAGGGTTACTGATTGGTCTATATCTGTGGTGTCTGGATGAAAATGGCATTCCTCTGTTCCCATTCAGAGCGAAGTGATGATGGCACTAAACAGCGACTCTTTTGCTTGCATCTTCAGAAACAGTTCTATTTCCATCGTTAACATCTTTATATTTCCCTTTCAGGGTTCTTTTGAAAACCCTGACCTGGAGTTACACTCTGACTTCGGTTCCTTGTGAGAATGGGACCCGTCTCAGGGTTCTACAACTGGCTGTTGTTCGGCGCACTAAGGGTTCGGCCTAAGAGTCCGGCTTGGATTTGGAAGCCTAGGATCTCAGGGCTGGAGACAGGCGGATCGAGGGTCGGTGTCAAGGCAGGAGACCCGTGTGTCGTCAGGGGAGTTGGAATATCTGCTGCTGTGTGCCCGGAGATCCCAGATCTTTGAGATCTTCTAGCACAGAGCTTGAAAAAATTGACGTAACATTGTAAACCATCAAGTTATTTGTTATGTCTCCCCACTCGCTGGGAAAATGGAGACACCTCCCTCTCCCTTATGAAGGAGAGAGAGAGAGAGAGCCTGTGGTGTGTCAAATACCGGGTGAAACGTGAAGTCTTTGGGGTAACTGCAAGTCTGTATCTTTGCTCACGTTTGAGTGCTCGCTGGTGGGTGCTGATGCTTTTTTTTCCAGTGGGTGGGGGAATTGTTCGCTGCTGCTTATGCATGGGAGGGAGGGAAGCTGGGGGGGGGGAACTTTGGGGTTCTCACATTTAACTGTCATTCATTCTTTGGGGCATTCCTCTGTTTTCGTCGATATTTGCGAAGGAAAAGCATTTCAGTATGTATATCGTATACATTTCTCTGACTTTAAATTGAACCTTTGACAGGAGCCGCGCTCTTTTCCTAGTGCCCGACTAAAGTGTAATTGAGGAAAATGCAAATATGAGGAAATCTGCGGATGCTGGAATTTCAAGCAACACATATCAAAGTTGCTGGTGAACGCAGCAGGCCAGGCAGCATCTCTAGAAAGAGGTGCAGTCGACGTCTCGGCCCGAAACGTCGACTGTACCTCTTCCTTGAGGAAAATGTGGCTGTTTTTAGAGTCCGGTTGACTAGCAACACTTGACACCGAGGCTGGAAGCTGATAAATGGGAATAAAAAGTTGCAGATCCTGGAATCCGATAAGGTCCAGTCAGCGAATGGACATTAGGCAAGGTGTGCGGGTGAGTGGCAGATGGAACCAGAAGGCGGAGGTAAATAAAACCAAAGGGGTGTGTGTGTGTGTGCGGGACTGGGGTGTTTTACAAACTTACTTACTGCCAATTACACCACTGGCTTTGAGGGCAGCGATGAAGGTCCTCCACCTCTGTCAGTAGCCCCCTCTCGGTTTTCACTACTGTCCCGGGTGGAAACTCGGGAATACCGCCACACTCAGATGTAGGATTCCTCATTGTTGTTTCCGTAACAATTTTGTTTTACTTGTTTCATTCTTCCATTGAGTTGCAGATCATTCGTAGCATGTGTTGATGGAAGTTTTTTTTTAAATCATCTTTTTTCATCTGTCTTTTCTTTTGTTTGAGAAGTATTCTGCATATGAACCGTCCATGCATTTTCCTCCCAACTGGAAACAAACTCCGTCTTTTCCCGTGTTGGCTACAGCCAGTGAGCTTGTGTTGCAGGGTACATGCACTGTATTTGTCAATGTGGGCCGGAGAGTGGGGTGCACCAGGAGGGGTGTGGGACAGGTGGCAGAGGAGGAATGCCGGGGGCAGAGGGTGGCACAGGTACAGACACACCCAGCCTGAGACACCGGGCGAACTCACTAGATTCCAAACAACTGGTTATTGAACGTGACAGAATGTCTCTCTGGTGCTTCCTGCTCCCTCGCCTCTCCCACCCTCAGTCCACCACAGAGATCCTATATCAGAGGAGGTTGATCATTACCCACGTTTTTGTGGCAGCAGGACAATGCAATAGGTAAAATTATTACAGTACTTCGCAGAAGTCTTTGGCAGATATATTTTCTCTCAAGACTTTTGTCAAGTACTGTAGTAGAACGGTGTGCTTTGGTTATAATTCAGTTGCCCTGCAGATTTGTCTGAATGGTCTTAAGAGCCTCTAAGATAGGCACATGGAGTTTGGAAAAACAGAGGGCTATGCGGTGGGGAAATCCCAGGCAGTTTCTGGAGTACGTTACGTGGTCAACACAACATTGTGGGCCAAAGGGCCTGTAATGTGCTGTAGATGTCATGTTTTATTTTACCAGTCAGGGTTGCTCGCCCTGAGCTGAACCCCTGAACCTGGAGGACTGTTGAACCACTCTTAGTCTGGCCTCTACCCTTTGACCTGTTTGACTTGGGTGACCCTACCAAGAGCCAAAGCAAAAAGCCCTGACTCCAGTCAATATAGCTCTCCAGGTCATCGAGGCACGCAAACCTCCAAACCCTATAAGGTTGTGGTCCCGTTGGATGGTTTTGGAAAAAAGGAAGTGAGAAGACCTGGGCGAACAAGAGGAATGGAAAGTATAAACCGATGGCAGTTAGTGTAAGGTTATTATAATGGCAGTAAGCCATGGTTCCATTCCTGCCACTGCCCGCCAGGAGTTTGTACGTTCTCTCCGTGACGACGTGGGTTTCCGCATGCACTGCAAAGATGTACAGGTTAGTAAGCTGTGGGCATGTTACGTTGGCACCAGCCACATGGTGACACTTGTAGTGCCAACACAGAAGTGTGCTCCAGCACATGCTTGGACTGTGCTCGTCATCGACGCAAAAGGCACATTTCACTGTATGTTCCGTTGTACATGTGACAAATAAAGCTAATCAGTAATCTCTTTAAAATTACAAAATGCACCTTTCATTCTTTTGGGTGTGGACTACCCAGCTGGAGCACGAGGTGGTGTTTTCCTAGTCTGCATAAAACACCAGCTGTTAGAAGTTAGCCAGTCAAGCAGCATCTGTCGAAAGACAAAGCAGTTAACAACACGGTTCACATTGCCCAGTACATCACGGCACGTCCCTCCCCATCGGTAGTACCTGCAGGAGACACTGCCTACAGAAGGCAACATCCACCATCAAGGCCATGCCACCTTCTCACAATTATCACTGGTCAGGAGGTTCAGAAACCTCAAGGCCCACATTACCACATTCAGGAACTGCTACTTCCCTTCAAACATTCCAACCTTGAACCAACAGAACCCTAAGCACTACAGTTTAGCAATCCCATGATCATTGTCTACTCAAGTAGACTTGAGTTTTATTTTGTTCTTTCTTGGAAAAAAATATGCATAATTGATGGTTTTTCTTGAGAGCACTGCTTGTCTGATGCTCTGTGTCTGTGATGCTGTTACAAGCAAGTTTTTCATTGTATCTGTGCGCACAGGACAATAAACTTGACTTTGAATTTGAACATTGTCTGGTTTCTTCTTCCACAGATGCTGCTTGCCTGGTTGAGTTCTTCCAGCATTTGGCTCTTTGGGTCGAGGATTTAGGCAGCTGAAGCTGTCCAGAGTTTGGAGATTAAATCTGGGGAGTAACAAATGGGCCAGAACCTCAAGCAGAGGAGAAGATCTGGGAAGTTCTAAGTATGGAGACAAGAACACAGGCAGGAAATCTGAAATAAGGTCATATTTTTAAATTGACAAAGAGATTAACAGAGGTCAATGTCAACTTCAAATACAAGTAACGTTTAACTGTAAGCCCTGTAATCACTTAACCCTTTCTTATCTTAAAACGAGTGCCTCCAAACTTAACACATTTCATGTCAGGAATGTAAGATACTAAACATTTAATGTATCAGTATTGATGATACAGTACTTGTGAAGGTTCTGCATGTCATCTAAAACCTTGACAAATTTCCCTGGATGTGGAGTGAAGAGTATCCTGACTGGTTGCATCACAGCCTGGTATGGAACACTGATCTCCAAGCATGGAGAAGCCTACGAAAGTGGAGGATACAGCCCAGTCCGTCACAGGAAAATCCCTCCCCACCATTAGGCTCCTGAACCAGTGTGGACAGCTACGCTCACCTGAACTGGTTCCACAACCTGTGTACTCACTTCCAGGGACCCTACAACTCACGCACTAAGTATTATTTATTTACTTTATTAATTATTTTTATGATTTTTCTTCTTTTGCACATTGGTTATCAGTCTTTCTTTTTGTATGATGTTTCATAAATTCTATTGTATTCTTTATTTTCCTGTAAACGCCCACGTGTCACTCAGCGATTCAGGAACAGCTTCTTCCCCCTCTGCCATCTGATTTCTGAACGGACTTTGAACCCATGAACACTTCCCTTTTTTGCACTATCTGCTTAATCTAACTTGTAATATATTTTAGTTTTTCTCACCCCTTATGGGCGGTGTGTGTGTGTGTGTGTGTGTGTATTTTTCCCTTCTACCAGCCTGGAAGCTGGAGGGTTTGCTGCCGTGTCCTTGCTGTTCCTAGTAGTGTGCTCTTCGGACCGAGATCTCACACGTTGTTCCCAGGATTTGTTGGAGCCTCTCGCCCAGTCCCAGTGTCGCAGCTCCAAGTGCTCCTATCACCAATATTGAGACACATACTTACTGTAAATTACAGGTCTTGTTATTATCTTTTGCATTGTACTGCTGCTGCAAAACAACAAATTTCACGGCATATCCCGGTGATTCTGAAAATGAATTTCAAGGAGACATAGACCCAGTTTGATAATACCTGTCCGAGAATCATCACCTTGTTCTGGTGGGGAGTTGCCGAGATCCCGACAGTGATGTTGTTGGGAGTTTGGCAATTAGCTCCGGGTGGGATCACCCATAACGGTGAGGTCAAGAGAGAGAGGGTCCAGACAAAGAGCGATCCAACCAAGACTTCAACTGCAGAGCTGCTGGGAGATGACGACATGGAGGAAGGCAGCAGCAGTGACCGGTCCCCAGTCGTCTTGCATTCCGTGTCACTGGACCCTGACCGTGATCCGTCCAGGACCGTGTGGCGGCTGCCTGTGCATCAGCCTCCCCACGTTAAACAACGTCACTCACAGGCATTCCCCATTGAGGAACCCACCCTGACATCCCGGATCATGTGGGTCCCACAGCCACCTGAGGACAATGCCTCAGGAGAACATCGTACTCGACAAGCGATCTCACTCAGACTGTGGTAATAAGCTTAGCCTGACTTTGACTTCACGTCTTGTGGTTAAATTCGATGTTGAGTTGCGCAGTTTGCATTGACACGGTTTCAAGAATGACATTCAGAAGGTCAACACAAAACACGTTTTTATAGTTGAAACAGTTTGTAAAAACTCTCCAAAACAGCACAATGTGGGCGAGTCTGTAAAATACCCACTGATAGTGTCGGATTAAGGCAGAGGCTTGTGACTGTACTGAGACACGGGGTTCGAGCCCCCCCGCCAGACCCCTTGGCTCCTTGTCAGCTGATTGTCAGTCCCCACCGTGGCTCTGCTCGCGACTTCCGTGGGGCAGGGTGACATCCCCTCCGCTGCACGCATGCCAGCAACGTCATCGTGTGCCCGATGCGCGTGCTTTTGAGAGGGCCTGGTGACACACCCTCTATGGTGGGGGATGGGTGGGAGTGTAAAGGGGGCAAAATGGGGGTGGGGAGCCGGGACAGGTGAGGTGGAGGAGGATGGAAAGGGGGTGAGGAGGACGTGAGGGAGGTGGTGGAGACAGGAAGAGCGGAGGAGGAGGGAGGGAGGGAGGGAGGGGAAGGCGGAGGAGAGCACCCTACACGGGGGTCAGCACGAAGACCACGTCATCCAGCACATAGTGCTCGTTGTACAGATCGCCCTCACACAGGTAGGGCAGGCGGGTGAAGGACTCAATGGCAAAGCCCACACGGTCCAGAACGTCACGGCTGAAGCTGGACACCTGCTCCTCCCACGTGTCCCCCGACACCTCCAGTCGCTCTGAGGGTCTCTCCCACTTCCCACCTGTGGGAGGGGAGACGGAGGGGGAGAGAGAGGGGGGGGAGGGGAGAGAGGGGGAGGAGGGGGGGAGGGGAGAGAGGGGGAGGAGAGAGGGGGAGGGGAGGGGAGAGGGGAGGGGGAGGAGAGAGGGAGGGGAGAGAGAGAGGGGAGGGGGAGGGGAGGGGAGAGAGGGGGAGGGGGAGTGGGAGGAGAGAAGGGGAGGGGGAGGGGAGAGGAGGAGGGGAGAGAGGGGGAGGGGGAGGGGAGGGGAGGGGAAGGGAGAGAGGAAGGAGAGGGGTAAGGGAGTGAGGGGAGAGGGGGAGGAAGGGGATGGGGAGGGGGGAGAGTGGGTGGGGGAGTGTGAGAGGGAGTGGGAGAGAGAAAATGCCATCAGCAAACACACTGTCACCTCCCCTTACCCCACCAGCCTCTCCTTGCTGCTACTGTCAGGCCAGAGACTGAAATCGCACAAGTTCAGGGACAGCTACTTCCCTTCAACATTCGGTTCTTGAACCTACCTGCACGACCCTACCCACTACCTCAGCAAAGGAACTTTCCGGACTAGCACTTGTCTCTGACTGCAGTTTCCTTTGCACTGAAATCCGGTTTTGCATGGGATATTTTTTCTCTTCTTCACAGACTGAGCTGTAAAATTTGTGTGTGTTTGATTTACATTTGGAAACAGCACTCCTGTCTGGAACCGGTTAGCACGACTCTATTACAGCTCCAGTCGTACCGGAGGTCGGAGTCCAATTCCGGCATTGTCGGTACATTCCTTCCGGTGAACACGTGGGTTTCCTCCAGGTGCTCCGGTTTCCGCCCACAGTCCAAAGACAAACCGGTCGACAGGTCATTCTAAATTGTCCCGTAATTAGGCTGGGGTTAAACTGGGGTTGTTGGGCCCATCCAACCCGGTATCTCTAAAAGGAATAAATAAAACCGTCACCATGACAAGAGATCGCAGAGGGCTGTGGACGCACCTCAGCACATCACAGGGACCAGCCTCCCCTCCATGGGATCTATCTATGCTTCCCACAGCCAGCAGAATCAAAGACACCCTCTCCCCCACCGGGCACAAGATACAGAAGTCTGAAAGCACGTACCACCAGACTCGAGCACAGCTTCGTCCCCGCCGTTCTGAGACAGTGGCTGCCTGGTACAATAAAACTCACTCTTGACCTCACAATCTAAATCATCATGATTTAGGCCATTCCATCACGGCTGGTTTACTATCCCTCAACCCCACTCTCCCGCCTTCTCCCCATAACCTTTTACACTCTGACTAATCATGAATCTATCAACCTCCGCTTTAAATATACCCAATGACTCAGCCCCCACAGCCGTCAGTGTGGTAATGATTTACACACATTCACTACTCTCCAGCTAAAGAAATTCCCCATCATTTCTGTTCTAAATAGACATCCATCTATTCTGAGGCTGTGCCCTCTGGTCATAGACTCCTCCACCATAGGAAACATCCTCTCCACATCCACTCTATCTAGGGCCTCCGACATTCAATAATAGGTTTCAGTGAGATCCCCCTCTTTCATAGCTCTAGCGAGCACTGGCCCAGAATCATATCTGCCTCAATGCAGGGTGTAATGGAACAATCTGCATAAACAGCTGGCAATTCAAACTCTTCACTGTATCCTGTTACACGGCACAGTAGCGTAACGCTTTTCAGCGCCAGCAATCAGAAGATCAGGGTTCAATTCCCGCCACTGTCTGTAAGGAATTTCTACATTTTCTCCCCGTGACTGCGCTGGTTTCCTCCCCAATTCCACTGTCCCCGTGACCGCGCCGGTTTCCTCCCCCATTCCACTGTCCCCGTGACCGCGCCGGTTTCCTCCCCAATTCCACTGTCCCCGTGACCGCGCTGGTTTCCTCCCCCATTCCACTGTCCCCGTGACCGCGCCGGTTTCCTCCCCAATTCCACTGTCCCCGTGACCGCGCCGGTTTCCTCTCCCATTCCACTGTCCCCGTGACCGCACCGGTTTCCTCCCCCATTCCACTGTCCCGTGACCGCGCCGGTTTCCTCTCCCATTCCACTGTCCCCGTGACCGCGCCGGTTTCCTCCCCCATTCCACTGTCCCCGTGACCGCGCCGGTTTCCTCTCCCATTCCACTGTCCCCGTGACCGCGCCAGTTTCCTCTCCCATTCCACTGTCCCCGTGACCGCGCCGGTTTCCTCCCCAATTCCACTGTCCCCGTGACCGCGCCGGTTTCCTCTCCCATTCCACTGTCCTCGTGACTGCGCCGGTTTCCTCCCCAATTCCACTGTCCCCGTGACCGCGCCGGTTTCCTCCCCCATTCCACTGTCCCCGTGACCGCGCCGGTTTCCTCCCCCATTCCACTGTCCCCGTGACTGCGCCGGTTTCCTCTCCCATTCCACTGTCCCCGTGACCGCGCCGGTTTCCTCCCCAATTCCACTGTCCCCGTGACTGCGCCGGTTTCCTCCCCAATTCCACTGTCCCCGTGACCGCATCGGTTTCCTCCCCAATTCCACTGTCCCCGTGACTGCGCCGGTTTCCTCCCCAATTCCACTGTCCCCGTGACCGCACCGATTTCCTCCCCAATTCCATTGTCCCCGTGACCGCGCCGGTTTCCTCCCCAATTCCACTGTCCCCGTGACTGCGCCGGTTTCCTCCCCCATTCCACTGTCCCCGTGACTGCGCCGGTTTCCTCCCCAATTCCACTGTCCCCGTGACCGCGCCGGTTTCCTCCCCCATTCCACTGTCCCGTGACCGCGCCGGTTTCCTCCCCAATTCCACTGTCCCCGTGACCGCGCCGGTTTCCTCCCCAATTCCACTGTCCTCGTGACTGCGCCGGTTTCCTCCCCAATTCCACTGTCCCCGTGACCGCGCCGGTTTCCTCCCCAATTCCACTGTCCTCGTGACTGCGCCGGTTTCCTCCCCAATTCCACTGTCCCCGTGACTGCGCCGGTTTCCTCTCCCATTCCACTGTCCCCGTGACTGCGCCAGTTTCCTCTCCCATTCCACTGTCCCCGTGACTGCGCCGGTTTCCTCTCCCATTCCAAAGACGTACGGTTTAGAGTGAGCGAGTTGTTGACACAGGGAGCCCAGAGACACTTGCGGGCTGACCCCCTGCACATTGTTGACAAGTTTCACCGCACGTTTTGATGAGCACATGACAAATAAAGCCGATATTTATCTCTACAACATGTATAGTGTACACACTCCAAAGCCAACGTTACTCACCCAGTCTGCTCACTGTACACTCAAGCAGTGAGACAAACTCCTCCTCTATACGCACACACACAAATTCACGAGGAAGTTGCTGGGACTCGAGGACTTGAGTCACAGGGAAGGTCAAATAGGTTCAAACTTTATTCCCTACGTCGGCAGCAGGAGGCGGCAAGGTGCGCAAGGGCCGAGGCTCAGGCAAGGCAGGGGCAATGGATGAGGTGGAGGGAGTGGAGAAAGGAAAGATCTCCTGGAAAGAGCTGTGGGAGATGGGGACATTCAGAGTGAGCTCCACCATCAGGGCTGCCTACGATGTCTTGCCGTCTCTCAGTGGGAGGGAGATGACCCCACATGCTCCCTCTGCCCGACTTCAGCAACACTAAAACACATTCTGGTGGGCTGCAAGACCAGCCCTACTCAAGGCCGATACACAACCAGGTGCTACGGTGTCTCGCAGCAGTGCTGGAAAATCGGCGGATGAGCGTCAACGCTCTCCCTCCCCCTTCATCCCGCTGGCCGTTAACAGCATTTGTCCAGGAAGGTGAGGGTCAAGCCAGACTCGATACATCGAGACCAGACACCGGGCGGCTAGGCAGGGCACGTGATTGGAAGATGGTGGCAGACTTAGGCCAGAGGCCCTGCTTCCCAACTGAAATCGCGGAAACCAACCTCAGACCAGACCTTGTGCTATGGCTGGCCTCACTCCGTCTCATTTACATCATCGAGCTGGGAGGATGCGGTGGAGCAGGCCTACGAGCGTGAGAAGCTGAGGTATGCTGAGGTATGTGCAACAACGTGGCTGGAAAGCAAGGGTCTGACCGGTCGAAGTAGGCCGCAGAGGATTTGTAGCCACATCAACGTCAAGGCTACTCCGGGAGTTGGGAGTGCGAGGGAAGCAGACAGCCCACCTCTCCCGGAACTTCCGGGAGTCTCCCGCATATTAATAGTGGCTCCCTGATGCCCGCAAATTATATACAATATCATGGAAATCAATTTTTTTGAGAGCGAGCGAGAGAAAAGCAAGAGAGAGCGTGCCAGAGAGAGAGAGAGAGAGAGAGAGAGAGAGCGAGCGGGAAAGCAAGCGAGAGTGCTTGAGAGCGCACTAGCGACCATGAGAGAGAGCCAGCGAGCGCGAGCACACCATGGCAGAGTGTTCCAAAAAAATATAAAATGTACGTCACCCCAGACTACACTAAAGTGTACCCCTGCCTAATAGGGGTCAAAATAATGACAGTGTTGCTCGCTGCACTGTTTACAACTGTGACTTTTCTATTGCCCATGGTGGGTTAAGACTGTAAAGGACATGTTGAGGTGAGTTTAACAGGTGTCATTCGTTCATTAGCAATAGCTAAGGTTATTTAAACCAGCTGGCTAGCTGCTAAGGAGCTACTCTATTGCAGACATCCCACCTCTCCCGGAAGTCTCCCACAAATTGATGGTGCTACCTCCCTGAAATGAGTTTTTGCAGGGTGGGGTGTCTGGGGCAGACACACCGACAAGCAGTCAAAGACCTCTCCAGAGCGGCTGAAAAGGGTAGTCAGTGGCTCTGGATGAAGAGAAAGGATTCCATCTGGGCCCCCAGGTGAGTGAAAGGCAACTAGGGGGTGAGCCCGGGCCACTGGGATTCACTGCTGAACCCTCCAGGGGTGTCGTGGGTCTAACAGCAAAACACCGAGGAAAGAGGGTGCCCACTCGATAACCCAGAAGATGCCATGCTCACTTGGCCACCCCACAGAGTCTAGACAGCATATCTCAGGAGTGAAAATAAGGGATGTTAACATCTGGTCCTACAAAACATACCTGGAGTGTAGGAGAATGGGGGGAGATTTGATAGAGGGATACAAAATTATGAGGGGTATAGATATGATAAATGCAAGCAGGCTTTTTCCGCTGAGGTCAGGTGAGACTAGAACTAGAGGTCATGGATTAAGGGTGAAAGGTGAAATATTTAAGGGGAATTTCTTCGCTCAGAGGGTGGAACGAGCTGCCAGTGGAAGTGGGTTCGATTGCAACTTCTAGGAGAAGTTTGGACAAGTACATGGATGGGAGGGGTACGGTCCGGATATAGGCCGATGGGACAGGGCAGAATGAGGCTGACATGGACCAGATGGGCTGAAGGGCCTGTCTCTGTGCTGTGGTCTCTATGACTCAGTACAGGACAGGGTTGTGTGCTGCTACAGTTCCATCTATTGACTGGCTTTGAAAGAGGAACCACACACTGACTCAAGACACTGCGGGTGAGTGACACGGCACTCGTGCACCAAATGTCCACAGTCTGACAACCTCAGCTCCCTGCAGCAGTTCTCAGAGAGAAAGAAGTCATTTCACAACCAGGAACTGTTGCGCAGTGCTACAGTGTTGGAACCATGGTGCCCAGAGAGCGGGTCACACAGCTGCTCGTCTTGTTACTGCAGGCTATGCAACTCCACAGGGCAGGTGAGGACACCCCTCGTTCGCTCCACACCACCCCCCCACCCCCCACTCCCTCGGGGTAGGTGAACAGTCTGTCCCTCCTGGATGCGAGCCCAGGCTGGAGTTGCACATGACGTCAGCTTGGAGATGACAGAGTCAAAGGCAGCAGAGGCCAGTGCGCGAGCCCTACAACAGGATGCTGGTGGTTCCCCACTCGGGGCAGATGATCTGCATAGTGACTAACCCCAGGATCAACGTGGCTTCACGTTGTGTCTTATCTCTGATTCCGGTGTCTGTGTGTGTGTGTGAGAGATGGGACGGTGTGGAGGGAGCTTCACTGTGTGTCTGATCCTGGAGATGTGTGTGATGGGACAGTGTGGAGGGAGCATCACTCTGTCTGACCCCGGGAGTGTCTGATGGGACAGTGTGGAGGGAGCTTCACTCTGTCTGACCCCGGGAGTGTCTGATGGGACAGTGTGGAGGGAGCTTCACTCTGTCTGACCCCGGGAGTGTCTGATGGGACAGTGTAGAGGGAGCTTCACTCTGTCTGAACCCGGGAGTGTGTGATGGGACAGTGTGGAGGGAGCTTCACTCTGTCTGACCCCGGGAGTGTGTGATGGGACAGTGTGGAGGGAGCTTCACTCTGTCTGACCCCGGGAGTGTGTGATGGGACAGTGTGGAGGGAGCTTCACTCTGTCTGACCCCGGGAGTGTGTGATGGGACAGTGTGGAGGGAGCTTCACTCTGTCTGACCCCGGGAGTGTGTGATGGGACAGTGTGGAGGGAGTTTCACTCTGTCTGACCCCGGGAGTGTCTGATGGGACAGTGTAGAGGGAGCTTCACTCTGTCTGACCCCGGGAGTGTGTGATGGGACAGTGTGGAGGGAACTTCACTCTGTCTGACCCCAGGAGTGTCTGATGGGACGGTGTGGAGGGAGCTTCACT
This sequence comes from Mobula hypostoma, assembly GCF_963921235.1. Lineage (NCBI taxonomy): Eukaryota > Metazoa > Chordata > Chondrichthyes > Myliobatiformes > Myliobatidae > Mobula > Mobula hypostoma. Next base: position 147,670,110 of record NC_086105.1, read on the forward strand.
CTGTCTGAACCCGGGAGTGTGTGATGGGACAGTGTGGAGGGAGCTTCACTCTGTGTCTGACCCCGGGAGTGTGTGATGGGACAGTGTGGAGGGAGCTTCACTCTGCCTGACCCCGGGAGTGTGTGATGGGACAGTGTGGAGGGAGTTTCACTCTGTGTCTGACCCCGGGAGTGTGGAGGGAGCTTCACTCTGTCTGACCCCGGGAGTGTGTGATGGGACAGTGTAGAGGGAGCTTCACTCTGTCTGACCCCGGGAGTGTGTGATGGGACAGTGTAGAGGGAGCTTCACTCTGTCTGACCCCAGGAGTGTGTGATGGGACAGTGTAGAGGGAGATTCACTCTGTCTGACCCCGGGAGTGTCTGATGGGACAGTGTGGAGGGAGCTTCACTCTGTCTGACCCCAGGAGTGTGTGATGGGACAGTGTAGAGGGATCTTCACTCTGTCTGACCCCGGGAGTGTGTGATGGGACAGTGTGGAGGGAGCTTCACTCTGTCTGACCCTGGAGATATGTGTGATGGGACAGTGTAGAGGGAGCTTCACTCTGTCTGACCCCGGGAGTGTGTGATGGGACAGTGTGGAGGGAGCTTCACTCTGTCTGACCCCGGGAGTGTGTGATGGGACAGTGTGGAGGGAGTTTCACTCTGTCTGACCCCGGGAGTGTCTGATGGGACAGTGTAGAGGGAGCTTCACTCTGTCTGACCCCGGGAGTGTGTGATGGGACAGTGTGGAGGGAACTTCACTCTGTCTGACCCCAGGAGTGTCTGATGGGACGGTGTGGAGGGAGATTCACTCTGTCTGACCCCGGGAGTGTGTGATGGGACAGTGTAGAGGGAGCTTCACTCTGTCTGACCCCGGGAGTGTGTGATGGGACAGTGTAGAGGGAGCTTCACTCTGTCTGACCCCAGGAGTGTGTGATGGGACAGTGTGGAGGGAGCTTCACTCTGTCTGACCCCGGGAGTGTCTGATGGGACAGTGTGGAGGGAGCTTCACTCTGTCTGACCCCAGGAGTGTGTGATGGGACAGTGTAGAGGGATCTTCACTCTGTCTGACCCCGGGAGTGTGTGATGGGACAGTGTGGAGGGAGCTTCACTCTGTCTGACCCTGGAGATATGTGTGATGGGACAGTGTAGAGGGAGCTTCATTCTGTCTGACGCTGGGTCACTGGTGCTGTAAAAGCATGAAGCTAACCCCTACACTACTGTGCTGTCCAGTTGTATAGTCCAGATAACTGACTCTGGTTATCCCCCTTCCTCACTTTCTCCTTCAGCCCTTTGCCTTTTGCACCTATCGCCTCCCAGCCTCTTACTTCACCCCACACTCACCCACCCTCCCCCTCACCTATCACCTACCAGCTTGTACGTACTCCCCCCCCCCCCACCTTGTTACTTCTGGTTTCTTCCCCCTTCCTTTCCACTCCTGATGACAGGCTTCGGGCCAAAACGTTTGTACATCCTTCCTGAGTGGGAATGAGTTGGCTCCGCGTTCCTCCCAAGGTCCAAGGGTGTACCGATTAGTACGGTAGTTGGTTATTATCGGTGTGCAAGAGTTCATTCACTAGAGACATAGTGCAAAGATTAAAAAGCACTCTGGAGCCTGCAGCTTTTTTCTTACCGTGCTGAAATGAGCACAGTGTCAATAAAAAGAAAGGAGGTGTAGGTGGAATGGCCATTGCTGGAGTGGGGCATTGTTAGAGTGGTCCGGCTTTTCCTCAACAGGCTTGGACAAGGGCAGGTGGAGGATCCAAGTATGAAAATAGGTAAGTTTTATTTTTCTGATAGTACAGAGCTAGGGTCCGGTGGTAGTGGTATGCTCTTTGCCTGAAATAGGGAAATCTGAGAGACCACCAATCTCCCTAACAATTATATTCGCACAAAGGAAGGATGAGGCAACCGCGGCTGATAAGGGAAGTCAAAGACAGCATAAAAGCAAAAGAGGGGGCACATTAGTGGGAAGGTAGAGGACTGGGAGGCTTTTAAAAAGTAACAGAAGGCAGATTACATCAATCTTCACTGCGGAAGACACTTGCAAAATGCCAGAAATGCGAGAGTGCCAGGGGGTAGAAGTGAGTGTCGTTGCTATTACTCTGGAGAAGGTGCCTGGGAAACTGAAAGGTCTGAAGGTAGATAAGTCACCTGGACCAGATGGCGTACACCCCGGGTTCTGAAGGAGGTAGCTGAAGAGATTGTGAAGGCAGTAGTAATGATCTTTCAAGAATCACTAGGTTCTGGCATGGGTCTTGACGACTGGAAAAGGAAGACAGACGAAAGGATATTACAGGCCAGTTAGCCTGATGTCAGTAGTTGGAAAGATGTTGGAGTCTATTACTAAGGATGAGGTTTCCGGGTACTTGGAGGCACATGATAAAATAGGCCAGTCAACATGGTTTCCTCAAGGGTCAATTTTGCCTGACATATCTGTTAGTATTCTTTGAGGAAATAACAGGCAAGATAGACAAAGCAGAGTTAGTTTATTTGGATTTCAGAAGGCCTTTCACAGGGTGCCACACATGAGGCTGCTTAATGAGATAAGAACCCATGGTATTACAAGAAAAACAGATAGAAGATTGGCTGACTGGCAGGAGACAAACAGCAGGAATAAAGGGGGTCTTTTCTGGCTGGCTGCTGGTGACAGGGGTCGGTATTGGGACAGCATCTTTTCATGTTGTATGTCCAATGATTTGGGTGAAGGAATTGATGGCTTTGTGGCCAAGTTTGTAGACAATACGAAGATGGGTGGAGGGGCAGGTAGTGTTGAGGAAACAGGGCGTCTGCAGAAGGACTCAAGACAGATTGGGAGAATGGGCAAAAAAGTGGCAGATGGAAAACAGTGCAGGGAAGTGTATGGTCATCCACTTAGTAGAAGGAATAAAGGTGTGGACTACTTTCTCAAAAGGGAGAAAATTCTAAATTAGAGGTGCAGAGGGACTTGGGAGTCCTCGTGCTGAATTCCCCATAGGTTGACTTGCAGGTTGAGTCAGTAGTGAGGAAGGCAAATGCAATGCTAGCATTCATTTCAAGAGGACAAGCAGACAAGAACAAGGATGTAATACGGAGGGTTCATAAGGCATTGGTCGAACAGCACTTTGGCCCCTTACTCAAGAAAAGATATGCTGGTATTGAAGGGGGTCCAGAGGAGAGGGGGAAATTTCATTGATTATTAAATGGTCTGGATGGAGTGGGAGAGTCTCATAACAGAGGGAAGTCCCTTTAGAATGGAGATGAGGGAAAATTTCTTTCGGCAGAGGGTGGAGAGTTGGTGCAGCCCAAGTCATTGGGTATAGTTACGCAGGAGGCTGAGGGGTTTTTGTTTGGTTGGGACGTTAAGCGTGGCGGGTGTGGGCTGGAAAGCGGGGTTGAGAGGGATAATGAGTTGGCCAAGATGGAATAGACTTCGTTCTGCTCCTGTGTCCTACGGTCTTATAGAGCTGTCCTGGGATTAGGGTAAAAATAGGTGGTTTGCTGGGCAGTGCAGCTCCTTGGCTAATAGGGCTTGTTCTGCACTGTATTTTGATACAAATATATCTGCAGAATCTTTTATGATTAAGTAAAATCCTTAGTTCTGCAGATACATTGTTCTTCCTCAATTGCCCAAACCGGTATTGGTCACTGCCGGGAACCATGCAGAGAATTTCAGAAATCTCCTCCTCACATAAAGCTGCTGGCTTCCTGAAAATAGAAAGCATTAGGCAAACAAAATTGCCCTGAGAGCCACGTGATAGGGTCTGGTCACAAACGACAACATCTCCCGTCACAGAAGCTTACCCAGAGTGCTGCCTTGCCATCGCCAATGATCCCTCCCATTCTATGCAGCAACACAACACAGAGCAGAACAGGACAGGACAGGGCCAGACAGGCCCACAATGCGCTGACCCACAAATTAGTCATCAAATGGGCAACCTAAATAATCCCTACTGCCTACACAATGTCCATACTCTTCCATTTTCCTCATGTGCCCTTCTAAACGTCTCCTAAAAGTCCCTAATGTTTCTGCCTGTACCACCACCCCACGGAGCATAGTCCAGAAACCCAACACTCTGAGTAAAAAAAACTCGCCCCGCACATCTGCTTTGAAATAACCCTCTCACCTTAAATGCATATCCTGTGGTATCAGGCATTTCCACCCTGGGGGAAAAGATACTGTCTGTCTACTCTATATCCAAGCCTCTCGTGATCTTATAAATCTCTATCGGGGCCCCCTCAGCCTCCGCTGTGCCAGAGAAAACAACGCAACTCTGTCCAACCTCTCATTATAGCGCATGCCCTCTATTCCGGCAACGTCCTGGTAAATGCCATCTGCACCCTAGAGGAAGTACGGTAGGAGGAGAAGGGCTGTGAGGATGGAAACAGCTTCCTCCCCCAGGCCGTGAGACTACTAAACTCAGTAGCATTAAACTGTTTACATTTAAACTTGTGTTGCAAATGCACCTAACTATTTGTTAATTTATTTGTGGTACTATTACTTTGCTGACTCTCCCAGTGTCCTCTCCACGTCCGGTCTAGGCTGTGTCGTGTGAGTTATACATGCACCACAGGAACCCGTCATTTCGTTTGGTGGTATAATGGTTGAACACCAATAAACTGAACTTGCACTTGCTCAGACTGTGAGTCACCAGCTGTTCAGAAGAAGAAGAAAGCTCTTAACTCCGAGTGCAGTCATCGGGATGCCGTCATGACGGCGTTTTTTTTAGCAGGCTTTCTTGTTTTTACGAGGCCGAGTTGGCTAGCTCGATGCTCAACCCAGCACGGAGGGAAAGTGTGCAAGGGAGCCGGCTGGATTCGAACTCGGGAGCCTTCGCTCCGAAGTCCGGCGCTGATGCCACTACGCCACCAGCCAGCTTACCGGCTGTTCAGGAAGCCTTCTTATTCCTCATTCCCTCAATGGGGGGGGAGGGGGACTAATGAAGATCAATACCTTTAATCTCTTTCAGCCTCCTTAGCATGGACATGGAGGTCTTGTCAGTGATGTGGTTAATATTAGCAAGGAAGTACTGAGGAACAATATTTCTTCCCAACAGGTGTGGCCGCACAGGTATGCACTGTAACAGTCAGCCAGGCTCCTCTTATTCTTCATCAGCTGACCATCAACCTGACCATCTCCTGTAATTTCACCACCCGTCACTGCAGTGGATCCCCTGTTGTCACCTGGTTCAGTATCCACGGCAGCGAGACGAGGAGCCAGTGCTTGGATGACTGCAAGGTTAAGCAGGCCACTGACAAGCCTCACTCAGACAGAGCAACCCAGAGCTGGGTGGCAAGCCTGAATATCCCGAGGGTCAGCTGGGAGGACAGTGTCACTTACTACTGTTGTGTGGCGTACCCTGTCCCCTCTGGGCAGGCCAGGCAAATGGGAAACGGGACGAGGATTGGAGGTGAGACGCAGACACCGCACGCACATGGGCATTTGAACACAATAGCGGCACAACGGTTTACAGTACCGGGGACCCGGGTTCAATTCCCATCGCTGCCTGTAAGGAGTTTGTACATTTTCCCCGTGACCTTGTGGGTTTCCTCCGGGTGCTCTGGTTTCCTCCCACAGTCCAAAGACGTACTGGTTAGTAAGTTGTGGGCATGCAATGTTGTACGACACCAGGAGATGGCGACATTTGCAGACTGTCCCCAGTACATCCTTGGTCTGTGGTAATTGATGCAAGTGCATTCCACTGTGTATTTTGAAGTGCATGTGACAAATAAAGCTAATCTTAAACATAAGAAAGCGGAGGAACTCAGCAGGTCAGGCAACAAATAAACTGTCGACGTTTTGGCCGAGACCCTTCATCAGTACTGATCTCATCTTTTTGACCTTTAGAGAGGTCCAGGGTTTGGGAGTGGGAGGAGAGAGGGCAAGACCCCGGCTGCAGCTGAGAGGTGGGATGGGGGTCCCAGGGGAGAAACCGGTGATCCTAGACCTATGAGATGGATTGAGATTGGACTGACAATTCCTGCAAGTAGGGACCTGAGGCTCGGACTTTCATGAAGTAATTCAGATTCAAAGTTCAAAGTAAATTTTATTATCAAACTACAAACATGTCACCACATTCAACCCTGAAATTAGTTTTCCTACGGGATGCTCAGCAAATCTATAAAAACAGGATCAATGAAAGGTCAACCAGAGTGCTGAAGACTACAAACTGTGTAAATGCAAAAAAAAGGCAATAAATAACAAGGACATGAAACATTGAGATAAAGAATCCTTAAAGTGAGACCGTTGGTTGTAGGAACACCAGAAATAGAAGGAGTGTAGTTATCCCCTTTTGTTCAAGTGCCTGATGATTGAAGGTATGAGTCCTGAGGCACCTGTACCTTCTACCTGAGAAAAGAGCACGGCCTGGGTGGTGGGGATTTCTTTATCACGTGTACATTGAAACACGCAGTGAGCATCGTTTGTGTCAACAACCAACACAACCAAGGATTGTGCTGGGGGCAGCCTGCAAGTGTCACCAACGTGGCATGCCCACAACGTCCAATACAACACAGAACACACCAGGCAGAAAGGCAGGACAACCCACCCGTCAGCGCACACGCATGGCCCCCTCACTCCACGGCAGACCGTCCACAGACGCATCAGAGGCGCCGGACCCGTGGTGATCTCACAACAGAAAAGAGCAGTACGAGAGGGATTTTATTTGTGTCTGCAGTTGGTGTGGAGAGAGCGGAAGGCACTGTGTTCAGGAGTGAGGTTTGAACAGGAGAGAGGACTTGTGGTTGAATTAAGATCATAAAGACATACAGCTCTGTGCAAAAATCTTAGACACATGCATATATAGCCAGGGCGCTGAAGACTTTTGCACAGTACTGTAGTAATTTTATGTATTGCATTGTACTGCTGCCCCAAAAAAATTCATGTCATCTGTGAGTGACAATAAGCCTGATTCTGATCTGGGTCTCTATTGTGGACTGAGAGTGGGAAGGGACAGGGAGAGGGGCATTATAGTTCGGAAAAGGGGAAGGGAGAGGGGAGGGAACGGGAAGCACCAGAGACACATTCTGTAATGATCAATAAACCAATTGTTTGGGATCAAATTACCTTGGCTGGGGTCTCAGGTCTGCACCCACGCTATCCCCTCACCCCTGGCACTCCCCTCTCTGCCAGCTGTCCCACACCCCTCCCACGGTGCTCCACTCCATATTGACAAATACAGTACTGTGTAAAAATCTTCAGATAGATAGATAGACACGCCTAAGGCTTTTGCAGGATACTGTAGGGGCAGAATTAGGTCATTCAGCCCATCCAGTCTGCTCTACCATTCCACTGTGGCTGATTCATTCTCCCTCTCAACCCCATTCTCCTGCTTATCCCTGTGACCCTTGACACCCTGACTAATCAATCTCCACTTTAAATACACCCAACGCCTTGGGCTCACAGCTATCTGAACACACTCTGGCTAAAGAAATTCCTCATCTATCTCTGCTCTAATGGGACGTCCCTCTATTCTGAGGCTGTGCCCTCTGGTCCCAGACCTCCCACCATAAGAAGCATCCTCTGCATGTCCACTCTAGCTAGGCCTTTCAATATTCAGTAGGTTTCAATGAGATCCCCCATCATTCTTCTGAACTCCAGCGAGTCTGAGCCCAGAGCCATCAAGCGCTCCTCATACATTAACCCTTTCACTCCTGCATCTACTCCTGACCCTCTCCAATATCTCATCATCATCAAAGATGAAAGGCTCCAGAGAGGGCAGAAGGCCGTGGAAGAGTCTGGAAGGTTGGAGATGGGACAAGGGGTAATTGCTGGGGGGTGGGGGGATGCTGTTGAAGATTTTTCCGCACGAAGCATTGACTGTTTATTCCCCTCCATAGATGCTACCAGGCCTGCTGAGTTCCTGCAGCATTTAGTGTGCGTGTGTTGCTCAGCAGTGGGGGTATCTTTTCATTACAGATCAGAGGAGATCCATCCTGTGGCTCAAGTCATTAGTGCTCAGCGTCCTGTCGCTCTACGCCATCTGCATCACCGTCTATCTCGTGGTGAGTAGCTCCCAGCTCCAGCGAGGGAGGGAGGGAAGATCCTGTTCGGGGTTCCAGGATCACTCTGACCCATTTTCAAACTTCTGCCTGTTTCTTGTGCCCCCTTAAATTAATGAACCAGCATCATCATTATGTGTCAAGTCATATGACATCATCATTATGGGCAGTGTCATATCATGTGGGCAATCATGATCTTTGATCCTGATTGTTCCTGGCAAATTTTTCTATAGAAGTGGTTTGCCATTGCCTTCTGGGCGGTGTCTTTACAAGATAGGTGACCCCAGCCATTATCAATACTCTTCAGAGATCATCCGTCTGGTGTGAGTGGTCACATAACCAGGACTTGTGATCTGCACCAGCTGCTCGTACAACCATCCACCACCTGCTCCCGTGGCTTTACGTGACCCTGATCGGGGGGCTAAGCAGGTGCTACACCTTGCCCAAGGGTGACCTGCAGGCTAGCGGAGGGAAGGAGCTCCATCCCACCACCCAAAATTAAAGATACTGGAAACATAGTGCATTTTCCTTGGGACGTGACCATCACATCCATGGTGGAGGTTTTGCACTTTTTGGAGGATAAGTCAGGATAGGACAGGGTAGGTTGTCTGGTTGCATCACAGACTGGTATGGAAACAACCAATGCCCTTAAACGGAAAATCCTACAAAAAGTAGTGGTTACAGCCCAGTCCATCATGGGTAAAGTCCTCCCCACCATTGAGCATGTCTACACAGAGTGGAGTGTTATTGCAGGAAAGTAGATTGTCTACTCTGACACTTCATCATGGCCCATCCACTTCCTTCAACCCCATTCTCCTTCCCGTAACCTCTCAAGCCCTGACTAATGAGACCAAGGTCACCCACCTACAGGAACGTTGTCAATAAGATTGAAAGAGTAGAGAAGATTTATAAGGATGTTGCTGGGACTTGAGGACCTGAGTTATAGGGAAAGGTTGAATAGGTCATCATCAGTGACCCGCACCACCTAGGACATGCTCTCTTCTCGCTTCTGTCATCAGGAAGAAGGTACTTTGGATTCACACCACCGGGTTCAGGAACAGTCATTACCCCTCAACCATCAGGCTATTGAACCGGGGGGATAAATTCACTCAACTTCACTTGCCCATCCTTGAAATGTTCTCACAACCCATTGCCTGAACAGTTTAGATATGGTAAAGTTATTTCCCATGGTAGGGGAGTCTAGGACAAGAGGGCACGACTTCAGAACTGAAGGACGTCCATTTAGAACAGAGATGCAGAGAAATTAATTTAGTCAGAGGGTGGTAAATCTGTGGAATTTGTTGCCACGAGCAGCTGTGGAGGCCAAGTCATTGGGTGTATTTAAGGGAGAGATAAATAGGTTCTTGATTAACCAGGGCATCAAAGGGTATGGGGAGAAGGCAGGAGAGTGGGGATGATCGGAAGAATTGGATCAGCTCATGATTGAATGGCAGAGCAGATTCAATGGGCCAAATGGCCTACTTCTGCTCCTATATCTTATGGCCTTATGGACTCACCTTCAAGGACTTTTCATCTCACGTTCTCCATATTTAAATATATATATATATATATATATATATATATATATATATATATATATATATATTTCTTTCTTTGAGTATTTGCACATTTTGTTGTCATTGACACATTGATTGAATGTCCAATCTGTTGCATGCCACCTTTCAGTAATTCTATTGTGTTTCTTGTATTTACTGTGATTGCCCACAGGAAAATGAATCTCAGGGTTGTACATGGTGACATACATGTACTTTGATAATAAATTAACTTTGAACTTTGAGGGCTTGTATGGTAGGGATATTGAGGACTGCAGTAGAACAGGGGGATCTGGAAATACCGATCCATAATTCCTTGAAAGTGGTGTCACAGGTAGATAGGGTCACTAAAAGAGTTCAGCACAGCCTTCATAAAGCAGAGTACTGACTACAGGAATTGGGATGTTATGTTGAAGGTTGCTGAGGCCTAATTTGGAGTACAGAGCATTGCCGTAGTCATAGGAGCCAAATTAGGTCATTCCACCCATCGTCTACGCCAACATTTCATCATGGCCAATGAGTTTCCCTCAACCCCCTTCTCCTTCCCGTAACCTTTCACACCCCGACTCATGTCGCCCACCTACAGGAAAGACATCAATAGGGATTGAAAGAGAGCAGAGAAAACTCACAAGGAAGTTGCTGGGAGGGACTTGAGGACCTGAGTTCTAGGGAGAGGTCGAATAGGTTAGGACTTTATTCCCTGGAGCGTAGGAGAACGAGGGGAGATTTGACAGAGAGATACAAAATTATGAGGGGTACAGATAAGGTAAATGCAAGCAGGCTTATTCCACTGAGGTTGAGTCAAACGAGAACTAGAGACAATGGGTTAAGGGTGAAAGGTGAAATATTTAAGGAGACCCTGAAGGGGAGATTTTCATTGAGGGTTGTGAGTGCCAAAGTGGAAGGGGTGGGGATTGAGTCGAAGAGCCACGAGGTAATGTTGCAGCTCTACAAGACCCTGGCTGGACCACACAGTGTTCAGTTCTGGTCACTTCATTACAGGAAAGATGTGGAAGCTTTAGAGAGGGCGCAGAGGAGATTTACCAGGATAATGAGAGCATTAGAGAATATATCTTACAAGAATGGGCTGAGCAAACTATGATTTCCTCTTTGGAGTGACGGAGGATGAGAGGGGCTTGGTAAAGGTGTACAAGATGATAAAAGGCAAAGATCGAATGGACAGCCAAAGACTTTTCCGACAGGACAGGAATAATTAATACGAGGGGGCAACTTTAGAGGGAGCTGGGATGAAAATAAAGTGAGGGATGTCAGAGGCAGGTTTTTAAAAACACAGACTGCCAAGGGGTGGTGGTTGAGGGAGGCACATTAGGGACATTGAAGAAACTTGGATAGGCACACGGATGATAGAAAAATTGACGGCAATGTAGGAGGGAAGGGTCAGATTGGTCTTGGAGTAGGTTAAGAGGTCAGCACAACATTGTGGGCCGAGGGGTCGGTAGTGGGCTGTGACGTGGTTTTGTATTCCCATTTTCCTCATCCCTGCAAGTCTTTCTGTAGACTCCCTGCTCCCTGAACACAGCCTGCCTCGCTCTTTGTACTGTTTGCAAACTTGGCCAGTCTGGCTATTCTCACCACTCAATAGAAACCAGTCATCCCAGAGGTTACTCGGGATAAGCCTCACAGCACATCCCGTACTGTGGCCTCGGTAACAGGCCAGATCTACACTGGATGTGGAGTCGCTATGCATCTATATCCATCTCCTTTTGGACTCAGTGTCTCCTACGTTAGAGGGCAATGTTCCGACAGCTACACTTTAACTGGTAGTGACTCACATACAAGAACACGCAGTCCCTCCCAACTCCACCCACTGTGCTGGGATTACAATGGTACAAGAAAAAGAAAGTTTAGCCTGTCATCTCAAGTCTTGACAAACTTCTATAGATGTGCGGTGGAGAGTGCATTGACTGGTTGCATCTTGGCCTGGTATGGAAACAGTAACGTCTGTCAACGGAAAAGCCTACAAACGTAGCGGAGATGGCCCAGCCATCACGGGTAAAGCCCTCCCCACCATTGAGTACACCTACAAGGAGCCTTACTGCTGGAAAACAGTACCCCTTATCAGGGCCACCCTCCCTTTAGGCCATGCACTCCTCTCACTGCTGCCATCAGGCAGGAGGTACAGGAGCCTCAGGACTCTCACCACCAGGTTCAGGAACAGTTATCACCCCTCAACCATCAGGCTCCTGAACCCGAGGGGATAACCTCACTCGCCCCATCACTGAACTGACTCCATGACTTATGGATTCATTCTCAAGCACTCTAAAATTCTTGCTCTCAATATTTATTATTTATTTATTTATTGTTATTATTTTGCTTTTTTTCTTTTGTATTTGCAGTTTAATTTTTGTTGCCCATTCGTTGTTTGCCTGTCTTGTACTGTGCCATCTTTCAGTGACTCTATGGTTCTTCTTCGTGTTTACCTTGTACGCCCACGAGAAGAATGAATCTCAGGGTTGTATATGGTGACATATTATGTACTTTGATAATGAATTTACTTTGAACTTTGAGCATGGGAGTTGAGTTCAAGGATGGGGAAGGTGAATTTTACAGCCACCACATCATCCTGTTGTTTTATTTCTCTGCAGCAAATCCTCCGGTCGCTGAGGGTCGATCTCCATGGCAAAGCTGTAAGTGAGACCGCCATACCAGCCCTATACACCGACCCTCCCGCTAACCTCCTCAATCGCCCCTCACTGTGTCAGCTCCCGCTCTCCTCCTCTCCCTCTGCCCCAGTCTGCACCCAGCGACCCCACCACAGACACCAGGCCCACTGTCCGCCAGGCAGTGTGCGAGGGGGAGGGGCCAGGGGCGACACCGCCAGGCAGTGCGCGAGGGGCGAGGGCCCAGGGGCGACACCGCCAGGCAGCCCTGTTAACCCTCCTCCCACCTGCCAGGCAGATGCAGCTTTCCAAGGGAGGCAAAAACGCCAGCCCTGGGCAGATTCTGACCCTGCAGTAAGGGTCAGTTTGACACCCTGTCAGTGGCCACGCTGTTTGTGGGATCTTGCTGTGCCAGAGTCAGGTAGGGGTGGTGGCGGGGGGGGGGTCTCAACAGTGACCACTGACTCAAGGGGTGTAACTCAACCTGAGATGTGCTGTGTCCCTTGTCCCAAAAGCTCCCCCTCTTCTTCCCCCACCCTCCTCCCTTCTAAATGTTTCTTCACCCTTCTCCGATTGTCTATCTTCTTCCATCTGCATTGACACTGTCCCTCCCCCTTCCTATCTCCCTCCTCCTCTCAGCTTTGTCCCACCAATGATCATTTCTCTCTCCTGCCTGCTCCCCTCTCCCCCCCCACCTGTATCTTTCTCTACCCCCCCCCCCAGTGTCTCCGAACCCTTTCCCTCCCCCACCCTGCTCCTTCTTCCCAACCTTCTCTCCACTCCAACTCCCTGCTCCTGTCCTCCTCGGACTCTCTCCTCATCCTCACCCCTGCTGACCATCTCCCCGTTCTCCAAGCCACAAGCCCCCGCACCCCGCAAATCCGCCACTGACCGGCTCTCTGTCTCTCCCCGCCCCCACCCACAGCCGGACAGGGAACAGAAGAGTCGTGTGGTACAAGCCCTCACCCGCGAGCTCAACTGCAAGTTCCGCAAGGAGAGTCAGGACCCCCCCTCTGTAAGTACGCCGCGAGCTCGCACCCCCGCCCCCGCCACCGTGACACAGGCTGTCCCAACGCAGCAGCTGCGAACCTCGCTGGCTGCCCAGCTGTTGGATGGTGGGTTTGATACTTCTTCGCAGAGTGGTGAGAGTGTGGAACGAGCTAGCTGGAAGGATTTCAACATTTGAGAGAGATGAGAAGTACATGGATGGCAGGGGTAGGGAGGGCGATGGTCTGGGTGTGGGTCAATGAGAATAGGCAGATTTTAATGGATCAGCATGGACTAGATGGCCAAAGGGCTCTTTCCTGCTCTGTAGTGCCCTATGACTTTAGTAGGCACCCATTAGATGGGCTGAATGGCATCTTCCAGTGACGTTCTATGTTCTGACATCTTCAACGTCGTCTCTTGTGCCTCCCCACAAGCAGCTTCGATGATCGCAGTCCGGGGTTCTGCCCGGCCTCAACAGCCCCACTACCCACTGTAGCCCTCGTGAGTGGAGGGGTTGTCGGGACGCGGGCCTGGAAAGGGTCTGTGATGCGGAGGGGGAATCCACGCATGGCGGTGTTCCCGCCAGTCTCAGGCCAGCATCCTTCCCTGATGTGGTGATCTTGGGGTTGGGAGGGGGTAGTTTTGAGCCCCTTTTCTAAGAAAAGGGGTGCTGCCATTGGAGGGGGTCCAGTGAAAGGGGTAATGTATGAGGAGTATCTGACGGCTCTGGGCCTGTACTCTCTGGAGTTTAGAAGAATGGGGGGACGGGCAATCTGACTGAAACCTATCGAATATTGAAAGGCTGAGATAGAGTGGACGTGGGGAGGATGTTTCCTAAAGTGGGAGTCTGGGACCAGAGGACACAGCCTCAGAACAGAGGGGCATCCATTTAGAACAGAGATGAGGAGGAATTTCTTTAGCCAGAGGGTGGTGAATCCGTGGAATTCATTGGCACAGCTGGCACTGGGTATACAGTATTTAAAGCAAAGGCTGATAGTTTCTTGACTAGTCAGGGTTATGACGAGAATGGGGTCGAGAGTAGGGTTGCCAACTTTCTCACTCCCAAATAAGGGACAAAAGTAGCAGTCAAATACGGGACACTTGGGTTTACCCCGCGAAAGACTACCATGACCATGAAGCCTTGCGTGGGCACCTGTGTGCAGATGCGTGACGTGCCGATGTGCGGACGTGCCGATGCGCGACGTGTGGATTTTTCCCCCACACAAATCGGTTTTGGCTTAATCTTCCCAACTACACTGTACATACATTATTTCTACTTTATATAGGCTGTGTATTTATCATATCATTCCTGCTTTTACTATATGTTAGTGTTATTTTCGGTTTTATGTGTTATTTGGTATGATTTGGTAGGTTATTTTTTTGGGTCTGGGAACGCTCAAAAATTTTTCCCATATAAATTAATGGTAATTGCTTCTTCATTTTACACCATTTCAGCTTATGAAAGGTTTCATAGGAACGCTGTACCTTAGCGGGGGAAATATGGGACAAGGGCAGTCCCATATGGGACAAACCAACGTAGCCCAATATACGGGATGTCCCGGTAAATACGGGACAGTTGGCAACTCTAGTCGAGAGAAATAATAAATCAGCCATGCTGGAATGGCAAAGCAGATTCGATGGGCCGAATGGCCTGATTCTGCTCCCAAGTCTTACGGAATGTCACAGGAGCCGGCGAGGGACCGCGGCACGTTTAGTGGATGGTGCTGTGGCAGAGGGAGGGGATGCCTGGGCAGAGTGGGCTTCTTCGTGTCCTGTTTAATGTTCTGACATCTCTTGTGCCTCCCCCATTAGCAGCCACAGCTGCAGAGCAACAGTGTTGCCACCGACGACTCCATCTATCAGAACATGTGACACCCAGAAGGCAGACCGTCTGGTCGAGAATCGGTTAAAGTTTAACTGGCTCCAGGCCAGGCAAGTTCCTCCTCGTCCCCTCTGCCGAGGAGCCGGGGAAGGACGACCCCTCTGTACGCAGCGGCTGAGCCTGGACCAGGACCTGAAGGCCGTTCAGTGACAGCTCCCCCCCCCTGAGGTAGAGGTTCAAAGCATTCGATCGACCGACACCCTGCATCCGTGGATACCAACCCCACTGTACTCCAGCTGCCACTTCTTTGCCCGTTCTCCGAATCGTTCCCCAGATACACTGCCCGCACCTCCACCCGTGTTTGCATCGTCCGCAAAATTGGCCACAAAGGCACGTGCATCAGCTCCCACCCAAAGCCTTGTAGACCCAATGACCACAAGAGCCCACCCACACACTCCCTCCCTCTACAAAATACTCTCAGTCAGGCTGCTCCAACAAACCACCCCCCCCAATCCCAGGAACACCGCCACCGGCAAGAACACCGGCTCGAGACGGTTGGGAACACCACCTTCCTGTCACAAACTATCACCACCTGCGTTCAGGTCCTGGCAGATCCTCCCCATGGGAGCCCCTCCACCCAGGGGGGCTGCAGAGGACCCCCCCCCCACAATCAGAGGGCAACTGGGCCCAGGCAGAATTCCGGAGTGCAGTAACCCAGGCTTTGGAAATGCATCGTGCCACCTCCTGCCCCACACCACCACGTGGTCCACGGGCCACCTCCCCATCATCCGATAACTGGGACGGATCTTCACTTGGACACCAATCCACAGGCCAGATGCGATTCCGGCGCCGACAGCACACGGAATACCGACAGGGAACCAGCATTCTGGATCGCGCTTACAATACAGCTTGATCAACTGGGCGAGACCTCACCCGAGTCTCATCAGCTGCCAAAACGTAACGCTCAGTAAATATCTGTCAGTCTTAGAAAATATAGAAGTTGTTGTACCAAAGCTCATTAAAATATTTAAGATTAAAACTTTTGAACTGACTGAATCAAATCAAGCAGGTTCATGCAAGTTGCTCCCTGGTGTCTTCGTGGCAAAGTTTGCAGATG
The DNA here is from genome assembly GCF_963921235.1 of Mobula hypostoma. Classification (NCBI taxonomy): domain Eukaryota; kingdom Metazoa; phylum Chordata; class Chondrichthyes; order Myliobatiformes; family Myliobatidae; genus Mobula; species Mobula hypostoma. The sequence continues at coordinate 147,686,168 of NC_086105.1, forward strand.
ATACGAAGATAGAAGATTAGCTGATTGGCAAGAGGCCAACAGTGGGAATAAAGGGGCCTTTTCTGATCGGCTGCTGGAGATAACTGGTGTTCGGCGGGGTGGGGGGGGGGTGTCAGGGGCTCGTCAGGGGCTCTATAACATAAAACCACTACTTTTTATGTTATATGTCCATGATCTAGATGATGGAATTGATGGCTTTGCAAACAAGTTTGCAGATGATACGAAGATAGGTGGAGGGCCAGGTAGTGTTGAGGAAACAGAGACCTGCAGACAGATTTAGACAGATTAGGAGAATGGACAAATAAGTGGCAGATGGAAAACGGTGCAGGGAAGTGTATGGTCATGCACTTTAGCAGAAGGAATAAAGGCATAGACTATTTTCTAAATGGAGAGCAAAGTCAGAAATCAGAGTTGCAAAGGGACTTGGGAGTCACTGGGCAGGATTCCCTAATGGTTAACTTGCAGGTTGGGCTGGTGGTGAGGAAGGCAAACGCAATGTTAGCATTCATTTCAAGAGGACTGGAATATAAAAGCAGGGAATAATGTTGAAACTTTATAAGGCATCGGTCAGACCGCACAGAGTATTGTGAGCAGCTAGGGCCCCTTCTAAGAACAGATCGGCTGACTTTGGAGTGGGCCCAGAGGGGGTTCATGAGAATGACCCCAGGAATGAAAGGGTTAATGTATGAGGAGCATTTGATGGCTCTGGGCCTGTACTCGCTTGAGTTTAGAAGAATGTGGGGGATCTCACTGAAACCTACCAAATATTGAAAGGCCTGGATTGAAAGCCGTGGGGAGGGTGTTTCCTTTGGGGAGGGGGAGTCCAGAACCAGAGGGCCCAGCCCCAGAATATAACAACCTCCCTGAGGAGGAGTTCTTTAGTTAGTTTAGACCATGAGGAGGAAGCTGACTCTGTCCAACCCGGACAAGCGAGGGACGTGCTCATGCCTCGCTCTGGCCTCAGTCGGTGAGGGTCTCCATCCTTCCCACAAACACCACCACCCCCCCCTCGCCCACCGTCACAGACCACACGTTACTCACCATTCTCAACATAGGGCTGGAAGGGCAAGACCACGGCCAGCAGCAGGCGGCCCCTGTGGGGCTCCAGCACGCTCCGGATGTCCCGCAGCAAAGTGAGGGGCCGGTCACAGCGGTCCAGCAGGTTCAGGCAGCTGACGATGTCATACTGAAAGCCCGTATTCTGCCACTCATCGATCTCCAGCACCCTACAAATCCCAGGGGGACAAGAGCTCAGATTTAAAAAGCTGGGTGCCCTCAAAACCGTGGAGATGATTTTCAACGTCAGGAGAAATGTGACTCCTCTCCGCCCACAACTCCACAGTCTCTCTGTTCAGGTTCCTGGGTGTCATGTTGGAGAACCATCTCTCCTTCGGCAGAGGCTGTACTTTCTGTGACTGTTGGTAAAATTCCTTAATCTTCAGAACATACTTATTTAGAGATATGCCACAGGAACAGTCCTTTCTGTCCGATTACACCCATACAACCAATTAATCTACTGACCCGTACGTCTTTGGAATGTAGGTGGAAACACACGGTTACAGGGAGAACACACAAACTCCTCACGGAGCAGCCTGGAAACGGACCCAGGCTGCCGGCCCTGTAACAGTGTTGTGCTAACCACTACGTCACCATACTGCCCTGTCCCATACTGTTTCAATTCTTCACAGAGAGCACCCTCACATCAGTCATTACTGTCTGGTTTAGTGCAGCGTCCCCTGACAGTGTACCAAAACCACGGTGAACTGGGTCAGTAGGAAAGGTCATTGGCTCCAGTCTACCTTCAGGATTTGCATGTGTCCTGGACAATGAAGCGGACAGGAAAATCATAGTGGACACTACCCACCGGAAAACTGCCTCTCCCAAAGCCCCCTCTGGAAAGCATTATGAGGCTATTAAAACAAAAACTTCACTCCCTCTTAAAAGTTTCTTCCCCCGGGCAACTCATCTGATCAACCATTCTAGTTAGTACCCACCCCCACCCCCTCTATCTATTAACCCTGTCACTGCACTGTAAACACTTTAAACCACTGTTTATAATGCTGTTTACATTGTAAATACCTGTTGGTATTTATGTACTTATTCACATTTTATTCATATTATAAACATATAACAATCACAGCACGGAAACAGGCCATCTCGGCCCTTCTAGTCCGTGCCGAACTCTTACTCTCACCTAGTCCCACCGACCTGCACTCACCCCATAACCCTCCGTTCCTTTCCTGTCCATATATCTATCCAATTTAACTTTAAACTTTAAACGTTAATCGAACCTGCCTCAACCACTTCTGCTGGAAGCTCGTTCTGCACAGCTACCACTCTCTGAGTAAAGAAGTTGCCCCTCATGTTACCCCTAAACTTTTGCCCTTTAACTCTCAACTCATGTCCTCTTGTTTGAATCTCCCCCACTCTCAATGGAAAAAGCCTATCCACGTCAACTCTATCAATCCCCCTCATAATTTTAAATACCGCTATCAAGTCCCCCCTCAACCTTCTACACTCCAAAGAATAAAGACCCAACTTCTCATTTTAATCTCCAACTTTATTTTTATATAATTCTTTATAATTGCCTAATTCATGTAAATGTACAGGAACTCTCCTCCCATATTACAAAGACATTGGGTGAGGATACACCCCCTTGCCTGTGACCCTCCCACCTAACAAACTGGAAAGGTTCACTCTTGCCACACATACTGAGACACAGTGAAAAGCTTCTGTTTAAAGATCAGCTTTGTCTGTCACATGCACATTGAAACATCCAGTGAAATGTCACATTTGCATGAACGAGTGTCAGCCCTCTCCCGGCACCAACATAGCCTGCCCACGATTCACTAACCCTTACCAGTACGTCTCTGGACTGTGGGAGGAAACCAGAGCACCCGGAGGAAACCCACGCGGTCACAGGGAGAGCGTACAAACTCCTTACAGACAGCAATGGGAAGTGAACCCCAAGCTTATTGCTCGCGCTGTAAAGCATTACACCAACCGCTACGCTTCTGACTTCCGTTGCATCCCTCCCACTGCACCTCCCCCCCCCGCCAGATTTTATCTGCTGCCCCGGCCATTCCCGTTGTCCCGGTGACTCGCCTGTGCTGGTTACCTGAACCGTTTCTTCCTCAGCTGCCACTTCATGGTGGGGGACACCTCGGTGACGTAAACCTCATCCACGTGAGGGCGGATAACGTTGGTGACCTCGCCGTCACCGGCTCCGAGATCCAGCATCCGGCCGGCCCTCCAGTCAGGACCCTCCTGCAGCAGACCGAGTAACTGTGCCTCCGAGAACACAAACATCGAGCCTCGTCCCAGTAGGCTGTGCAGAAAGAGGGGCGAGTCAGAGCCGAGGAATTCTCCATCCCAGCGTCGGCACACCCCACCCTTCCCAAAGATCAAATCTTTTCTCCTGCGCCTAACCTAAGGGTTAAATTGCAGCTCGAGTCCGTGGTGAGGAAGGTAAAATGTGATGTTTGCATTCATTTCGAGAGGACTAGAATATAAAAGCAAGGATGTAATGCTGAGGCTTTATAAGGCACTGGTGAGACTGTACTTGGTGTATTGGTGATAGGGAATTGTTAGAGGAATGGACAGGAGAACGAGATTCCCGGGTGGTAGTTGCCTTGAAGCTGCCAGGGTCCGAGTTATCTCAGATGGAGTCATCAGCATTCTGAAGTGAGGGTCCGTGTAGGTACCAATGACATGTGTAGGACAAGTGACGAGGTTCTGCATTGGGAGTTCAGGGAGTTAGGCACTACGTTAAAGGGCAGGACCTCCAGGGTTGTGATCTCAGGATTGCCAAACGTGTTATGGGCTAGTGAGGCCAGAAGACTTCTGGATCATTGGGCTCTCTTCCAGGGAAGGTGGGACCTGTACAGAAGGGACAGCTTGCACCCGAATTGGATAAGACTAAGGAACTGCAAAGGTAAAAAGACCCTGATGGTAGTTGTATACAGACCCCCAAACAGTAGTTAGGATGTGGTCTACAAATTACAACAGGAGATAGAAAACGCATGCCAAAAGGGCAATGTTACAATAGTCATGGGGGTCTTCAATACACAGGTACACTGGAAAAATCAGGTTGGTGCTGGATTCCAGGAGGGGGAATTTCTAAAGTGCCTATGAGATGGCTTTTTAGAGCAGCTCATGGTTGAGCCCACTATGGGTTCAGCTACTCTGGATTGGGTGCTGTGCAATGAACCAGAATTGATTAGAGAGCTTAAGGTAAAAGAGCCTTGGGGGAAAATGATCATAACATGATCAAACAACAGGAATTCTGCAGATGCTGGAAATTCAAGCAACACACATCAAAGTTGCTGGTGAACGCAGCAGGCCAGGCAGCATCTCTAGGAAGAGGTACAGTCAACGTTTCGGGAAGGTCTCGGCCTGAAACGTCAACTGCACCTCTTCCTAGAGATGCTGCCTGGCCTGCTGCGTTCACCAGCAACTTTTATATAACATGATCAAACTCACACTGAAAGCTGAGGAGAAACTAAACCCATATGTATCCGTATTACAGTGGGGTAAATGGAATTACGGAGGCATGAGAGAGGAGTTGGCCAGAATTGATTGGGAAAAGAACACTGGCAGGAATGACGGCAGAGCAGCAATGGCTGGAATTTCTGGAAGCAATTTGGAAGGCGCAGGATATATACTTCCCAAAGAGAGAGAAGTATTCTAAAGTAAAGATGACACAACCGTGGCTAACAAGAGAAGTCAAAGCCAACATAAAATCCAGAGAGTGGGATAAAGGGAGCCTTTTCTGGTTGGCTGCCCATGACTTGTGGTGTTCCACAGGGGAGTGTTCAGACCAATTCTTTTAACATTTCATGTGAACGTTGTCGATGATGGAATTGATGGCATTGTTGCAAAGTTTGCGGATTATATGAAGGTAGGTGGAGGGGCAGGTAGTTTTGAAGAAGTAGAGAGACTACAGAAAGACAGATTAGGAGAATGGACAAAGAAATGGCAGATGGAATACAGTGCCGGGAAATGTATGGTCATGCACCTTGGTAGAAGAAATGAAAGGGTCGGCTATTTTCTAAAATACACAAAACTGAGGTGAAAAGGAACTTTGGAGTCCTGGTGCAGAATTCCCCAAAGGTTAATTTGCAGTTTGAGTTTCTGGTGAAGGCGGCAAATGCAACATTAGCCTTCATTTCAAGAGGACTAGAATATAAAAGCAAGGATGCAATGGTGAAACTTTATAAAGCACAGGTGAGGCCTCATTTGGAGTATTGTGAGCAGGTTTGGCCCCCCTATCTTAGAAAGGATGTGCTAAAACTGGAGAGGGTTTAAAGGAGGTTCATGAAAATGATTCCTGGATTGAATGGTTTGTCGTATGAAGTGTTTGATGGCTCTGGGCCTGTATTCACTCAAATTCAGAAGGATGAGGGGTGACTCATTGAATCATATCGAATGTTGAAAGGCCTTGATAGAGTGGATGTGGAGAGGATGTTTCCTATGGTGGGAGAGTCTAAGACCAGAGGACACAGCCGCAGAATAGAGGGGCGTCCTTTTAGAACGGTGATGAGGAGGAATTTCTATAGCCAGAGAGTGTTGCCACAGCTACTTGCAAACTCAGGTCAAAGATTCCTGTTTCCATATCAGCTGTCCATCTATGATAATGGTTCAGCTCGTTTTTTTACTTTACAATTCTTTCCTCCTCTGGGAATGTAAGACAATTCCTGACCTGCCGGGTACAGCTTTCCGCTCGGTACTTTTCAACTCCAACATTTCTCCATCCATACTCTCACTCCCCAGCAGCTCCCATTCACACATTGGCTGGAACACCTTGGCGCTGCCTGATCCCCACCGTTAGCCGGTTTCATCCAATCAGAGGTGCCCCCTGCTTCCAATTCTGACAGATGGTTTCCAACCTGAGATTGTGTGTTCCTCTGGATTTCCAGCATCTGTAGAATCTATTGTGTGTTGACCCTTTCTCTCTCCGTACAGGTACTGTCCAACCAAGTATTTCCAACATTTGCTGTTCCTCTTGCACAAAACCTAGTGTGGGCACGTGGCCAAGTGGTTAAGGCATTGGACGAGCGACCTGAAGGTTGTGAGTTCGAGCCCCAGCCGAGGGAACGTGTTGTGTCCTTGAGCAAGGCACTTAATCACACATTGCTCTGCGACAACACTGGTGCCAAGCTGTATGGGTCCTAATGCCCTTCCCTTGGACAACATTGGTGTCGTGGAGAGGGGAGACTTGCAGCATGGGCAACTGCTGGTCTTCCATACAACCTTGCCCAGGCCTGCACCCTGGAGAGTGAAGACTTTCCAGGCGAAAATCCATGGTCTCGCAGGACTAACGGATGCCTTTAATTTAATTTTTGCACAAAACCATAGATGCCTGAAATCCAAGACAAAAGCTGAGAGTGCTAGAAACTCAGGTCGTCGGACAGTGGCAATGGATGCAAGAATGGAGATAATGTTACAGGTTTACACAGCTCCCCGTCCCACACAGGTTCGGAGCACCAGGTACCCAGTCTGCTCGGGGACAGTGATTGAGAATCTCAGACTGCGAGCTCCAGGCCTTGGGTTGGGAGCTAAACACATCCCAACGACTGGCCACCCGACAGGTGCAGGACAAGTCCTGAAGTGGTACAAGACGTTGCTAAGGCCTAATCTGGAGTATTGCATGCAGTTCGGGTCACCAACCTACAGAAAAGATGTGAATAAGATTGGAAGAGCGTAGAAGATTGAGAGGAGATTTGATAGAGCTATACACAATTACAAGGGGTATAGATAGAGTAAATGGAAACAGGCTTTTTCCAGTGAAGTCGGGTGAGACTACAACCAGAGGTCATGGGTTAAGGGTGAAAGGTGAACTGTAGAAGGGGAACGTCTTTACTCAGGGGGCGGTGAGAGTGTGGAATGAGCTGCCTGTGGAAGCGGTGGATTCAAGTTCATTCAACAATTAGGAGAAGTTTGGAAGGGTAAATGAATGAGGGGGTATGGTCACTGTGCAGCTCAGTGGAAGTAGGCAGTTTAATGGTTCAGCACAGCCTAGATGGGCCAAATTACCTGTTTCCGTGTTGTAGTGTTCTATGTCTGTGTTCAAAGGCTAGCACAGACTCAATGGGCTGAATGGCCTGTTTCTGTGCTGCAGTATGGATTGGCCTCCGTATTGTCATGGGGATAGTTTATTCGCAGCACGTTCGGTGTGCTGCCCTGGCTCGAGGAATTTGAGATCCTCATACATCTCTACATTTCCTTCCCTTAGTGGGGTTAGGGCGAGATCAAGGATGTTCAGGTCAGACAACACAAAAAGGATTTTCCGTACTGCCTCCATCCGCAATGGAAGCTGACCAGGCACCTCCGTGTGGTACAGAAGCTGCAAGGCATCAAATCAAACCGTAGGCCCTACAGAGGACAGTAAAAATCACCACTGAGAGGATCATAGGGGGTCTCCCCCCACCTCCCCCATTTGTGACACTTACCAGGCGAGTTGCAGACAAAGGGCCCAAAGCATTGCTGAGGATCCCCACCACCCATCGCACAATCTCTCTGACCCACTACCGTCAGGAAGGAGGGACAGCAGCATCAGGACTAGGACTGTCAGACTGGGTAACAGCTTCTTCCCTCAGGCTGTGAGACTAATGAATACCCTGCCACTGCTGAGGTCTTGTCACTAGGACAGGGAGCTGTTCACTGCTCATCTCTGCAATGCACTATATGCATTTTAAATTATATTTTATTAACTTATTTACGGTAATATTTTGTTTGATGTGCTGTGTGTGATATATGTTTTGTGGGTGCACCGTGGTCTGGAGGAATGTTTTGTTTGGTTGTATACAGGTACAGTCAGATAGGAATAAACTTGAACCTGAGCTAACCAGTACGATAGTTTGCATGTTCAGCAGCAACACAGGTATTATTTGCCCCTCCTTACCCGTTAATGGAGGTTTTGGACATGAAGAAGCCGAAGACCGAGGTGACGAGGGAGTAGTACATCTGGACAAAGAGCCAGCTGGACTTTTCCGAGCACTGCTTCAGGAATGCCTGGGTCCCAGCGTCCAGGTGACTCTGAACGAACCGCGGCCGCAGATGCGCGGGGAGCGACTCCGTGTCACACGTGTACCACTGGAACAGGAGCAAAAAGTCCACCATGTCAGCCCCCGGCACTCCAACTCTCTGCTGTACCTCCACCCTTTCCGGTCAGTCACATAGCCCAGGTCAGCCACCCTGACCAAATGCCCCATCAGCCAGTCCCATTTGCCTGCATTAGGCCATTATCCCTATGGACCAGGAGCTTCCAATGTTTTTTATACCATGGACCAATACCAGTAACTTAGGGGTCTGTGGACCCCTGCTCTAAATCCTTCCTATCCATGTACCTGTCTAAATATCAATATTATAATGACTTCTAATGCAGCGTACAATTCTGAGGCTTTATCAGGTATTGGTCAGGTCGCAATTGGAGTTTCTTAGGTTCCTTATCCAAGAAAGGACATGCTGGCATTGGAGAGGGTCCAGAGGAGGTTTGCAAGAATTATCCTAGGAATGAAAGGGTTAACGTAAGAGGAGTGTTTTATGCTCTGGAAGCACGGGGGGGGGGGAGGTGCAGGGGGGGATCACATTGAAGCCTACCGATTATTGAAAGGCCTAGAAAGAGTGGATGTGGATAAGATAGATGTTTCCTATAGTGGAGGAGTCTAGGACTAGAGAGCACAACCTCAGAATAGAGAGATGTCCCTTTAGAACTGGGATGGGGAGGAATTTCTTTAGCCAAAGGGTGCTGAGTCTGTGGAATTCACTGCCACACACGGCTGTGGAGGCTGTCATCCGGTATATTTAAAGTGGAGTCGACAGGTTCTTGATTAATCGGGGTGTTGAGGGTCATGTGGAGAAGGCAGGAGAATGGGGTTGAGAGGGAAAATAAATCAGCCATGGTGGAATGGTGGAGCAGACTCAACGGGCCTCTTCCCCTGACAGATGGTTCCATATACCCCCCCCCCCAACACCTTTGGTCACTGACCTCCCCCTTCCCATTGGGCCAAAGATACAAAACCCTGACAGCCCATACCATCAGGCTCAAGGACAGCTTCTACCCCGTTATCAAACAGTCCCCCAGTATGATAAGATAGATTCTTGACCTCACAATCTACCTTGTTATGATCTTGCACTTTCTCTGTAAATGAAATACCAAATCCTGCAGTTTTTCTTTTGCACTACCTCGATGTGCTTAAGTCTGGAATGATCTATCTGGATGACCTGCAAACAAACGCTGTTCACTGTTTCTCAGTATGTGGCATCATAAACCTTCCTCACTGCCTCGTTCTTGGTCAAATCCCATGTCCGGTATCATCTCCAACTAATCGACGTCATCTCTTCCATCCACCAACCCCCACCCTTCTGCTTCTGAGAATTTTAACCCAAATCTATAAAACCCTGGTTAGACCTCATTTGGAATATCGTGTTCAGTTCTGGTCGCCTCTTTATAGGAAGGATGTGGAAGCTTTAAAGAGGGTGCAGAGGAGATTCACCAGGATGTTGTCCGGATTTCTTAAGACGACACTGGACAACAAGATTTTGCTTCCTGAATACTGATCGTGAAAATCACCATGAAATTTCCCTATCACACCCCATTCTTTTGAAATTGCCTACATTTGTTATTTCAATTCATAATTCAATTCAGAATAACTGATGCCAAGATTAAATAAGGCAATTTTGTTGGTCCACAAATCAAACAGATCATCATTACAGGCAATTCGAAGAACTCCTAGTGGGACCAGAGAAAATCGCATGGAAGGCATTCAAAGATGCTGTTGAAAATTTTATTGGCAACAACAGAGCACCAAACTACATGCAGCTGGTAGACAACATGCAAATCTTGGTGCTGTCAGAGACGAGCACGGTGAAAGGTTTCACCAGCACATTGCGGTGATGGAGCAAAGGTATCAGGGCAACTGGAATCCATCAATGCTGGCTGATTATTGTTGGACATTTAAGTGAGAAGCCTCAGACATTGAGTACAAACAAAAATCATCAATGAAACATTTTTAGCTCAGTTGAACTATTGCAAAGTTTAATTGCATAACACCGTTATGCAATTAAACACATTATAAGACCATAAAACATAACAGCAGAATTAGGCCATTTGGCCCATCGAGTCTGCCCTGTCATTTCATCATGGCTGATCCAATTTTCCTCTCAGCCCCAATCTTCTGCCTTCTCCCCGTAACCCTTCATACCCTGACCAATCAAGAATCTATCAACCTCTGCCTGAAATATACATAAGGACTTGGCCTCCACAGCTGCCTGTGGCAAAGAATTCCAGATTCACCACTCTCTGGCTAAAGAAATTCCTTCTCATCTCCATTCTAAAAGGATACTCCTCTATTCTGAGGCTGTGTCCTCTGGTCTTAGACTCTCCCACCACAGGAAACATCCTCTCCACCTCCCACTCTATCAAGGCCTTTCACCATTTGATAGGTTTCAATGAGGTCACCCCTCACTCTTCTGAAGTCCAGTGAATACAGGCCCAGAGACAAACGCTTTTCATATGACAAGCCAGTCAACCCTGAAATCATTTTCGTGAACCTGGGAGCCCAAAACTGCTCACAATACTCCAAGTGAGACTCCACCGGTGCTTTATAAAGTCTCAACATCACATCCTTGCATTTATATTCTAGTCCTCTTGAAATAAATGTTAACACTCCATTTGTCTTCCATACCACAGACTCAAACTGCAAATTAACCTTTAGGGAATCCTCAACAAGGACTCCCAAGTCCCTTTGTACCTCAGTTTTTTTGTATTTTCTCTCCATTTAGAAAGTAGTCAAACCTTTCATTTCTTCTACCAAAATAGATGACCATACACTTCCCAGCACTGTATTCCATCTGCCATTTCTTTGCCCATTCTCCTAATCTGTCTGAGTCCTTCTGTAGCCTCTCTACTTCCTCAAAACTACCTGCTCCTCCACGTATTTTCATCTCATTTGCAAACTTTACAACAAAGCCATCAATTCCATCATCCAAATCACTGACAGATAATGTAAAAAGAATCGGTCCCAACACAGACCCCTGTGGAACACCACTAGTCACCGGCAGTCAGCCAAAAAGGGCTCCTTTCATTCCCACTCTTTGCCTCCTGCCAGACATCTATTACTTTATCCATGCTGGAATCTTTGCTGTAATACCAAGGGCTCATAGTTTGTTAAGCAGCCCCAGTGTGGCAACTTGTCAAAGGCTTTCTGAAAATCCAAGTACACAACATCAACCAATTCTCCTTGTCTATCCTGCTTGTTATTTCTTTAAAGAATTCCAACAGATCTGTCAGGCAAGATTTTCCCTTGAAGAAACCATGCTGACTACAGCCTAGTTTATCATGTACCTCCAAGTACCTCGAGACCTCAACCTTAATAATTGACATCTTCCCAGCCACAGAGGTCAGACTAACTGGCCTATAGTTTCCTTTCTTCTGCCTCTCCCCCTTCTTGAAGAGTGCAGTGATATTTGCAATTTTCCAGTCTTCCAAAACCAGACCAGAATCCAGCGATTATTGAAAGATCATTACTAACGCCTCCACAATCTCTTCAGCCACCTCTTTCAGAACCCTGGGGTGTAGTCCATCTGGTCCAGGTGACTTACCTACCTTCAGACCTTCCAGTTTCCCAAGAACCTTCTTTCTAGTTATAACTTCACACACTTCATGCACCCAGACATTTGCAAGTTCCACCATACTGTTAATGTCTTCTACAGTGAAGACTGATACAAAATATTTATTCAGTGTGTCCACCGTTGTCCCCCATTACTACCTCTTCACCATTGTCCCTCATTACTCCCTCTCCAGCATTATTTTCCAGCAGTCCAATATCCACTCTTGCCTCTCTTTTACACTTCATGTAGCTGCAGAAATTTTAGGTACGCTCTTCAATATTACTGGCTAGCTTACTTTTGTATTCCATATTTACCTTCTTAATGATTGTTTCAGTTGCATTCTGTTGGTCTTTAAAAGCTTCCCAATCCTCTAACTTCTCACTAATTTTTCCTCTATTTTATACCTTCTCTTTGGTTTTAATGTTGGCTTTGATTTCTCGTTAGCCACGGTTGTGTCATCTTGCCTTTTGAATACTTCTTCCTCTTTGGGATGTATATATCCTGTGCCTTCCAAATTGCTTCCAGAAATTCCAGCCATTGCTGCTCTGCCGTCATCCCTGCCAGTGTTCTTTTCCAATCAATTCTGGCCAACTCCTCTCTCATGCCTCCGTAATTCCATTTACCCCACTGTAATACGGACACATCTGACTTTAGCTTCTCCTTCTCAAATTTCAGGGTGAGTTCGATCATATTATAATCACTTTCCCGTAAGGGTCTCTTAAGCTCTCTAATCAATTCTGGTTCATTGCACAACACCCAATTCCAAATAACTGATCCCCTAGTGGGCTCAAATATGAGCTGCTCTAAAAAGTCATCTCATAGGCACTCCAGAAATTCTCCCTCTTGGAATCCAGCACCAACCTGATTTTCCCAATCTACCTGCATATTGAAGACCCCCATGACTATGTAATATTGCCCTTTTGGCATGTATTTTCTATCTCCCGTTGTAATTTGTAGACCACATCCTTACTACTGTTTGGGGGTCTGTATACAACTACCATCAGGGTCTTTTTACCTTTGCAGTTCTTTGCTCTATCCACGATTCAACACCTTCAAATGTCACCTCTTTCTAATTCTATGTAATGAAAGTTAATTCCCTGTTTCTCCTAATCCCTACACAATAGAAGAAATTTGAAATTATATTTGTGTTCTTCAAGCAATCTATCATAAACCCAAAAAAAAATTCTGAGGAAGCAACACTTGTGAAAAATTTGTTGTTCGGTGTGATAGGTTGAGGGAGCGAGGGTTTTTCTCTTTGGAGCAAAGGATGATGAGGTAACTTGATAGAGGTGTACGAGATGATAAGAGACAGAACAAGTAGACAGCCAGAGACTTTTCCCAGGACTGAAATGGCCAATACAAAATTCTAAGGTGATTGGAGTAATGTACGGGAGGTCAGAGGTAGTGAGAAACGCCCTGCCAGGATGGTGGTAGAGGCAGACATTAATAGACTCTTAGGCACATAGATGTAGTCGGCACATCGTGGGCCGAAGGGCCTGTACTGCGTTGTACTGGTCTATGCTCTAACCCATTCTCCTCTCCCCCTCAAGTCCCGAGGAAGGTTCTCCGTACACAGACGCTGACCGACCGCCCCGCGCCCCGTGTACCTGCATCCTTTCGGGGTCGTCGCTGTGCCGGCTCCGCGCGTTGAGGAGCAGGGCGCGGGTCAGGGGGCTTCTCAGGTATTTGCTGCTCCACATCCTCCGCAGCTCTAAAAGGGCCGCGAAGTAACAGAGCAGCAGCGCCGCGCACCTCAGCGCCGTGCTGGGGACCCCGGGGGGGAGCCCTCCCCTCCCCCTGCGAGCTCACGGGGATTCCGGGGGAAGCCCTCAGCCACCCGCGAGCCGGGGATTCCGGGGGAAGCCCTGAGCCCCGAGCTCACACAGCGGCCGGGGATCCGGGGGGAGGGGGATGCTCTCTCGCCACCTCGTCAAACCCTGCCCCCCGTCTGACCGCCCGGCCAGCGCCGGGGGTGTCCGCAGCGTGAAATCCGCAAAGAGACACAACCGACTCGGCAGCCGCACGCTGCAAACCCGAGCCGGACTTCCGCTCCCCGGCCGGCTCCCCCGGTTTAAATGCAACTTCCTTTTCCTCCCGTTGCTGATAGGTGCCGGGAGAAGCGGAGCTGTGTTCGGCCCGCCTCCCACCGGCAGAGGGGAGTCTCTAACCTCCTCTCTCGGGAACCTCAGTGAGCACCGCTGAGCCTCTCCAACCGGCCGGTATCGCAGGTCTATCATATTGAGACCCGCCACTGGTCGGGATGGGCGTCCCAGCTGTCGACCTGATCGCAAGCGGAGACAACCTGCAGACGCTGGAAATCCGAGCAACACGCACAAGATGCCGGAGGAACTCCGCAGGCCAAGCAGCGTCTATGGAAAAGATTAAACAGTCCACGTTTCGGGCCGAGTCCTGCCAAAACGTCGTCTGTCCACTCTTTTCTACAGATGATGCCTGAGCTGTAGTAGCATTGTGTGTGTGTGTGAGTGAGTGAGAGAGAGAGAGGAGAGAGAGAGAGAGAGTGAGTGTGTGTGTGAGAGAGAGAGAGTGTGTGTGACAGAGTGAGTGAGTGTGTGTGTGAGAGAGAGTGTCTGTGTGTGTCAGTGAGAGAGAGTGTGAGAGTGAGTGTGTGTGAGAGTGAGAGAGAGTGAGAGAGAGTGTGAGTGAGTGAGTTGCTTAGGAAGCAAGCTGTTGTCTGTGTAGCCCCCTCCCCTTCTCCGCACATCTGATGAACCCAAAGAAACGGCAGAGACCGATACAGTTTGACACCAGCGACGTCACGGGAGTTGCCAGTAGCGCTGAACTCCTCTCCCATTCCCCACTCTTACCTGCCTATCACCCCCGACCCCGTGTCTCCCCTTCCCTTTCTCCTCTGCCCCACTCTCCTCACCCAGTAACTTCCTTTCTCCAGCACCTTTACCTTTCCAACCCAGCTGACTTCAACGATCACTCCTTCCCCTCCCCTACCTTTTTATGTTGGCATCTTCCCACCCCCCCCCCACTTCCTTTCTAATCCCGAATGAGGGTCCTGGCCCGAAACGTTGGCTGTTTGATTCACCTGCGGTGCCTGACTGCCGACTTCCCGCAGGCCGCGTCTTGTGCATTTCCAGCATCTGCAGAATCTCCTGGTTTTGGTCGTCAGAGGCTCCCCCTGGGTCTGCTTCCTCTCCCCACTATCACCCTGGGTTTACAGCAACCTTCAGGAACCATGTGTCTTACACAGCCTCAGATTTGTTTTCTCTCACTCACAGGAAAATAGAATGCATGAAAACCCTTCCCTGTCAGAGTTGTGTAGGGATACTGTACCCGCTTGGGTCATTAATGAACCTTCGAACAAAGGCAGGCTGCCTGAAAAAGGCTACCAGATGTGTACCTTTTTTTCTCATTTTCCAGTCCTGAGAAAGGGTCTCGGCCCAAAATATTGACTGTACTCTTTTCCATAGATGCTGCCTGGCCTGCTGAGTTCCTCCAGCATTGTGTGTCTGTTGTTTGGATTTCCAGCATCTGCAGATTTTCTCCTGATTGTGCTAGAGGTTGTGGAGACAGTTCAGGCCGAGGTGATCCGGCAGCCTGCTGGTTGTAGGGTAAGAACTGTTTCTGGACCTGGTGGCATGTTGGAGCCAGGACTCTGCACCTCCTGCCCAATGGTAGTTGTGAGAAGAGAGGGAGACACTTCAAATGCAGACAGGCAGGGCGAGGAGGGGTCATGGCTGGCAAGGAGTGTTAGACCTTGGTACTGCTCCTGCCGTTATCCCAATATCTACCGTCTCCGTGTGTACACTTTCAATTGGCTTTTTATTTTAAGGTTTCTGTCTACAGATAAGCTTTATTTGTCACAAGTGAATGCATCGTTTGTGTCAATAACCGACAGTCTGAGGATGTGCTGGGGGCAGCCCACAAGTGTGGCCACGCTTCCAGTGCCAATGTGGTAGTGTGTACTGCGGTCACTCGGGTATGATGTTCTCCTCAGCAGGGGCTGTCTATTGATGCTATAGAGGCCAAACGGACACCCACACAGCATCCTACAATTGTCCAGCCTCTTTCGAGTGTGGGAGGAAACGCAAGCCGTCGCGGGGAGAATGTAGTTTTAGCAAGCAAAGACATCCAGATACCAAGACCAAAGCAATGTAATTGCACCTAAAAATCCGTTTATTTTTAAGACATGGGTGTGTTTAATCCCAGGCATTCTGTCTGAAATACCGGAGAAGGCATTACTTCACAGAGTTGAGTGTCTTCCCCAAAGGCCCCAATCAAAAGCACTGTGGTCAGGAGTTACACTTGCTGTGTGGAGGTTGGCATATCTGATGGTGGCAGGAAACGTGCAGGAGAGTTTTGTTTTAAGATGGAAAACCCACTACACTGGGGCAATTCCACTCCCCTGACCTCGGAAGCCCGGGTCCAGTGGTGCAGGTAGTCGTCACAAACTGGCCTTTTCCTCGGTTGCAGATGACCGTGACGTCGTCTGTGCCTCGTCATGCCCCTTAGCTCTCCATGAAGCCTTGCAGAACCAACTTCCTGGCCGTTCGAACTCACTGTAGATCTCATCCGCCCAGTCTGCTGGACCTGGCTCACACCAGGGTCTGAGGCCCGCTGGCTCCCCTCCCCTGGCTCAGCCCGACTGTCGAGGCGGTGTACCGGAGCGTGGCCGCCGTGGCATGCAAACAGGGGCTCAGAGCTACAGCTGAGAGCTGAGGGTCCGGTGAGGACCAAAGTTGAGTGAGCTGCCCCAGAATGGACACAATCAGCCCCTTCACCAAAGTGCTACCCCCTCCCTGGGCACCCCATACATGGGAAAGTTACTGATCTTTGCCCACAGAAAGGGTTTCATTATGAGAAACTTAGTAAAAGTTATGTCCCTATGATGGAAGCTTAAAACTTTTATAACTTTGAAGATACCCAATTTCAATACTTTTTTCTGGATGTTGTATTAGGACCCCCAGTCTGTCTCGTTCGGTTTAGAGCTGGATCTCATTGGGCTCCAAGAGTGGAAGTCTACAAATGAAATTAAAAGCAGACCTGACCCACCTGTCAGGAGGCCAGGTACTACCCCAGAACTGACAATTCATAAGTCAGAGGAGCAGAATTCGGCCATTCAGCCCATCGAGTCTGCTCTGCCATTCAGTAATGGCTGATTTATTATCCTTCTCAACCCCATTCTCCTACCTTCTCCCCGTAACCTTTGACACCCTGACTAATCAAGAATTTATCAATCTTCACTTTAAACACTTGGCCCACACAGCCCTCTGTGGCGATGAATTCCATAGATTTGCTACCCTCCAGCTAAGAAATCCTCCTCTTCTGTTTCTAAAGGGACGTTCCTTAATTCTGAGGCTCTGCCCTCTGGTCCTAGACACCCCCCCCCCCCCCAGTTACAGAAAACACCCCTCCATGTCCACTCTGTCTAGGCCTTTCAATATTTGGTAGGTTTCAATGAGATCACCCGCCCCCCCGGGCCCTTTCATTCTAATAAAGTCCAGTGAGCACAGGCCCAGACCCATGAAACACTTCTCATGTGTTAACCCTTTCATTCCTGGGCTCATTCTTCTGAACCTCTAAAAGCCTCTTAAGCTCAGAGGAACCGTCTGTTTCCTCTACTGCCCCTGGTAGCCCTGATCATTCTCTGCATAAAAAAAACCCTGCCCCTCATATCAGCTTTGACTCCTCACCCTCAACCTTAGAAGCACATCTGCAGTTTGACATTTCTACCCTGGTGAGCACTTTCTGACTGTTTAAGTCTCCCTCCGTCAGATTCCCCCCCTCAGTCTCCGACACTCCAGAGGGCACATCCTAAGTTTATCCACCCTCTCCTTCTTCCTCGTACGTTTCTAGAAGATTCATCGTATCTTCCCTCCCTTTTATTCCCATAGGGATCCAGCTCCACAACTTTCTGAGGCAGAAAATTCCCCAGACTCACCACCCTCCGCAAAGTAGTTCCTACACACTTCAGTTATAAATGACCAGCCTCCTGCTGTAACTCTTGACTTCTCATTCAAGATCCATCCACCGATTAAAACACCTGCCCTCTTAGGGTTTTACCTGGCCTCCATTGCACGAGTACCACGAGTAAGGTCAGGGACAGGTTGAGGAGTCTGGGGCACTGGGATGAAGGTTACTGGGCTGTCAGGGCTGCACTGTTGCCCTGGCCTTTAGACTCTTTGGGAAGGGGTTGGGCCCATGGAGTAGCTGTGGACAGCATGACTACACAGACCCCACCCCTCACATTTATGTTTCCTTCTATTGGACTGCACCCTTTCGGAGGTCACTTCCAGAGCCGGTCAGAATGGACGGAAGGGAAAATCAGCTTCCCGTACACAGAGTACTCCCCAGGGAAAAGCAGCGTACATGGAATACACTCATCTCCAACCCCCACCATTCTTCATCGATCGGCCTAGTCAGGATCAACACCTCCCAAACCCACAGGGCAGAGCTCCAGTCACCTCCTGACTTTACTCCACCCCATCTGGGCCACTTATCACTCCTCCATCGTTACCACTGGGTCAAACCCTCGGACCTTCCCACCAAACAACATGTGAAGTGATTTCAAACCATCAAAGGCGATGGTTCGCAAAGGTAACAGGCGGTATTAATGAGACCCCCAAGAGTGATGCCCAGGTCTGAAGAACGAGCAAAAAGACAAGCAGGTTAAAGTTAATACCACCTCTTCTGTTCTAGCACGACTACAATAATGGTCCCCAACATCAAAGCTTCAGCTCCAGAGATGCAAGGTCTTCCTTCATCATATTAAGCACTGCCAGCCTTTAGGAATCAATGTACTTTGAAACGTCGGTGTGGCTATCCCGGATGGAAAAGGGGGTCCAGGCCAGGATCTGCAGAGCCGCAATGCACATGGGAACCAGGCAGATGAGCCAAAACATGGCCCCATGAAGGTCCTCCAAAGCACTGCAGGGAAGAAACAGGACAGAGGTGGCTTCTCATCATTAAACATAGAACACGGAACACTACAGGCCCTTCGGCCCACGATCAATCTAACCTTTCCCTCCCGCATCACCCTCCATCTCTCTATCATCCATCTAAGAGTTTCCTAAATACCCCTGACGTGTGTGTCTTTACCACCACCCCTGGCAGTGTTTTCCACACAGCCACTACTCTCTGTGGAAAGCATCTATCTCTGACATCCCCCCTATACTTCCCTCCAATCACTTTTAAATTATGCCCATCGTATTAGCTACTTCTGCTCTGGGAAACGGATTCTGGCTATGCCTCTTATCATTTTATCCACCTCTGTTAAGTAAGCTCTCATCCTCCTTCGCTCCAAAGAGAAAATCCCCAGCTCACTCAACCTATCCTCATAGGTCATGCTCTCGATTCCAGTCATCATCCTGGTAAACCTTCTCTGCACCCTCTCTAAAGCCTCCACATCCTTCCTATAATGAGGCGACCAGAACGGAACACAACACCACAAGTGAGGTCTGATCCTTCACTTCTGGTTCTACAGCGATTCTGACAGAGTAACGTATTCCAGGGAGCAATACTACATGTTCTTTGAATTACATTTTATTAACTTATTTATAGTAATAAGTGTATTTTTTTTTTGCATGATTGTTTTGAGTGTGCTGGGCATGTTTTGCTCCTTGACTCCAGAGGAACACTATTTCGTTCGGCTGTATTCATGTGTGGTTGAACGATAATCAAACTGGATTTGATTGATTTAATATTTTGTTTAATGTGTTGTGTGAGATATGTGTATTGTGGGTGTACTTTGGTCCAGAGAAACATCGTTTCATTTGATTGTATATATTACAGTCGGATGACAATAAACATTAATTTTTCAAGTCTCTGAAAAATTTAGAAAAAATCATATTCGATTTTTTAAGTTCCTTGAATAGAGGTTTGATAACCCGAAATGTTAACTATTCCTTCTCCACATATGCTGATAGTTTCTGTTGTGTGTTTGCAGAACAAGAACGACAACAGAGTAGTATTTTACTGAGTTACATTAGTAATGCTGCTTGCTGGGGAACTTTACAGTCCAGGAATGACGAACCAGTCCCGCTGAGATGAAGCACGTGCACACTCAAAAGCCCCCACAAAGAGAGAGCACCCCCTGCACATAGGAGAAACAATCATCCCATCATTTGCACAGGTTCTCACAATCCATCTGATGCAGTTCAGATTACTGTATTCTCTGGTTTTGGTAATAATATTCGATCCATAGTGGATCGATTCTGAGAACTGGCAAGTGCACATGTGGCTGATTGTGCAATAACCCGATTGGGTCTGCTACACGCAGGAGACGCTCTCTTTTGCTGCGAGGTTTCAAGTGACATTTTGGTCTCGGTGGACCTGCTTCGTCGCTCCTGTGCTGTAAATTACACAGAGCGTCTCATTACTAACATGACTCAAAAAACACATTTAATCCCGCTGCCCTGGCAAATATTGGCAAAAGGTTCTGGCTCTTACCTTTGGTCTGATCGTGTAAACTCATCCTTCAGCTTCTCGTAGTCAAACTGGTTAAGCAGGGCCACAACCAGCATCGGAGCTAGAGACTGGGCTGGCTTCGTAAACAGAGCATTGGTTCCAAACACCATGGAGGACAGGGGGAAGCTGAAAGAGGGGGGACAGAAGTGACTCTTAAACTGCCCGAGGTGTATTTATAGACCACTATAGCACAGAAACAAGCCACTCAGCTCATTCTGCCAAGTCCCATCCAGACCTAAGCCCTCCACACCACTCCCATAAACATACTTATCCAAACTTCTCTTAAACGAACCCACATCCAACACTTCCTCTGACAGCTCTTTTCACACTCGCACCACCTCCAAGTGAAGTTCTCCTTCTTGTTCCCCTTAACATTTCACCTTTGACACTTAACCTATGGCCTCTAGTTCTAGTGTCACCTAACTTCTATCAAATTTCCCGATTCCTCTATGTGGAATTTGTGGAAAGCGGAGGCTGACAGGTTCTTGATTAGCCAGGGTGTCAAAGGTTACGAGGAGAAGGCAGGAGAGTAGGATTGAGAGGGATAACAAATCAGCCATGATGGAATGGCGGAGCAGACTTGATGGAATGGTAGAGCAGACTTGATGGGCTGAATGGCCTCACTCTGCTCCTGTGTCTTATGGACTGACTGTTTCTCCCAAATCCCAGCAAGATCCGGTGAAGTCTGGAATCCCAGCTCTCCAGGACATTACAGCGTGACACTGGCGTTACTCAGGAACGTCAGTGTACACCCTCGTTAACGAAGCGCTAGACACTCGCAAACGACCGCGAAGCCAGCGAGCCGGGATGAGCCTCACCTGCGTTTGTGCTTCTGAAGGTCGGCATCGATAAGGTCAGCCAGGGGCAAGTTGAAGAGACTGAACATTGCTGACACCATCACCCTGGCAGAGACAGACATGTGGAGATGGGGATCTGATTAGAATTTTCACATCAAGAAAAAACATTCAAGATTGTTTAACGTCATTTCCCAAACACAAGTGTAAAGGAGAATGAAATAATTGTTACTCCAGATCAGATGCAGCACCAAAAAACATTAATAAAAATGACAATAAATATAACTGCAGAAGATAGCTGATATACATCGACTGATTGTATGTTCATAACATGATAAAGTAGTGGTGCTGGGGGGTGTGGAATGGCCAGAGTAGACAAGACGGTACAGACTAGATGGGCCAAAGGGCCTGATTCTGCACTCTAATAGGCAGACTCCCAGAGGATGCAGATGTCAAATATTAGTTTTCGGAGCAATGTGGCTCTTAAAAGACAAGTAACCTTGTGCTGAGACCCACAATGACACTGGTAATCTGGATCTTCTCATCCCTTCAGTCGTCCTACACTCTACCTCACTCCATCCATAAACTGGGTGGGAATTCTTTCAGGAGAATTGTTTCTTCCACAGAAGCAGGTAAGTTCAGGGGAGAGGACACTGACATACCAGAGAACATCAACGCGGTCACGCTGGGGCAGCATGGTAGTGTAGCGGTTAACGTAATGCTTTACAGCACCAATTGCCAAGACTGGGGTTCAATTCCCACCCCTGCCTATAAGGAGTTTATACATTCTCCCCGTAATCATGTGGATTTCCTCCGGGTGCTCTGGTTTCCTCCCACATTTCAAAGACGTACAGGCTGGGGTTAGTATGTTCTGGGCATGCTACGTTAGCACTAGAAGTGTGATGACCCTTGTGGGCTGCCCACAGCACATCCTCAGACAGTGCTGGTCATTGACACAAACGACAAGTCTCTGTATGATTTGACGTACACATGACAAAGCTAATCTTCTACAAAGCAAGCGGAGTTGAAAGTCTTGAAGTGGGTAAATCCCCAGAGCCTGTCTGGGTGCATCCTAGGATGTTGTTGGGAAGAGGAGAGAATGCTTGGGCCCTGGCAGAGATTTTCACTCATCTCTGTCGAGTTATCCATCTACCTATTTAGCAAAGGGCCGCTTCCAGCCCCTCGAGCTGCAACGCTCCACCAGCAGCCCCCGATTTAACCCCAGCCAATTACAATGACCAGTTAAGCTACTAACCCGTACATCTGTAGACTGTGGGAGGAAACCAGAGCACCCAGAGGAAACCCACACATCGCACAGGGAGAATCCTAACAGACGATGCTGGGACTGAACTCTGAGCTGTAATCGTGTGGTGCTAACGGCTACGTTACCGTGGTGACCGCAGGTTTGTACCTGTGCTAGCCACAGGTGAGGTGCTGGGAAAATGGAAGCTGTCTGATATTGTGCTTGGAGGAAGAAGCCAGGGAACTACAGGCTGGTGTGCGTTACTGTGATGCTGGGAAAGGGATTAGGAGAGACATGATTCAATTGCATTTGGAAAATGCAACAGAAGGTTAGGGATAGTCAGCGTGGCTGTGTGCATAGGAAACCATGGGGATTCTGAAGAGGAACCTCGTTCGAGGGTGGAACAAGCTGCCAGTGGCAGATGCACGACTGATCTCAATACTTCAGAGAAGTTTGCTAACGACATGGATGGGAGGGGAGTGGTCCAGGCTAGGGTGTAGATCGATGGGACTAGACAGAATGATAGCTCAGCACAGGACAGTTCGACCAAAAGGCTCGTACTGCGGTACACGATGACTCTATAAATCCGGTCGAGGCTTTTTGACACGATGACCAAGAGGACTGATCAGGGCAGGCTCGAAGACGTCGTCCACACTCTGTACGGATCTCAGCAAGGTCCCTTATCATGGCCTGGTCCGGAAGGTTGGCCATGTCATGGCGGGCAGCGTGACACCATTACAACTGGAGGCGTTCCGCAGTTCCGAGTTCATTCCGGCACTGTTCTGTAAGGAGTGTCTGTACGTCCTCCCCGCGGAATGTGTGGGCTTTCCCCGGTGACCAAGTCTCCTCCAACAGTCCAAATTCACCAGGTAGGTTAAACGGCCTTTGCCAATTGTCCCATGATGAGGTGAGGGTTAAATTGGGTGGGAATACTGATGCTGGGGCAGCATGGCTTGAGGGGACAAAGGGCTGATGCTGCGGAGAGAGGGAGGGAGAGGGGGAGAGAGAGGAAAGGAGGGAGGGAGAGAGGGAGAAAAGGAGAGAGGGAGAAAAAGAGAGAGGGAGGGAAGGAGGGAGAAAGAGGGAGTGGGAGAGAGAGAGAGAGAGAGAGAAAATGAGAATAAATGAATATGAATGAGAATTAATGAATAAATACTCGGGATCCAGGCTGACATTCGCTCTGCCCTGCTGTGACAGGACGTGGCAAAAGGACATCACGAGGCTTGTCACTTACATGTTTCCTACGAGGAAGACTGACAACAGATAGTGATGACTTGGTCCCAAAAGCAGCATAATGCCGGCGCTCAACAGCTCCAGGTAGAAGGTGGCGAGGATGATTTTGTAATAACCGACCCTCTTCAGCAGTGACTGGCCACTCAGAATCAGGAGCTGAGGAGAGAAAAGAGAAGCTATTTGATGCTGGGCACCAATCAGAAACCCCTCAAGTCCTAGCTTTTGAAAGGTATATTGCCAGATGGTGCACAAGCTCCAGGATTCGAAATCTGCTGCAACACAAACCACTGGCCGTACTCAGCAGGTCAGGCAACACCAGCGAGGGGAATGGACAGTCAGCGTTTCAGCTGGAGATCACTCACCCGGACTGCGTTATCAGTCCGTTTACAAAAGCCCAAGGAAGTAGTTTTCTGTCTGCACCTCTCGCTGCCTCAATAAACCAGCAGGCACAAAGACCAGGGACGTTCCCTCTCCCATCGAGCTGAAGATACCAAATCCTGAAAGCATGTCCCGCCAGGCTCAAGGGCAGCTTCTATCCCCCTGCTATCAGACTACTAAATGGTTTTCTAGTACAATAAGATGGAATCCTGTCCTCACAATCTACTTTATAATATTGTATCTTATCATTTACCTGTGCTGCACTTTCTCTGTAACTGTGATACTTTATTTTGCACTGCTCTTGTTTTATGTTTTACCTTGCTCTACCCCAATCGTCGTCGCGGCTATCTCTCGAGGTCGAGGATGATGGTCTTCGTTCTGTTGATCTGCTTACCGGCTCTCAAGTGACTTGTGAGTCCAATCTTGGCTTTGAAAGCTCTTCCGCATTCAGGACAGGTAGTTCCAGATAGCAGATCGGGCTTTGGCTGTTGCTGCCTCTCTTTCCACTTTCTTCTCTTTTCTTCTAATTCTGCACATCTGTTGGCTTTGAAAGTTGCTGTTCCTTCTCGGATGACGGCTTGCCAGAGTTTCCTGTCCTTGGCATTGGTTTCCCAATTGTTGATGTCGATGTTACATTTCTTCATGTTGGCTTTTAAGACGTCTTTGAATCTCTTCCGTTGTCGGCCTCTTTTACATTTGCCTTCTTTAAACTGGGAGTAGATTTGTTTCGGCAGACGTTCGTCTTTCATCCGAACAACATGACCGCTCCATCTTAGTTGGATCTTGATGACGTAGGCTTCAATGCTTCTTGTTTTTGCTTCATTTAGCACACTGACGTTGGTTCTTCTATCTTCCCAGCTGATATTTATGATGTTTCAAAGACAGCGTTGATGGAACTTTTCAAGTGCCTTCAGATGTCCCCAATGCACTGTGAAATCAGCTGATTATTAATGATAGAAGCCATAAAACACTACAGCACAGAAACAGGCCCTTTGGCCCATCTACTCCATGCTGAGCTATTATTCAACCTGAATCCGAGCCACAGCCCTCCCATTCATGTACCTATTTAAATTTCACTTAAATATTGAAATGGAAATCACATCCACCGCTTGCACTAGCAGCTCACTCCACTGTCTCACCACCCTTTGTGTGAAGAAATTCCCCCAATGTTCCCCTTAAACATCTCACCTTTCACCCTTAACCCATAACCTCTACTTCAAGTCTCACCCAACCTCAGTGGGAAAAGCAACACACACACACACAATGCTGGAGGAACTCAGCAGGCCAGGCAGCATCTATGCAAAAAAAGTATAGTCAATGTTTTGGGCCGAGACACTTCAGCAGGACTGGAGATAAAGAAGATGAGGAGTAGATCTAAAAGGTCGGGGGAGGGGAGAGAGAAACACAGTGGAAAATTCCTGTTTGCATTGACCTCATCTATACCCCTCATGATTTTGTATACCTCTATCAAAAGGAACACCTGATCTGTGTGAACAGTATGTGAGTCGAGCTTTTCACTCTATCTCAGTACATGACAATAATAAACCAATTTCAATTTGCACCTTAATCATACACCGTCTTGTCATGGACAACCTCCACAATGAAATAAAGATTCTTGCCACCTGCCCTCTCGATCTCCCATGTCACAGTGACCAAATTCTCTCGAAGCGCACGGACAGGCTGCATCACAGCCGGGTGCAGACACACAAGCGTCCTTGAATGGGAAACCCTACAGAAAGCAGTGAGTACGGCCCAGTCAATCACAGGCAGAGCCCTCCCAACCACTGAGCATATCTCTGTGAAACACTGTCGCAGGAAAGCAGCATCCATCATCAGGGACGCCCACCACCCACGACACGCTCTCTTCTCCCTGCTGCCATCAGGAAGGAGGTACATGAGCCTCAGGACTCACACCACTAGGTTCAGGAACAGTTATTACCCTCAACCATCAGATTCCTGAACCACAGGGGATAACTTCTGTCACCCCATAACTACACTGTTCCCACAACCTATAGACTCACTTTCAAAAATTCTTCATCTCATGTTCTCAATATTTATTTCTTATTTATTTATTATTATTATTATTATTATTTCTTTTGGATTTGTAGTTTGCTGCTGTCTGCACTCTGGTTAAACATCCAAGTTAGGCAGCCTTTCATTGATTTTGTTATAGTTATTATTCCACAGATTTGCTGAGTATTCCCACATGAAAATGAATCTCAGGGTTGTATATATATACTCTGATAATAACTTTGCTTTGAACTGTGATAAATCAATTCCAATTCTCATCTTAAACATATGCTCTCTTGTCACCGACAGCCCCACCATGGATAAAGATTCTTGCTCTCTACCCCTTCTATCTCCCACGTCACTTTACAACCAACGTATATAAGCTGTCTTATGTATACATTGTGGGGTTTTTGTGTGGCATCAGATCTGGAGTAACAATTATTTTGTTCCCCTCTCCACTTTGTACCGGAGATGAGGTCAAACAAACAGTTGACAACAGGGTGGGTTACCTGCGGGCAGATAAAGCCGGCGCCATACATGATGCTCTTCACAAAGCCTGGGAGCACGTCCTGAGGGATGAGGTGGTCGGCGAAGATCAGCATGAAGTTGTTCATGAAGGCCAGGTGGAAGACCTGGAAGAAGTTCATGGTAATGAAGAGCAGGAAATCCTTCTCGGTGATGATCTGCTTGGTCAGGTAGAAGACGGAGGTCCAGGAGAGGTCATCCACGTTGTCCGCTCTGCACTTTGCCAACTTTTCGCCTTGCTCGTACTGGCTGACGCTGCGGTGGCCGGTATAGTGCATGCAGGCGAAGGCCAGCCCCGCGACACACAGCATGAAGAGCTGAAAGTTAAAGAAGTTCTCCATGTTGCTGGAGACAAGGCCGCAGAACAGGACACCGGAGGAGCCGACCAGCGAGGCCACTTGGTTGTACTTGATGAGCATCAACCGGCTCTCGTGC
Source organism: Mobula hypostoma (assembly GCF_963921235.1). Taxonomy (NCBI): domain Eukaryota; kingdom Metazoa; phylum Chordata; class Chondrichthyes; order Myliobatiformes; family Myliobatidae; genus Mobula; species Mobula hypostoma. The sequence goes on from NC_086105.1 coordinate 147,712,835, forward strand.
CTGGTCGAGATCTCGGCAAAGAGCGCGCACTGCGCCAGCAGGACGAAGGTCAACATCCCGTCAAAGGCGCACAGGGCAACGACCAGGTGGATCCCGCAGAGCCAGTCGCCCTCCGGGTAGGCCCGCCAGGGGAACCAGGGCAGCAGGAAGGCGATGGCGTAGAAGGGAGCACCGTACAGGATGGAGAGCCTGCGCTGGGTACAGCATCGCAGGCTGGAGTTGTCCTGTAAGTAGCCAAACAGGGGGTCGTTGAAGGCATTCCACACCATGAAGACCACCTGAAGGGAAAAGCACAGTACATTCACTACCGTGTCATACAGGTCCTTCAGCCCAACCAATCCATGCTGACCACATTGGTCAAAATTGATTAATAATCATTAATCATTGATTATGTTGATCAATTGATTAACATTGACCACTGGTCAATTTGAGATTAATAATGTATACTGATTATCATTCATCATTATTAATCATTATTAAATGATCAATAATCCCAATTTCCTGTTCTCTGCCCACATCCCTCTCAGCCCTTCCCCTGCATGTAGTTAACCAAGTGATCCTTAATTGTGCCTGCTTCCAACCACTGTCTCTGGCTGGCAAGTCGTTCCATACACTCACCACCCTCTGCGTGATACAGTCCAGCCCTCAGCTCCCTTTCAGATCTTTCCCCTCTCATTCCAACTCAATGCCCTCTAGTTCTGGATTCCCCTACCCTGGAGAAAAGATTGTTACCGTCCACGTTATCTCTGCCTCTCATAGTGTTAAACATTTCTCAAGCCACCCCTCATTCTCCTGCTTTCCAAGATATGAATACCTAGGCTATCCAAATGCTCCCTGTGACTCGGGCCCTCAAATCCCAGCAGCTCCCTTGCTGGGTTGTTACAACCTGGGAAAGACTTCCTGGTGGGAAATTTGGATTTAAGGGAGAAAATGGTGGAAACACATCTCACAGAGCTGACACCGGCACAGTAGCTGAATGATGAGTGTGTTCTGAGATTCTACAGCACAGAAACAGACCCAGCGACCCACCTAGTCCACCCCAAACCATTTGTCCGTCTACTCCCTCCACACCCCTCCCATCCACGTACTATCCAAATTTTTCTTAAATGCTGAAATCAATCCCGTGCTCCCACCGGCAGCTCGTTCCACTCTCTCACCACCCTCTGAGTGAAGATGTTCCCCTTAAACATTTCACCTTTCACCCTTAACCTATGACCTCTGGCTCTAGTAACCAATGGGCTCCAAACCCACCTGAATGTAGTAGTAACCCTTGCACCTTATGTCCCCCTGCCCTGCACTTTCTCTAGAACACTGTATTCTATGTTCCGTTATGTATAGATGGATAATTTATTGATCCCAAAGGAAATTACAGTGTCACAGTAGCATTACAAGTGCACAGACAGAGAGCTATCAGAAGAGAAGTAAGAAGAATAAAAAATAAGTTACCTTAAAAATAAGATTTATGAAATTTCCAAGTCAAAGATGACGGGATTTATAAGGTTTCCAAGTTCACACTGATAAGATGGTAGTGCAAGAATTACTGTAATATTATACAGTATTGGACACACGTTCACACCGTCATAAACTCGATGTGCTTACATACAGACTGGTTTGTCTGGATGAAGTGTAAAGCAAAGTACTTCACTGTATCTTCAAACATATCACAATGATAAACCTCTCTACGCGGCAACAAATCAAAGCCCCCCCACCCCATCCCAGACATTCTCTCGTCCCATAAGACAAGGGAACAGAATTAGGCCATTTGGCCCATCGAGTCAGCTCCAGCATTTCAACATGGCTGATCCATTTTGCCTCTCAGCCCCAGCCTCCTGCCTTCTCCCCGTATCCCTTCACGTCCTGACCAATCTATTAACCTCTGCCTTAAATATACCCGGTGACTTGCTGGGCTGTGAGGCTCGTTGGGCCAGAGGGGCGTGCTCCAGCTAAATCTCTATATAAACATGACGTTCCAAGATCCTGTCTCTTCCTTTATAAGGAACTTGGGAGTCACGTTAAAATCACAAATTAACAAGGAACAAATATTCGAAGCTACCTTCCAATCTCTTCCCATCCCAACCTCCCACCCCCGGGAACCACGTTCTGAGCTCGGGGTGGGCTAACGAGGCAGAGAAGTACACCGGCTTCTGCTCCCGTACCTAATAAAGTGGCCACTGAGTGTACGTGGTATGAAACGTGTTGTTATGTGGCAGCAGTACAGTGCAAATTAGTACAAATACCAAACACAAGTAATGGAAAAGAGTGAGAGGTAACACACACAAAATGCTGGAGAAACTCAGCAGGTCAGGCAGCATCTATAGAGGTGGTGCTTATGAATGATTCAGATGTCTGACAGCAGAGAGGAACAAACTGTTCCTGAATCGTTGACTGTGTGTCTCCAGGTTCTTGTCTCTGCTCTCCGTGCTGATGCAGGGTTTTGGCCCGAAACATACCCCCACCCCCCAGCAGATGCTCCCAGACCCACTGAGTTCTTCTAGCAGACTGTTTGATGGTTCAACTCACCTGTGCCTGCTGAAAGTCCCTTTCCGATATTCTGTACCGATTTAAAAAGAGCTTCACGTAGTAGAAGCTAAAGAGGTTGTTCATTAGCGCAGCCCCCAGTGTTGTGAAGGAGTAGGCGAGCGCGTTCTGATGAATCCCCAGTAAGCTCAACTTCATCTTCATTAGTGAAGGACGTCCCAGCTGGAGATGAAAATATTTTCCTGCTCTTATATCCACATCCACCACGTAAACGGCAACAGAATCCTAAATCTACCCTGGGGGAGAGAACAAGGAGAGTTTCAAATGATTCTCAAAAATAAAACTGATCTTCAAACATACTGAACAACTCCCAACTACTCTTAGAAAATCCCCAATGCTCTATCGGGCACCTTTGCTCCATCCACAACCATCAGCATTTCCCAGTGACAACCACTGCCCATTCCCATTCTGACATGTTGGTCCATGGCCTCCTCTACGAAGAGGAATGAGGATTCTTTTCCAGAACATCGAAGATCTCCTCCTCCTCCAAAGAACAGGGTTTCCCTTCCTTCACCGTTGATGCTTCCCTCAGCCGCACCTCGCCCATTGTCCAGGCATCTGCTGCCACCCCATCTTTCCATTACCATAACAGGGATAAAGTTCCTCTTCTCCTTACCTACCACCCCATCAGCTTCTGTGTCTAGCACAACACTCTCCACAACTTCCGCCATCTTCAACGGGATCCTGCTGCCAAACACATCGGTCCCTCACCCCCCCCGCCGCCCGCTTTCCGCAGGGATCGCGCTCCCCACTAATCTCCCTCCTGGCACTTACCTTTCCAAGTGGGACGAGTGTTACATCTGCCTACTCATCTCCTCCCTCACCTCCATTCAGGGCCCCAGACATTCCTTCCAGGTGAGGCATTTACAGTGTCCAGTGCTTCTAGTGCAGCCTCCTCTACCTTAGTGAGACCTGGCGAGGACTGGAGAACCGGTTCCCACTCCAGCAGGATTCCCCGGTTAATTCCCACACGCCACTCCACAGCCTCCTCTGCTGCCACGATGGACAGACCCCGACTGGTAGTGAGGGAGGAGGCGGAGGGGCAGGTGTAACACTTGCAGGATAAGTGCCAGGAGGGAGATCAGCGAGCAGGGACGAGATGGTGGGAGTTACGGAGAATTACGTGCTGGACGTGGAGGCTGGAGGGGTGCCGGGTGAGGACGAGAGGAACTCCATCCCTGGTCGGTGACGGGAGAATGAGGCGAGAGCGAACGTGCGTGAAATTTACAAGCAGAAATATCCTTGCAAGTGGAACAAGTGCTGCACCTGCCCCTACACCTCCTCCCTCACTACCATTCAGGGCCCCAAACAGTCCTTCCAGGCGACGTGACACTTCATTTGTGAGTCTGTTGGGGTCATACACTGCGTCCGGTGTTCCCAGTGTGTGAGACCCAACGCAGATTGGGAGACCACTTCGCTGAGCACCCACGCTCCGTCTGTCAAAAACAGCGGGATCTCCCAGTGGCCACCCATTTTAATTCCAATTCCACTTCCCATTCCCATTCCAATATGTCCATCCATGGCCTCCTCTACCGTCGTGATGAGGCCACACTCAGGTTGGAGGAACAACATGTAGCCTCCAGCCTGAAGGCATGGACATTGATTTCTTGAGCTTCTGGTAATGCGCTCCCCCCCCACCCCCCGTCACCATTCCCCTCTCTCAATTTATCGCCTCCCTCTGGTGCTCCTCCCCCTTTTCTTTCTTTCTTCCATGGCCTTCTGTCCTCTTTTATCAGACTCCCCCTTCTCCAGCCCTGTAGCTCTTTCACCAATCGACTTCCCAGCTCTTTACTTCACCCCTTCTCCCATTTCACCTGTCACCTTGTCTTTCTTCCTCCCCTCCCCCCACCTTCTAACTCTTCACTCCTCATCTTTATTCTCCGGTCCTGCTGAAGGGTTTCGGCCCGAAACCGCGAATGGTTAATCTTCTCCGTAGATGCTGCCTGGCTTGCTGAGTTCTCCAGCACTTTCTGTGCCTGCTTGGATTCCCAGTGTCTGCAGACCAGTCCACAACTACTTTAAGACTAGAACTGTGGTCACTGGTCCGACAGTGCTCCCCCAACGACCCCACCTATAGCTGAAGGAAAGGCTGAGCTTCGGGGGTGATAATGAAGACGAGCTCCCAGTGGTCTGTGTCTCAAACAGCCCCTGACGACCAAGTCCAGCTCCTGGCCTTCACGTGTGGCTCAGCTACGAAGCCCAGTGGAACCGTTTCTACTGACAGAAGGGGCAAAGGCGGGTTACTGGTGCCGGAAAACCAGTCATCCTGGGAAGATGGGGCTCGTCAGCTCACCTTGGAGAAGAAAAACTCTGATCTCAAACCTCCACTGCCTTGCAGCCATACCCACTCACGGGGAAGGCTTCGGGAGTAAACCCCGAGGGAAAAATCCAGAGCTGGAGTCCCTGAGGCAGTCCGACGTTGAGTTCAACACTGACCGGCAACTCCCGCGACACCGCTGGTGCCAAACTGTATCGGTCGCTGCCGTTCCCTTGGTATGGCTCTGCGTAGAGAGCGGTCAGCAGGCAACAGCTTCCTCTTCATCTCGCTCTGCCCAGGCATGTGTACCACGCAGATAGCTGGGACACGACATCCATGCCCGCTTTGCCCTCCCTCTATACACTGCCCACGGAAACGTTCCTGCGTTCACTGGACAAATTCCACCCCGTTTGAACCCCTGACATTACGGCAATCCCAAACTATGTTAGGGAAGTAAAAAGCCCCTACCGTGGCAACTCAGGGTCACATTTATCATCACTGATTTGACATGAAATTTGTTGTATTGCACAGGAATAACAAGATATGGTTCACAGACCTTTCAGAAGAGCGATGTTAGAGCAGATGTTTCTGAATCATTGAGTGTGTGTCTCCAGGCTCCTGTACCACCGCCCCCCCTGCTGGTATTAAAGGGAATCTGGGTGGTGTGTGCCCCCCCCGATGGTATTAACGGGAATCTGGGTGGTGTGTGCCCCCCCCCGATGGTATTAACGGGAATCTGGGTGGTGTGTGCCCCCCCCGATGATAATAAAGGGAATCTGGGTGGTGTGTGCCCCCCCCCGATGGTACTAAAGGGAATCTGGGTGGTGTGTGCCCCCGTCCGATGGTAATAAAGGGAATCTGGGTGGTGTGTGCCCCCGTCCGATGGTAATAAAGGGAATCTGGGTGGTGTGTGCCCCCCCCGATGATAATAAAGGGAATCTGGGTGGTGTATGCCCCCCCCGATGGTACTAAAGGGAATCTGGATGGTGTGTGCCCCCGTCCGATGGTAATAAAGGGAATCTGGGTGGTGTGTGCCCCCCCCGATGGTACTAAAGGGAACCTGGGTGGTGTGTGCCCCCGTCCGATGATAATAAAGGGAATCTGGGTGGTGTGTGCCCCCGTCCGATGGTAATAAAGGGAATCTGGGTGGTGTGTGTGTCCGTCCGTCCCCCCCCCGATGGTACTAAAGGGAATCTGGGTGGTCTGGGTGGTGTGTGCACCCCACCGATGGTAATAAAGGGAATCTGGGTGGTCTGTGTCCCCCCCCCCCGCCGATGGTATTAAAGGGAATCTGGGTGGTGTGTGCCCCCCCCCGATGGTACTAAAGGGAACCTGGGTGGTGTGTGCCCCCCCCCGATGGTATTAAAGGGAATCTGGGTGGTGTGTGTCTCCCCCACCCCCGATGGTATTAAAGGGAATCTGGGTGGTGTGTGCCCCCCCGATGGTATTAAAGGGAATCTGGGTGGTGTGTGTCTCCCCCACCCCCGATGGTATTAAAGGGAATCTGGGTGGTGTGTGCCCCCCCCGATGGTATTAAAGGGAATCTGGGTGGTGTATGTCCCCCCTCCCGATGGTATTAAAGGGAATCTGGGTGGTGTGTGTCTCCCCCACCCCCGATGGTATTAAAGGGAATCTGGGTGGTGTGTGTCCCCCCCCGATGGTATTAAAGGGAATCTGGGTGGTGTGTGCCCCCCCGATGGTAATAAACGGAATCTGGGTGGTGTGTGCCCCCCCCGATGGTATTAAAGGGAACCTGGGTGGTGTTTTCCCCCCCCCGATGGTATCAAAGGGAATCTGAGTGGTGTGTGCCCCCCCGATGGTATTAAAGGGAATCTTGCTGGTGTGTGCCCCCCCCGATGGTACTAAAGGGAATCTGGGTGGTGTGTGCCCCCCTGATGGTTTTAAAGGGAATCTGGGTGGTGTGTGCCCCCCCGATTGTTTTAAAGGGAATCTGGGTGGTGTGTGTCCCCCACCCCGATGGTACTAAAGGGAATCTGGGTGGTGTGTCCCCCCCCGATGGTATTAAAGGGAATCTGGGTGGTGTGTGCCCCCCCCCGATGGTAATAAACGGAATCTGGGTGGTGTGTGTCCCCCCCCCCCCGATGGTACTAAAGGGAATCTGGGTGGTGTGTCCCCCCACCCACCCCATGGTACTAAAGGGAATCTGGGTGGTGTGTGCCCCCCCCCGATGGTATTAAAGGGAATCTGGGTGGTGTATGTCCCCCCTCCCGATGGTATTAAAGGGAATCTGGGTGGTGTGTGTCTCCCCCACCCCCGATGGTATTAACGGGAATCTGGGTGGTGTGTGCCCCCCCCCGATGATAATAAAGGGAATCTGGGTGGTGTGTGCCCCCCCCGATGGTACTAAAGGGAATCTGGGTGGTGTGTGCCCCCGTCCGATGGTAATAAAGGGAATCTGGGTGGTGTGTGCCCCCGTCCGATGGTAATAAAGGGAATCTGGGTGGTGTGTGCCCCCCCCCGATGATAATAAAGGGAATCTGGGTGGTGTGTGCCCCCCCCGATGGTACTAAAGGGAATCTGGGTGGTGTGTGCCCCCGTCCGATGGTAATAAAGGGAATCTGGGTGGTGTGTGCCCCCGTCCGATGGTAATAAAGGGAATCTGGATGGTGTGTGCCCCCGTCCGATGGTAATAAAGGGAATCTGGGTGGTGTGTGCCCCCGTCCGATGATAATAAAGGGAATCTGGGTGGTGTGTGCCCCCGTCCGATGGTAATAAAGGGAATCTGGGTGGTGTGTGTGTCCGTCCGTCCCCCCCCGATGGTACTAAAGGGAATCTGGGTGGTCTGGGTGGTGTGTGCCCCCCCCGATGGTAATAAAGGGAATCTGGGTGGTCTGTGTCCCCCCCCCCGCCGATGGTATTAAAGGGAATCTGGGTGGTGTGTGCCCCCCCCCGATGGTACTAAAGGGAATCTGGGTGGTGTGTGCCCCCCCCGATGGTATTAAAGGGAATCTGGGTGGTGTGTGTCTCCCCCACCCCCGATGGTATTAAAGGGAATCTGGGTGGTGTGTGTCCCCCCCGATGGTATTAAAGGGAATCTGGGTGGTGTGTGTCTCCCCCACCCCCGATGGTATTAAAGGGAATCTGGGTGGTGTGTGCCCCCCCCGATGGTATTAAAGGGAATCTGGGTGGTGTATGTCCCCCCTCCCGATGGTATTAAAGGGAATCTGGGTGGTGTGTGTCTCCCCCACCCCCGATGGTATTAAAGGGAATCTGGGTGGTGTGTGTCCCCCCCCCGATGGTATTAAAGGGAATCTGGGTGGTGTGTGTCCCCCCGATGGTAATAAACGGAATCTGGGTGGTGTGTGCCCCCCCCGATGGTACTAAAGGGAACCTGGGTGGTGTTTTCCCCCCCCCGATGGTATCAAAGGGAATCTGAGTGGTGTGTGCCCCCCCGATGGTATTAAAGGGAATCTTGCTGGTGTGTGCCCCCCCCCCGATGGTACTAAAGGGAATCTGGGTGGTGTGTGCCCCCCTGATGGTTTTAAAGGGAATCTGGGTGGTGTGTGCCCCCCCGATGGTTTTAAAGGGAATCTGGGTGGTGTGTCCCCCCCCCGATGGTATTAAAGGGAATCTGGGTGGTGTGTGTCCCCCCCCCATGGTACTAAAGGGAATCTGGGTGGTGTGTGCCCCCCCCTCGATGGTACTAAAGGGAATCTGAGTGGTGTGTGCCCCCCCCGATGGTATTAAAGGGAATCTTGCTGGTGTGTGCCCCCCCCGATGGTACTAAAGGGAATCTGGGTGGTGTGTGCCCCCCTGATGGTTTTAAAGGGAATCTGGGTGGTGTGTGCCCCCCCGATGGTTTTAAAGGGAATCTGGGTGGTGTGTGTCCCCCACCCCGATGGTACTAAAGGGAATCTGGGTGGTGTGTGCCCCCCCTCGGTGGTAATAAAGGGAATCTGGGTGGTGTATGTCCCCCCCCCAATGGTATTAAAGGGAATCTGGGTGGTGTGTGCCCCCCCCGATGGTAATAAACGGAATCTGGGTGGTGTGTGTCCCCCCCCCGATGGTACTAAAGGGAATCTGGGTGGTGTGTGTCCCCCCCCCATGGTACTAAAGGGAATCTGGGTGGTGTGTGCCCCCCCCCGATGGTACTAAAGGGAATCTGAGTGGTGTGTGCCCCCCCGATGGTATTAAAGGGAATCTTGCTGGTGTGTGCCCCCCCCGATGGTACTAAAGGGAATCTGGGTGGTGTGTGCCCCCCTGATGGTTTTAAAGGGAATCTGGGTGGTGTGTGCCCCCCCGATGGTTTTAAAGGGAATCTGGGTGGTGTGTGTCCCCCACCCCGATGGTACTAAAGGGAATCTGGGTGGTGTGTGCCCCCCCCCGATGGTAATAAAGGGAATCTGGGTGGTGTTTGTCCCCCCCCCAATGGTATTAAAGGGAATCTGGGTGGTCTGTGCCCCCCCCGATGGTAATAAACGGAATCTGGGTGGTGTGTGTCCCCCCCCCCGATGGTACTAAAGGGAATCTGGGTGGTGTGTCCCCCACCCACCCCATGGTACTAAAGGGAATCTGGGTGGTGTGTGCCCCCCCCCGATGGTATTAAAGGGAATCTGGGTGGTGTATGTCCCCCCTCCCGATGGTATTAAAGGGAATCTGGGTGGTGTGTGTCTCCCCCACCCCCGATGGTATTAACGGGAATCTGGGTGGTGTGTGCCCCCCCCGATGATAATAAAGGGAATCTGGGTGGTGTGTGCCCCCCCCGATGGTACTAAAGGGAATCTGGGTGGTGTGTGCCCCCGTCCGATGGTAATAAAGGGAATCTGGGTGGTGTGTGCCCCCGTCCGATGGTAATAAAGGGAATCTGGGTGGTGTGTGCCCCCCCCCGATGATAATAAAGGGAATCTGGGTGGTGTGTGCCCCCCCGATGGTACTAAAGGGAATCTGGGTGGTGTGTGCCCCCGTCCGATGGTAATAAAGGGAATCTGGGTGGTGTGTGCCCCCGTCCGATGGTAATAAAGGGAATCTGGATGGTGTGTGCCCCCGTCCGATGGTAATAAAGGGAATCTGGGTGGTGTGTGCCCCCGTCCGATGATAATAAAGGGAATCTGGGTGGTGTGTGCCCCCGTCCGATGGTAATAAAGGGAATCTGGGTGGTGTGTGTGTCCGTCCGTCCCCCCCCGATGGTACTAAAGGGAATCTGGGTGGTCTGGGTGGTGTGTGCCCCCCCCGATGGTAATAAAGGGAATCTGGGTGGTCTGTGTCCCCCCCCCCCGCCGATGGTATTAAAGGGAATCTGGGTGGTGTGTGCCCCCCCCCGATGGTATTAAAGGGAATCTGGGTGGTGTGTGCCCCCCCGATGGTACTAAAGGGAACCTGGGTGGTGTGTGCCCCCCCCGATGGTATTAAAGGGAATCTGGGTGGTGTGTGTCTCCCCCACCCCCGCTGGTATTAAAGGGAATCTGGGTGGTGTGTGTCCCCCCCGAGGGGATTAAAGGGAATCTGGGTGGTGTGTGTCTCCCCCACCCCCGATGGTATTAAAGGGAATCTGGGTGGTGTGTGTCCCCCCCCCGATGGTATTAAAGGGAATCTGGGTGGTGTGTGTCTCCCCCACCCCCGATGGTATTAAAGGGAATCTGGGTGGTGTGTGCCCCCCCCGATGGTATTAAAGGGAATCTGGGTGGTGTATGTCCCCCCTCCCGATGGTATTAAAGGGAATCTGGGTGGTGTGTGTCTCCCCCACCCCCGATGGTATTAAAGGGAATCTGGGTGGTGTGTGTCCCCCCCCCGATGGTATTAAAGGGAATCTGGGTGGTGTGTGTCCCCCCGATGGTAATAAACGGAATCTGGGTGGTGTGTGCCCCCCCCGATGGTACTAAAGGGAACCTGGGTGGTGTTTTCCCCCCCCCGATGGTATCAAAGGGAATCTGAGTGGTGTGTGCCCCCCCGATGGTATTAAAGGGAATCTTGCTGGTGTGTGCCCCCCCCCGATGGTACTAAATGGAATCTGGGTGGTGTGTGCCCCCCTGATGGTTTTAAAGGGAATCTGGGTGGTGTGTGCCCCCCCGATGGTTTTAAAGGGAATCTGGGTGGTGTGTCCCCCCCCCGATGGTATTAAAGGGAATCTGGGTGGTGTGTGTCCCCCCCCCATGGTACTAAAGGGAATCTGGGTGGTGTGTGCCCCCCCCTCGATGGTACTAAAGGGAATCTGGGTGGTGTGTGCCCCCCCCGATGGTATTAAAGGGAATCTTGCTGGTGTGTGCCCCCCCCGATGGTACTAAAGGGAATCTGGGTGGTGTGTGCCCCCCTGATGGTTTTAAAGGGAATCTGGGTGGTGTGTGCCCCCCCGATGGTTTTAAAGGGAATCTGGGTGGTGTGTGTCCCCCACCCCGATGGTACTAAAGGGAATCTGGGTGGTGTGTGCCCCCCCTCGGTGGTAATAAAGGGAATCTGGGTGGTGTATGTCCCCCCCCCAATGGTATTAAAGGGAATCTGGGTGGTGTGTGCCCCCCCCGATGGTAATAAACGGAATCTGGGTGGTGTGTGTCCCCCCCCCCCGATGGTACTAAAGGGAATCTGGGTGGTGTGTGTCCCCCCCCCATGGTACTAAAGGGAATCTGGGTGGTGTGTGCCCCCCCCCGATGGTACTAAAGGGAATCTGAGTGGTGTGTGCCCCCCCGATGGTATTAAAGGGAATCTTGCTGGTGTGTGCCCCCCCCGATGGTACTAAAGGGAATCTGGGTGGTGTGTGCCCCCCTGATGGTTTTAAAGGGAATCTGGGTGGTGTGTGCCCCCCCGATGGTATTAAAGGGAATCTGGGTGGTGTGTGTCCCCCACCCCGATGGTACTAAAGGGAATCTGGGTGGTGTGTGCCCCCCCCCGATGGTAATAAAGGGAATCTGGGTGGTGTATGTCCCCCCCCCAATGGTATTAAAGGGAATCTGGGTGGTCTGTGCCCCCCCCGATGGTAATAAACGGAATCTGGGTGGTGTGTGTCCCCCCCCCCGATGGTACTAAAGGGAATCTGGGTGGTGTGTCCCCCCACCCACCCCATGGTACTAAAGGGAATCTGGGTGGTGTGTGCCCCCCCCCGATGGTATTAAAGGGAATCTGGGTGGTGTATGTCCCCCCTCCCGATGGTATTAAAGGGAATCTGGGTGGTGTGTGTCTCCCCCACCCCCGATGGTATTAACGGGAATCTGGGTGGTGTGTGCCCCCCCCGATGATAATAAAGGGAATCTGGGTGGTGTGTGCCCCCCCCGATGGTACTAAAGGGAATCTGGGTGGTGTGTGCCCCCGTCCGATGGTAATAAAGGGAATCTGGGTGGTGTGTGCCCCCGTCCGATGGTAATAAAGGGAATCTGGGTGGTGTGTGCCCCCCCCCGATGATAATAAAGGGAATCTGGGTGGTGTGTGCCCCCCCGATGGTACTAAAGGGAATCTGGGTGGTGTGTGCCCCCGTCCGATGGTAATAAAGGGAATCTGGGTGGTGTGTGCCCCCGTCCGATGGTAATAAAGGGAATCTGGATGGTGTGTGCCCCCGTCCGATGGTAATAAAGGGAATCTGGGTGGTGTGTGTGTCCGTCCGTCCCCCCCCGATGGTACTAAAGGGAATCTGGGTGGTCTGGGTGGTGTGTGCCCCCCCCGATGGTAATAAAGGGAATCTGGGTGGTCTGTGTCCCCCCCCCCCCGCCGATGGTATTAAAGGGAATCTGGGTGGTGTGTGCCCCCCCCCGATGGTATTAAAGGGAATCTGGGTGGTGTGTGCCCCCCCGATGGTACTAAAGGGAACCTGGGTGGTGTGTGCCCCCCCCGATGGTATTAAAGGGAATCTGGGTGGTGTGTGTCTCCCCCACCCCCGATGGTATTAAAGGGAATCTGGGTGGTGTGTGTCCCCCCCGATGGTATTAAAGGGAATCTGGGTGGTGTGTGTCTCCCCCACCCCCGATGGTATTAAAGGGAATCTGGGTGGTGTGTGTCCCCCCCCCGATGGTATTAAAGGGAATCTGGGTGGTGTGTGTCCCCCCGATGGTAATAAACGGAATCTGGGTGGTGTGTGCCCCCCCCGATGGTACTAAAGGGAACCTGGGTGGTGTTTTCCCCCCCCGATGGTATCAAAGGGAATCTGAGTGGTGTGTGCCCCCCCGATGGTATTAAAGGGAATCTTGCTGGTGTGTGCCCCCCCCCGATGGTACTAAAGGGAATCTGGGTGGTGTGTGCCCCCCTGATGGTTTTAAAGGGAATCTGGGTGGTGTGTGCCCCCCCGATGGTTTTAAAGGGAATCTGGGTGGTGTGTCCCCCCCCCGATGGTATTAAAGGGAATCTGGGTGGTGTGTGTCCCCCCCCCGATGGTATTAAAGGGAATCTGGGTGGTGTGTGTCCCCCCGATGGTAATAAACGGAATCTGGGTGGTGTGTGCCCCCCCCGATGGTACTAAAGGGAACCTGGGTGGTGTTTTCCCCCCCCCGATGGTATCAAAGGGAATCTGAGTGGTGTGTGCCCCCCCGATGGTATTAAAGGGAATCTTGCTGGTGTGTGCCCCCCCCCGATGGTACTAAAGGGAATCTGGGTGGTGTGTGTCCCCCCCGATGGTATTAAAGGGAATCTGGGTGGTGTGTGTCTCCCCCACCCCCGATGGTATTAAAGGGAATCTGGGTGGTGTGTGCCCCCCCCCGATGGTATTAAAGGGAATCTGGGTGGTGTATGTCCCCCCTCCCGATGGTATTAAAGGGAATCTGGGTGGTGTGTGTCTCCCCCACCCCCGATGGTATTAAAGGGAATCTGGGTGGTGTGTGTCCCCCCCCCGATGGTATTAAAGGGAATCTGGGTGGTGTGTGTCCCCCCGATGGTAATAAACGGAATCTGGGTGGTGTGTGCCCCCCCCGATGGTACTAAAGGGAACCTGGGTGGTGTTTTCCCCCCCCCGATGGTATCAAAGGGAATCTGAGTGGTGTGTGCCCCCCCGATGGTATTAAAGGGAATCTTGCTGGTGTGTGCCCCCCCCCCGATGGTACTAAAGGGAATCTGGGTGGTGTGTGCCCCCCCGATGGTTTTAAAGGGAATCTGGGTGGTGTGTCCCCCCCCCCGATGGTATTAAAGGGAATCTGGGTGGTGTGTGTCCCCCCCCCATGGTACTAAAGGGAATCTGGGTGGTGTGTGCCCCCCCCTCGATGGTACTAAAGGGAATCTGAGTGGTGTGTGCCCCCCCCCGATGGTATTAAAGGGAATCTTGCTGGTGTGTGCCCCCCCCGATGGTACTAAAGGGAATCTGGGTGGTGTGTGCCCCCCTGATGGTTTTAAAGGGAATCTGGGTGGTGTGTGCCCCCCCGATGGTTTTAAAGGGAATCTGGGTGGTGTGTGTCCCCCACCCCGATGGTACTAAAGGGAATCTGGGTGGTGTGTGCCCCCCCTCGGTGGTAATAAAGGGAATCTGGGTGGTGTATGTCCCCCCCCCAATGGTATTAAAGGGAATCTGGGTGGTGTGTGCCCCCCCCGATGGTAATAAACGGAATCTGGGTGGTGTGTGTCCCCCCCCCGATGGTACTAAAGGGAATCTGGGTGGTGTGTCCCCCCACCCACCCCATGGTACTAAAGGGAATCTGGGTGGTGTGTGCCCCCCCGATGGTATTAAAGGGAATCTGGGTGGTGTATGTCCCCCCTCCCGATGGTATTAAAGGGAATCTGGGTGGTGTGTGCCCCCCCCTCGATGGTAATAAAGGGAATCTGGGTGGTGTATGTCCCCCCCCCCAATGGTATTAAAGGGAATCTGGGTGGTGTGTGCCCCCCCCGATGGTAATAAACGGAATCTGGGTGGTGTGTGTCCCCCCCCCTCGATGGTACTAAAGGGAATCTGGGTGGTGTGTCCCCCCACCCACCCCATGGTACTAAAGGGAATCTGGGTGGTGTGTGTCCCCCCGCTCCGATGGTTTTAAAGGGAATCTGGGTGGTGTGTGCCCCCCCGATGGTATTAAAGGGAATCTGGGTGGTGTGTCCCCCCCCCCCCGATGGTACTAAAGGGAATCTGGGTGGTGTGTCCCCCCACCCACCCCATGGTACTAAAGGGAATCTGGGTGGTGTGTGTCCCCCCGCCCTGATGGTTTTAAAGGGAATCTGGGTGGTGTGTGTCCCCCCGATGGTATTAAAGGGAATCTAGGTGGTGTGTGCCCCCCCCCGATGGTACTAAAGGGAATCTGGGTGGTGTGTTCCCCCCCCCGGTCGTACTAAAGGGAATCTGGGTGGTGTGTGCACCCCCCCCGATAGTACTAAAGGGAATCTGGGTGGTGTGTGTCCCCCCCCCGATGGTATTAACGGGAATCTGGGTGGTGTGTGCCTCCCCGATGGTACTAAAGGGAATCTGGGTGGTGTGTGCACCCCCCCCGATAGTACTAAAGGGAATCTGGGTGGTGTGTGTCCCCCCCCCATGGTATTAACGGGAATCTGGGTGGTGTGTACCCCCCCGATGGTACTAAAGGGAATCTGGGTGGTGTGTGCACCCCCCCCGATGGTACTAAAGGGAATCTGGGTGGTGTGTGTCCCCCCCCCATGGTATTAACGGGAATCTGGGTGGTGTGTTCCCCCCCCCCGGTGGTACTAAAGGGAATCTGGGTGGTGTGTGTCCCCCCCCCGATGGTATTAACGGGAATCTGGGTGGTGTGTGCCCCCCCGATGGTATTAACGGGAATCTGGGTGGTGTGTGCCCCCCCCGATGGTACTAAAGGGAATCTGGGTGGTGTGTGCACCCCCCCCGATGGTACTAAAGGGAATCTGGGTGGTGTGTGCCCCCCTGATGGTTTTAAAGGGAATCTGGGTGGTGTGTGCCCCCCCCCGGTGGTATTAAAGGGAATCTGGGTGGTGTGTGTCCCCCCGCCCCGATGGTTTTAAAGGGAATCTGGGTGGTGTGTGCCCCCCCGTTGGTACTAAAGGGAATCTGGGTGGTGTGTGCCCCCCCCCAATGGTACTAAAGGGAATCTGGGTGGTGTGTGCCTCCCCCCCCGATGGTACTAAAGGGAATCTGGATGGTGTGTGCCCCCCCCGATGCTACGAAAGGGAATCTGGGTGGTGTGTGTCCCCCCCCGATGATATTAAAGGGAATCTGGGTGGTGTGTGCCCCCCCGATGGTAATAAAGGGAATCTGGGTGGTGTGTGTCCCCCCCCAATGGTATTAAAGGGAATCTGGGTGGTGTGTGTCCCCCCACCCACCTGATGGTACTAAAGGGAATCTGGGTGGTGTGTGCCCCCCCCCGATGGTAATAAAGGGAATCTGTGTGGTGTGTGTCCCCCCTCCGATGGTACTAAAGGGAATCTGGGTGGTGTGTGCCCCCCCCGATGGTAATAAAGGGAATCTGTGTGGTGTGTGTCCCCCCTCCGATGGTATTAAATGGAATCTGGGTGGTGTGTGCCCCCCCCCGATGGTATTAAAGGGAATCTGGGTGGTGTGTGCCCACCCGATGGTATTAAAGGGAATCTGGGTGGTGTGTGTCCCCCCTCCAATGGTATTAAAGGGAATCTGGGTGGTGTGTGCCCCCCCCGATGGTATTAAAGGGAATCTGGGTGGTGTGTGCCCCCCCCGATGGTAGTAAAGGGAATCTGGGTGGTGTGTGCCCCCCCGATGGTTTTAAAGGGAATCTGGGTGGTGTGTGCCCCCCCCGATGGTATTAAAGGGAATCTGGGTGGTGTGTGTGTTCCCCCCCCCATGGTACTAAAGGGAATCTGGGTGGTGTGTCCCCCCCTCCGATGGTATTAAAGGGAATCTGGGTGGTGGGTGCCCCCCCCATGGTACTAAAGGGAATCTGGGTGGTATGTGCCCGCCCGATGGTTTTAAAGGGAATCTGGGTGGTGTGTGCCCCCCCCGATGGTAATAAAGGGAATCTGGGTGGTGTGTGCCCCCCAGATGGTATTAAAGGGAATCTGGGTGGTGTGTGTCCCCCCTCCAATGGTAATAAAGGGAATCTGGGTGGTGTGTGCCCCCCCAGATGGTATTAAAGGGAATCTGGGTGGTGTGTGTCCCCCCTCCAATGGTATTAAAGGGAATCTGGGTGGTGTGTGCCCCCCCGATGGTATTAAAGGGAATCTGGGTGGTGTGTGCCCCCCCCCGATGGTATTAAAGGGAATCTGGGTGGTGTGTGTGTTCCCCCCCCCATGGTACTAAAGGGAATCTGGGTGGTGTGTCCCCCCCCGATGGTATTAAAGGGAATCTGGGTGGTGGGTGCCCCCCCCATGGTACTAAAGGGAATCTGGGTGGTATGTGCCCCCCCGATGGTATTAAAGGGAATCTGGGTGGTGTGTGCCCTCCCCCGATGGTACTAAAGGGAATCTGGGTGGTGTGTCCCCCCCCCGATGGTTTTAAAGGGAATCTGGGTGGTGTGTGCCCCCCCCGATGGTACTAAAGGGAATCTGGGTGGTGTGTGCCTCCCCGATGGTATTAAAGGGAATCTGGGTGGTGGGTGCCCCCCCCATGGTACTAAAGGGAATCTGGGTGGTGTGTTCCCCCCCCCCGATGGTTTTAAAGGGAATCTGGGTGGTGTGTGCCCCCCCCCCGATGGTACTAAAGGGAATCTGGGTGGTTTGGGTGGTGTGTGCCCCCCCCCGATGGTACTAAAGGGAATCTGGGTGGTCTGGGTGGTGTGTGCCCCCCCCGATGGTATTAAAGGGAATCTGGGTGGTGTGTTCCCTCCCCCATGGTACTAAAGGGAATCTGGGTGGTGTGTGCCCCCCCCCGATGGTACTAAAGGGAATCTGGGTGGTGTGTGCCCCCCCCGATGGTATTAAAGGGAATCTGGGTGGTGTATGTCCCCCCCGATGGTACTAAAGGGAATCTGGGTGGTGTGCGCCCCCCCCGATGACGGATGCCACCTTCTTATGGCACTGCATGCTGATGTTTTCGATGTTGGGGTGGGCTGTGTCTGGGACGGAGCTGACTGAATCTACTGTCCCTCTGCACCCTTTCAGACCACCACTGCTGGATTTGTAACTAAAACCAGGACGAGGGCGCATACGACTCCCGTCCTAGCACCCCGCATTGCCTTCCCGTGCCTCTTTAGAACTGATTCTCTTACCTGTTTTTAAAGCTCTCGGGACCAGAGTACATCACAGAAAGTTCTTTGTTTCATAATCCTGCATGAGCTCTCAGGTCTTCTTCCGCCGGTCTCTTAAATTTAAACAATCTCCCTCAAAAGAGAATCGGCAGATCAGCTTTTCTGAACTACGCTCCTAAACTGTGGAGCTCAATACCTAAAACCATAAGGGATACAGACTCAGTTGACACTTTTAAACACCAGCTCAAAACCTGTTCATTTAAGCTTGCTGCTAGCTAACAATTTTTAACTTTTAATTTCACTGTAGCAGTGAGAGGTTGAAAATGTTGTGGAATACTCTGGCCAGCTGGTTAGCACAAGCTTCCAGGTACAGTACTCCATCGGGGCCATAAACGTGATGGCACCTACAGGCTGCCCTCGTCACAATCCTCGCTAGTTTGATCTGGCACAAATGACACATTTCACAGTATATATGAATATACAGAAATAAAGCTACAAGTCTATCTTTAAAAGCTGAGGATATTATGTCTCTGTCAAGTCACCTCTCATCCTCCTTTGCTCCAAAGAGAAAAGCCCCAGCTCACTTTTCCTCCTAAGACATGTTCACTAATCCAGGCAGCATCCTGGTAAATCTCCACTGCACCCTCTCTAAAGCTTCCACATCCTTCCTGTAATGAGATGACTAGACCTGAACACAATACTCCAAGTGTGATCTAACCAGAGTTTTATAGAGCTGCAACATTACCTCAAGGCTCTTGAACTCAATCCCTGTCTAGTCAAGCCAAACACTCCATTCACCTTATTAGCCACCCTACCAAGATGAGAGGGGATCTTATAGAAACATTTCGAATGTTGAAAGGGTTGGACAGAGTAGATGACGAAAGGCTGTTTCCCTTGGTGGGTGAGTTCAGGACAAAAGGTCACAGTCTTAGAATTAGAGGGCAACCATTTAAAACAGAGATGAGGAGAAATTTTTTTAGCCAGAGGGTCGTGGATTTATGGAATTCGTTGCCACATACAGCTGTGGAGGCCCGGTCATTGAGTGTGTTTAAGGAGGAGATTGACAGGTATCTAATTAGTCAGGGTATCAAGGGATATGGGGAGAAAGCTGGAAATTGGAACTAGATGGGAGAATAGTTTAGCTCATGGTGAAGTGGTGGAGCAGACTCGATGGGCCAAATGGCCTGCTTCTGCTCCTTTGTCTTGTGATCTTGTGAACATGTACGGCAATTTTGAGGGATCTATGGATGACACCTCTGTTCCTCCACATTGCTGAGAATCCTGTCATTAACCCTTCAAGTTCAACTTTCCAAGGTGAATCACTTCACATTTTTCCGGATTAATCTCCATCTGCCACCTCTCAGCCCAGCTCTGCATCTTACCAATGTCTAATTGCAGCCTACGACAACCTCTATTCACAACTCCACTTTTATGTCATTTACAAACTTGCTAACCCACCCCTCCACTTCCTCATCTCAGTCATTTATAAAAAATCACAAAGAGCAGGGGTCCCAGAACAAATTCCTGAGGAACACTCACTGGTCACAGAGCTCCAAGGCGGAATATGCTCCATCTGCAACCACCCTGTGCCAACTCTGAATCCACACAGGGACACAGGGCATTGTTACCTGGATCGTACACCTTCTGTCTATCATGGGGAACCTTAACAAACCCCTGACTGAAATCCAGATACACCACATCCACTGCCCTACTCTCATCGTGCTTTGTCACATTCTCAAAGAATTCATCGTGGCTCATCAGGCATAACCTGCCCCTCACAAAGCTGTGTGTGTGTGTGTAACGGTGTAACTGGAGTGTGTGTGTGTGTGTGTGTGTGTAACGGTGTAACTGGAGTGTGTGTGTGTGTGTGTGTGTGTGTGTGTAACGGTGTAACTGGAGTGTGTGTGTGTGTGTGTGTGTGTGTGTGTAACGGTGTAACTGGAGTGTGTGTGTGTGTGTGTGTGTAACGGTGTAACTGGAGTGTGTGTGTGTGTGTGTGTGTGTGTGTTAAGGTGTAACTGGCACTTGTAGGTGTGTTATGATATAACTGGTGCCCATGTGTTACAGCATAAACGGCGTATGTGTATTACATTGTAACTGATGCACGTGTGTGTGTAATGGTGTAATTGGCGCCCATGTGTTACAGTGTAACAGGTGCATGTCTGTTACAGTGTAGCTGGTGTTTGAGTATGTTACAGTGTAACTGGCGCGTGTGTGTAATGGAGTAACTGGTGTGCGTGTGTTACGGTGTAACTGGTGCATTTGTGTGTTACAATGTAACTGGAGCCTGTGCACGTGTTTTACGGTGTTACCAGCTTGCATGTGTTACAGTGTAACTGGCGTGTGCGTGTGTTGCAGTGTAACTGGCGTGTGTGTTACAGTGTAACGGGCGTGTGTGTGAGGTACGGAAGAGATTTAACTGGGGGTGAGGAACCTGGCAAGCACCAGTGGGGAACAGATGTGCTCAGGGAAATGTGCAAGAGGAACATGGAGATCACACAGGGGGCACTTGCTGGGTGGCTGATCCCACTCAGGCAAGGAAAGGATGGCCGTGTGATGAAACCACATTTGACAGGAGATGTGGAGCATCTAGTCAAGAGGAAGAAAGAAGTTTACTTAAGGTTTAGGAAGCAAGGATCAGACAGGACTCTCGAGAGTTACAAGGCAGCCAAGGAGGAGCTTAAGGATGGATTTTGGGTAGCAAGAAGGGAGGTGAAAGGGCCCTGGTGAGTAGGATTAAGAAAAAACTCCAGATGTGTGAAGAACGGGAGAGTGACTAAGAGTGAAAGTAGGAACGATCAGGAACAGAAGAGGAAATGTGCCCGATGTCAGAGAGGTTGGGAAGGTCATTAATGAATACCTTCCATCCAGTGTTTGCTCTGTGGTGTACGTGTGTGTGCACACACATCTTTCGCTACTAGCGCAGAAGGGAATCTAAACTGCACACAAACGTTTGTCACCCTCTACCTCGTTGGCATGTTGATTATATTTCATGATCGTACACAATCACATTTCTTCTTCCAGTTTCTGATATGGATGTTGTTGGCAGTGTGGAGTTCGTGATGATTTTGCAGTCTGCAGATTTTAGAACTGGTTTATTATACGGTTTTCATTGAAGAAATTGTTGATTCACCATTTCAAATTCCAAAGAGCAAAGGAGGTGAAGCACAAAAGTCTGCTCTATCGTTTAAAGCGGAAATGCTTCATGACCATTTCAAACAACTTTAATAATGTGAAAAGATTGATATTATTCCATAGTCTATGACAAATACAACTCAATGATCTATATCGTTTTATTTCTTTCCCACAATGAACAACAAACTGGCCTGGCTAGTTTATTATCTTTAGAAACGCTTCCAGTTTACTTCCATTAAAAACTCAGTGTGCACACATCGTTGCCACTGGGCAAAAGAATTGCACAGCACAAGATTTCTGTACACACTGGACATTAAAGGTTTGAGGGAACGTTGCTTGTATCACTGAGAGGGATCCTGATGTTGGTGAGGGTGGTGTAAAACAGACTGATATGTTGGAACACGTCAATGGAATTTTTGAAAAACATTAGGAAGTTACCAGGGTGCTCCCAGGTTGCTATGGGAACGAGGGAAGTGATGACTTTGCCTTTGGCTGTGATCTTAGTGTCCCACTGGCCACTGGGGTAGTACCAGATGATTGGAGGGAGGCAAATATTATTCTTTTGATCAGAAAAGAGAGTAGGGATAATATTGGGAATTATACACCACTGAGTCTTACTTCAGTGGCGGGCAAATTATTGGAGAGGATTTTTACAGTGTAACACACACACATACCAGTTACACTGTAACAAACATACATGCCAGTTACACTGTCCCCTGCCACACTGTAACACACGTGCACCCATTACACTGTAACACACACTGCAGTTACACTGTAATACACACACCACAGTTACACTGTAACACACACCGCAGTTACATTGTAACACACACATTGTATTACAATACACACACCCGTTACACTGTAACACACACTGCAGTTACATTGTAATACACACACCAGTTACACTGTAACACGCTCCCTGCCAGTTACACTGTAATGCACACACATCCCACCAGTTACACTGTAAACCTCCCTCCCTGTTACACTGTAACACCCCTCCCCTGTCAGTCGCACTGTAGCACACAGACAGGTTACACCATAACACACACACACACATCCCCCCAGTTACACTGTAACACTCCTCCCGTCAGTCACACTGTAACATACACGTCCTGCCAGTTACATCGTTTTAAAAAAACACATTACACTGTGACACAAACAACCCCACCAGTTACACTGTATTTTCCCTGCCACCTCTGGGTCACTTTCACTGTCTCCCCCCCCCCCGCCCCCCCCCCCACTGCCCCGGACCAGTTACACTGTATCCACTGACCGGTTACACTGTATCCCTCTCCCCACCCCACCCCCGGGACCGGTTACACTGTACCCCCTCCCCGGAGCCCGGTTATACTGTATCCCCGGGGTCTGGTTACACTGTATCCACTGATCCACTGACCGGTTACACTGTACCCCCTCCCCGGAGCCCAGTTATACTGTATCCCCGGGCCCGGTTACACTGATCCACTGACTGGTTACACTGTACCCCCTCCCCGGGGCCCGGTTATACTGTATCCCCGGGGTCCGGTTACTCTGTATCCCCGGGCCCGGTTACACTGTATCCACTGATCCACTGACCGGTTACTCTATATCCACTGACGGGTTACTCTGTACCCCCTCCCCGGGACCCGGTTATACTGTATCCCCGGGGCCCGGTTACACTGTATCCCCGGGTCCAGTTACTCTGTACCCCCTCCCCGGGGCCCGGTTATACTGTATCCCCGGGGCCCGGTTACACTGTACCCCCCGGGTCCGGTTACTCTGTACCCCCTCCCCGGGGCCCGGTTACACTGTACCCCCAGGTCCGGTTACTCTATACCCCCTCCCCGGGGCCCGGTTATACTGTATCCCCGGGGCCCGGTTACACTGTATCGCCGGGTCCGGTTACTCTGTACCCCCTCCCCGGGGCCCGGTTACACTGTATCCCCGGGCCCGGTTACTCTGTACCCCCTCCCCGGGGCCCGGTTATACTGTATCCCTGGGTCCGGTTACTCTGTAGCCCCTCCCCGGGGCCCGGTTACACTGTACCCCGGGCCCGGTTATACTGTACCCCCTCCCCCGGGGCCCGGTTATACTGTATCCCCCGGCCCGGTTACACTGTATCCCCGGGCCCGGTTATACTGTACCCCCTCCCCGGGGCCCGGTTACACTGTACCCCCAGGTCCGGTTACTCTATACCCCCTCCCCGGGGCCCGGTTATACTGTATCCCCGGGGCCCGGTTACACTGTATCGCCGGGTCCGGTTACTCTGTACCCCCTCCCCGGGGCCCGGTTACACTGTATCCCCGGGCCCGGTTACTCTGTACCCCCTCCCCGGGACCCGGTTATACTGTATCCCTGGGTCCGGTTACTCTGTAGCCCCTCCCCGGGGCCCGGTTACACTGTACCCCGGGCCCGGTTATACTGTACCCCCCCCCCCGGGGCCCGGTTATACTGTATCCCCCGGCCCGGTTACACTGTATCCCTGGGCCCGGTTACTCTGTATCCCCGGGCCCGGTTATACTGTACCCCCTCCCCGGGGCCCGGTTACACTGTACCCCGGGTCCAGTTACTCTGTACCCCCAGGTCCGGTTACTCTGTACCCCCTCCCCCGGGTCCGGTTACTCTGTACCCCCTCCCCGGGCCCGGTTACACTGTACCCCCGGGGACGGTTACTCTGTACCCCCTCCCCGGGGCCCGGTTACACTGTATCCCCGGGTCCGGTTACTCTGTATTCCCGGGCCCGGTTATACTGTACCCACTCCCCGGGGCCCGGTTACACTGTACCCCGGGTCCGATTACTCTGTACCCCCGGGTCCGGTTACTCTGTACGCCCTCCCCGGGGCCCGGTTACACTGTACCCCCGGGTCCGGTTACACTGTATCCCCGGGTCCGGTTACTCTGTACCCCCTCCCCGGGGCCTGGTTACACTGTATCCCCGGGTCCGGTTACTCTGTACCCCCTCCCCGGGGCCCGGTTATACTGTATCCCCGGGGCCCGGTTACACTGTACCCCCCGGGTCCGGTTACTCTGTACCCCCTCCCCGGGGCCCGGTTACACTGTACCCCCAGGTCCGGTTACTCTATACCCCCTCCCCGGGGCCCGGTTATACTGTATCCCCGGGGCCCGGTTACACTGTATCCCCTCCCCGGGGCCCGGTTATACTGTATCCCTGGGTCCGGTTACTCTGTAGCCCCTCCCCGGGGCCCGGTTACACTGTACCCCGGGCCCGGTTATACTGTACCCCCTCCCCCGGGGCCCGGTTATACTGTATCCCCCGGCCCGGTTACACTGTATCCCCGGGCCCGGTTACTCTGTATCCCCGGGCCCGGTTATACTGTACCCCCTCCCCGGGGCCCGGTTACACTGTACCCCGGGTCCAGTTACTCTGTACCCCCGGGTCCGGTTACTCTGTACCCCCTCCCCGGGCCCGGTTATACTGTACCCCCGGGCTCGGTTACTCTGTACCCCCTCCCCAGGCCTGGTTACACTGTATCCCCAGGCCCGGTTACACTGTATCCCCGGGCCCGGTTACTCTGTATCCCCGGGCCCGGTTACTCTGTACCCCCTCCCCGGGGCCCGGTTACACTGTATCCCCGGGCCCGGTTACTCTGTACCCCCTCCCCGGGGCCCGTTACACTGTACCCCCGGGTCCGGTTACTCTGTACCCCCTCCCCGGGCCCGGTTACTCTGTATCCCCGGGCCCGGTTACTCTGTATCCCCGGGTCCGGTTACTCTGTACCCCCTCCCCGGGCCCGGTTACACTGTACCCCCGGGCCTGGTTACTCTGTATCCCCGGGCCCGGTTACTCTGTATCCCCGGGGCCCGGTTACTCTGTACCCCCTCCCCGGGGCCCGGTTACACTGTATCCCCGGGTCCGGTTACTCTGTATTCCCGGGCCCGGTTATACTGTACCCACTCCCCGGGGCCCGGTTACACTGTACCCCGGGTCCGATTACTCTGTACCCCCGGGTCCGGTTACTCTGTACGCCCTCCCCGGGGCCCGGTTACACTGTACCCCCGGGTCCGGTTACTCTGTATCCCCGGGTCCGGTTACTCTGTACCCCCTCCCCGGGCCCGGTTACACTGTACCCCCGGGCCTGGTTACTCTGTATCCCCGGGCCCGGTTACTCTGTATCCCCGGGGCCCGGTTACTCTGTACCCCCGGGCCCGGTTACTCTGTACCCCCGGGCCCGGTTACTCTGTATCCCCGGGCCCGGTTACTCTGTACCCCCTCCCCGGGGCCCGGTTACTCTGTATCCCCGGGCCCGGTTACTCTGTACCCCCTCCCCGGGGCCCGGTTATACTGTATCCCCGGGTCCGGTTACTCTGTACCCCCTCCCCGGGCCCGGTTACTCTGTATCCCCGGGCCCGGTTACACTGTATCCCCGGGTCCGGTTACTCTGTACCCCCTCCCCGGGCCCGGTTACACTGTACCCCCGGGCCTGGTTACTCTGTATCCCCGGGCCCGGTTACTCTGTATCCCCGGGGCCCGGTTACTCTGTACCCCCGGGCCCGGTTACTCTGTACCCCCGGGCCCGGTTACTCTGATCCACTGACCGGTTACACTGTATCCCCGGGCCCGGTTACTCTGATCCACTGACCGGTTACACTGTACCCCCCGGGTCCGGTTACTCTGTATCCCCGGGTCCGGTTACTCTGTACCCCCGGGGCCCGGTTACTCTGATCCACTGACCGGTTACTCTGTATCCCCCGGGCCCGGTTACTCTGTATCCCCCGGGCCCAGTTACTCTGTACCCCCGGGTCCGGTTACTCTGTACCCCCGGGTCCGGTTACTCTGTATCCCCGGGTCCGGTTACTCTGTACCCCCGGGGCCCGGTTACTCTGATCCACTGACCGGTTACACTGTATCCCCGGGGCCCGGTTACTCTGATCCACTGACCGGTTACACTGTACCCCCGGGTCCGGTTACTCTGTATCCCCGGGTCCGGTTACTCTGTACCCCCGGGGCCCGGTTACTCTGATCCACTGACCGGTTACTCTGTTTCCCCCGGGCCCGGTTACTCTGTACCCCCGGGTCCGGTTACTCTGTATCCCCGGGTCCGTTTGCTCTGTACCCCCGGGGCCCGGTTACTCTGATCCACTGACCGGTTACACTGTATCCCCCGGGCCCGGTTACTCTGTACCCCCGGGTCCGGTTACTCTGATCCACTGACCGGTTACTCTGTATCCCCGGGGCCCGGTTACTCTGATCCACTGACCGGTTACTCCGTCTCCCTGATCTCCAGCCGGTGGCGCCTTCACCGGATGTTAGTCGGTGGTCCCGCCCCTTCCGCTTTCTGACTGGACACTGTAGAGGCAACGAGGGGGCGGGGAGGCCGTCACGTGGCCAGGATCCCGGAGCGCGGATTGGCGGTGGGCGGGAGCGGTGGGCGGGGCCACTCGCCGTCTCACCCAGCCCAGTTCCGGGTGGAGCCGGACGCGCCCCGGCCCCGGCCCCGCAAACAGGGCTCGCCCGCCCAGAGTTCACCGTCTTCCCTGCGGCACCTGTGGGAAAGAGCGAGCCGCCGGCGGTTGTTCCCTCTCCACCGACCCGCTGAGTTCGGGGTCCACAGGGTCTCTGGTGTTCAGTCGGTCTCCTGTCACTTCACTTTCCCCGTAACTGTGACACTCGATTCTGTCATACTTCTCGCTTGTTCTCCCTCCACGCTCCGTGCAATGAGGTGATCTGTGCGAACAAGACAACTTCTGACTGCAGGTGACGGTAATACCCTCCACCAGCGCCTCCGTGACAGGTCTGGACTAATGTAGGCAAGTCAGCTTTTTCACGGCACCTCAATCCGTATCAGGCCATTCAGCCCTTCAAGTCTGCTCTGACAGCTGAGATATTATCTCGCTCAGCCCCATCTTCCCGCCTTCTCCCCGTAACCTTTGACACCCTGACTAACATAGAAAATAAAATTCCAAAACACCAAAATTGTAGCCTTCTCCCAGACCCTAGGGAGCATTCTGATTTCTCCCATTCTACGGCCCCTCCAGCACACCCCTAAACCAGCCCAGCCCCTCCAACACACACAACACGCTGGAGGAACTCAACAGGTCAGGCAGCATCTACAGAATCCAGTTCCACTCCCTCTCAAGCAAGGGGACATCAAAACATTTTAATATCAGCAAATAGACTCCCTGACGGGCTACAGGGTCAGACGTCTGGAGTATGAAGGGGCAGATGCAGAAAGGCCCACCAATCCATCGCACTAGGAGTTTTGTGAGTGAAGACACCCCTCCCCACAATCTGTCTAAAGCAATGAAAACCCGAGCTGCCATTCCTCTCCTCCCACAGCCCAGTCACTGTATCCTCATAATTCCACCGCCTATTCCTGTTGTGTGTGCTGGACAGGCTCTCGGGTGGAGGAGTGGAGATGCGTCTTTACCAAAGGATGTGTAAGGAGCTCCTTCCCTCCGCCAGCCTGTAGGTCACCGTTGGGCAAGGTGTAGCCCCCGATCAGGGTCACGTAAAGCCATGGGGGCAGGTGGTGGATGGTCGTACGAGCAGCCAGTGCAGATCACAAATCCTGGTTATGTGACCACCGACACCAGTAGACAATCTCTGAAGATAATGATAATGGCTGGGGTCACCAGTCTTGTAAAGACACTGCCCAGAAGAAGGCAATGGCAAAATTGGCAACAGCAATCATGGTCATGGAAAGACGATGATCGCCCACATCACACGTCACAGAACATAATGATGATGTCAGATGATACAGCATGTAATGATGTCACATGACAAAACACATACCAAATGAATGATTCTATGCTCTAAGTTCATCTACCTGACCTGTAATTCTCCTTATTTTGAAATGTACGCAACTCAGAACTTCTGATGAATACACTGGCCTGGTGAGGTTGACAATGTGGCCTTACCAGTACGATACCCACACTCAAAGGGTTAAGCTGCAAATTGTGCCCCCAAAGACAAGGGATGATGAACCCTAGCTTGGGGTCAGAGGTCCCTGCAAGACCAGCGAGTCCTGAGGGTAATAACAGATGTCAAAGCCCCTGGGCCGGTATGTCCAGAGGTTGGAGACTCAGTGCCTGTGAGTCTGTGTCCAGGCCAGGGCCTGAGTTTGGAGCTCCAGTGGTGCCCTGTCTGTCTGTCTGTGGGTGGGGTGGGATGCTGGGGAGGAAAGGGGCTTGTCCTGCTGAACATGGTGGGCCTGCAGTGCTGGTACCAGAATCAGGGCCAGATTAACCTAGTAGCAAAAGTAGCAGATGCTATGGGCCCCGCCTGCTTGCAAGCTGCAGTCTGGTGAAATCGGCATCTCACCGTCTCCTCACGACCGTTAGAGTGAGTTTCAGGTAGACGATTCATTTACACTTAAATAAATAAGTCAGTCATCGGTCTTCTTTGACAAAGTACTGTGAATTGAGTTCATAACAATGCATTTCCAAAAAGCTGTGAACCCAGTTTCATTTGTAACAATGCATCTCTGGCGCCTCTGAGACAAGAATGTTAAGTTTACAGGTAGTTGCAAAGACACCATATCTATGCTTTTTGAATATGAATTGTCCTCTATGTGAGCACATAACATACCAAGTAATGTATTATGGATTTTAATTTGCATTCCTAAAGGCCATGAATGCCAGCTTAGGCATACTGGCGCCAGTAGAATGACTTTAATCAAAAGTTGTGAAAACTTGAAAGAATTGTCTATACTTGTAACTATGAACTGTCCTTTGTGTTTAGCAAATAAATATTGAGCCTCAATCACAAGGTGGTTAGATCTGTCCTGCCAGGGGTCTTTGCCTGCTGTAACCTTGTTTTGTCGAATAAAGAAACAGCCTTGTACCTACCGGTAACGCAACGCTCTGTGATTTCATCCACGCTACAACGACGACGATCTGGCAATGCTGTTGTTTTCATGTCAGGGGAGCTGCATGCTGCATGGTACAGTATGTGTGTGCAGGCCTGTGTTGGCTCCTTGCTGTGTCGTGGTATAAATGCTCATGCAGACCAGGGAAGGGGACGTAAATCATATCTATCTCAAACAACATGTGAGGAATTCATCAATCTAATTGGAGCCAGCATACTGGATCACAGTATCGGTGAAGTGAAGAAATACAGGTATTATTCTGTTTCATTGGATTCTGCTCCAGATATATCTAATGTGGACCAGCTGACTTTGCCTGTGTGCTATGTTTTGCTGTCTGGACCAGTTGAAAGATTTGTGATGTTTTTGGATATGGAAGGTCATAGTGCTGAACAGCTCGCTCAAAGTTTACTTGACTTTTTAAAGGAAAATGACATTGATATAAAAGACTGCCGTGGTCAAAATTATGACAATGCCGGCAACATGAGTGGCAAGTATAGTGGCTTACAAGCACAAATTAAAGAGCTGAATGAGTTTGCGGATTACATTCCATGTTTTGCACTTCCACTAGATTTGGTTGGAAAATGTGCTGCTGAATGTTGTCAAGAAGCATTAATTTTCTTTCAATTTGTACAAAGCCTGTACACATTTTTTTCTGCTTCTACTTATCGGTGGGATCTCCCCTCTGCTGCATTATCTGATAGTGGTGCTCATTTGCCCATTGTGAAAAGAATGTCAGATACAGGTGCAGATGCAACAAAAGCACTTTTACACAGCTTTTCTGCAATAAAACAAGGCTTGGATGACATTTCAAATAACAATGATCAGAAAGCGGAGTGTCGACAACAGGCTCGTGGACTACTTTCAACCACAATGAAGTTAGGAAGAGGAATAATGGTCATATTCTGGGATCAAGTATTACAGCGTTTTCAAATGACCAGTGCTTCTTTGCAATCTTCCGGCCAAGACTTGAACACAGCTTGTGCACTCTATGAATCCTTGCATGGATATATTCAAGCTATGTTTCTACTTTTTCAGACATTGAGCAGAAAGCCAAGGATCTGACTAAGTGTGAAGATTATCAACAGCAAACTTGAAGAAAACACAAGCAAAATTGCGCACATGATGATTTCAGTGGTTCTAGCACTCTTGATCCACTTGTTGAATCTCAAACGCCTTCTCAGAAGTTTAAAAGCCGAACATTTCTTGCCATTGTTGACAGCTTGCTTTCTGCCCTGTCAAAAAGGCAGAAAGCTTATCTAAAGGTGAATGGTGTTTTTGGATTCCTTCATCAGTTACAGTCGTTTACACCTGAAGAGATCGTAAAGAGGTCATCAAATCTTATTAAATCATATCCGGTAGATCTGGAAGAAAGTCTTGATGAAGAATTTGTGCAGTTTACTGAACTGTTGAAAACTGATCTTGCTTCTCATATTGGTACCAAACAAGACCTTGTAGAGTTACAGTTGTACCGTTTGATAACTGACAATTCTTTGGAGTCATGTTTTCCAAATGTAGAAAATGCCTTGCGCATCTATTTATCACTCATGGTTACCAACTGCAGTGGAGAATGCTCATTTTCAAAACTGAAAAGGATTAAAAATGAACTAAGGAGCACCATGGGTCAAAACAGATTCAACAATCTCACTCTAATGAGATTTGAACATGAACTTCTGCGTGAAATAGACATTTCCTGTATCAACAACAAATTTGCTCATGCTAAATCTAGAAAATCTAACTTTTAAATTGTATTTTTGTTACTTTTGACATTTGAAATTGATCCCTACATGTAAGTAATACTATTACTGAAGTGTCAGACATTTGTCGTATTATCTGGCTGTATAGCAAATGAAAAAATTGAATTACTTTACTATGCAAGTAAATAATTTATGTTTTAATACATGTGCATTTTTAAAATTTAGGGCCCCTTTATAACATATGCTACAGGCCCCGCACGAGCTTAATCTGGCCCTGACCAGAATGTGTGGTGACACTCGTGGGCTGCCCCCAGCACACTGTTAGGTTGTGTTGGTAGCTAACGCAAACAACATATTTCACTGTCTGTTTCAATGTACACGTGACAAATAAACCAATCAGAGATTACACAAACTGAGGTTACAATGTGATTTGATCAAAGTCTTTAATAAATTACAGGACTGATGAGGTAAATTCAGAAACAGATAATTTCTGCTCACACAGACACAAGAGAGTCGGCAGATGCTGGAAATCCAGAGCAACCCACACAAAATGCTGGCAGAACTCAGCAGGTCAGGCAGCGTCCATGGAGGGGAATAAACAGTTGACGTTTTCAGGCTGAGACCCTTCCTCAGGACTGGAAAGGAAGGTGGAAGAAGACTGAATAGGAGGGTGGGGGGAGGGAGGGAGTACAAACTGGCAGGTGACAGGTGAGACCAGGTGGGTGGGTGGGGGAGGAGGTCAAGTAAACTGGGAGGTGACAGGTGAGACCAGGTGGGTGGGTGGGGAGGAGATGATAGGTGGAAAAGATAAAGGACTGAAGAAGGAGAGGAGAGGAGAGGAGAGTGAACTATGGGAGAAAGGGAAGGGGTTGGACTAGAGGGAAGTGATGGGCATCTGAGGTGAAGAGAAGGGATGAGGAGGGGAGCTAGAATGGGAAGTGGAAATACAGGAAGAAGGGGAGGGAGAAGAGGGAGATGACTTCTGCTGCTCAGGATCCTGGGGACAAGGAATTCTGGCATGAAATTGGGAAGCACTTCTATACTCTAATGGTGGGAGGTTTTGAATTCTCCTATCTCAGGATCATAAGACATAGGAGCAGAATTAGGCCATTTGGCCCATCGAGTCTTCTCCATCACTCAATCATGGCAGATTGATTTTCCCTCTTGACCCCACTCTCCTGCCTTCTCCCTGTAGCCTTTGATGCCCTGACTAATCAAAAACCTGTCAACCTCCACTTTATATACACCCAATGACTTGGCCCCCACAGCCGTCTGTGGCAATGAATTTCATATTTTCACCTCCTTCCGGCTGAAGAAATTCCTCCTCATCTCTGTTCTGAATGAGTGTCCCTCTATTCTGAGGCTGTGCCCTCTGGTCTGAGACTCTCCCACTATCGCAAACAACCTCTGCACAGCCACAATATCTCACCTTTCAATATTTGGTAGAGTTAAATTTTTTTATTCTTTTAGACTCCATTGGTTCATTGTCGGGGGTTGGTAGATTTTGGTAAATTGGTTATTATTGTCTCATGTGCCAAGGAACAGTAAAAGATTAAAGAGATTTGCTCTATATAACACACCGTACTTCAAAGCATACAGCGGAATGCACGTTTCCCAACAACTCAAATCAGTCGGTATCTTGTATGCCATCCAAACAGAGCACTGAGGGAATAATAACAACAGAACACGGAGTCCAAACACTACAGGATGGAGGAATACAATCTCACTGACGTGCGGGACAGGTTTCGATGGGCTGAATTCCCCTGTTCACGTCACAAACTGCCACGACGCTCCTCGCTCTGGGTGCGGTACAACACACGGCCAGCAGGTGGCAGCCTCGCACCGCGGATTTGGATGGTTCCGTCGCTCACTTCGCTGCTGAAAATACCTCCAGGAAATGATGAATTGAGGAATAAACACGCCCGTAAATAGAACCATGTAGCCATACAGCAGGAAAACAGCCCCTTTGACTCAACTTGTCAATTCTGAGCAGGATTCCCATCTAAACTAACGTTCATAGATCAAAGTAAATTTATTATCTTGTGTTACCTTGAGATTCATTTTCATGCAAGTGTTTGCAGGAAAATAAAGAATTACAATAAAAGTTACGAAATAAAAAGATATTGAGTGTGTGTCTTCAGGCTCCTGTACCTCCTCCCTGATGGTAGAAGCGTGGTGGATGAAGCTTTTTGAGACGTGGCCTTTCAAAGTTGGCCTTGATGGAGCGGAGGCCTGTGCTATGAGTTTACAGCCCCCCCGCAGCTTTTTCCAATTTCCTTACATTCCATAACTTCCTTAAATTTACGATGGAGTCTGTTGCCTGGTTGGTGACCAATTTCCCCAAAGCTAGCATATCAGTTCTCTCTGAGTCTTACAACACAGAATCAGGCCCTTCGGCCCATCAATTCCATGCTGCCTAGCAACCACTATCCTTTTACATTGCCAACAGTTCCCCCAGATTTACACCTCGCCCGCACACTGGGGGCAATTAACTACCCACCTGCAGGTCGTTTTGAGCGTGGGAGGCAGGCAGAGTGCTCGGGGGACACCCCCACGGTCACACAGACAGACGACTCTGTCGGCCCCGCAGGGCACCTCAGCCCTCAGTTCCAAATCTGCGAGCCAGAGGCCAGTCTCAGGTTGTGACCCAAGGGTCACGGTCCAAAGATCAGATTTTCACGATCTTCCCAGATCTGGAGACTTGCAGAAGAACCCAGCCAGGCAGCCATGGGTGTGAATTCGAGTTCAGTGTTGGATTCAGTGGGAGCGGGGAGCAGGGGAGGTCCGGGGGGGGGTAGGGTAAGTGACACGTGGGGGAACCGGGGTCATGAACGGCAGAAAGAGAGGTATGAGCTCAAGTATCTGTCTGTGTTTGCATCTGTCTCTGTCTGTCTGTGGCTGTATATGTCTGTCTGTGTTTATATTTGGTATTCACCAATGAGAGGGAACATGATGATGGTGAGGACAATATGAGTGAGGTTGATGTTCTGGAGCATGCTGATATTAAGGGAGAGGAGGTGTTGGAGTTGTTAAAATACATTAGGACAGATAAGTCCCCAGGGCCTGACGGAATATTCCCCAGGCTGCTCCACGAGGCGAGAGAAGAGATTGCTGAGCCTCTGGCTAGGATCTTTATGTCCTCGTTGTCCACGGGAATGGTACCGGAGGATTGGAGGGAGGCGAATGTCGTCCCCTTGTTCAAAAAAGGTAGTAGGGATAGTCCGGGTAATTATAGACTAGTGAGTCTTACGTCTGTGATGGCAAAGCTGTTGGGAAAGATTCTTAGAGATAGGATCTATGGGCATTTAGAGAATCATGGTCTGATCAGGGAGAGTCAGCATGGCTTTGTGAAGGGCAGATCGTGTCTAACAAGCCTGATAGAGTTCTTTGAGGAGGTGACCAGGCATATAGATGAGGGTAATGCAGTGGATGTGATCTATATGGATTTTAGTAAGGCATTTGACAAAGTTCCACACGGTAGGCTTATTCAGAAAGTCAGAAGGCATGGGATCCAGGGAAGTTTGGCCAGGTGGATTCAGAATTGGCTTGCCTGCAGAAGGCAGAGGGTCATGGTGGAGGGAGTACATTCAGATTGGAGGATTGTGACTAGTGGTGTCCCACTAGGATCTGTTCTGGGACCTCTACTTTTCGTGATTTTTATTAACGACCTGGATGTGGGGGTAGAAGGGTGGGTTGGCAAGTTTGCAGACAACACAAAGGTTGGTGGTGTTGTAGATAGTGTAGAGGATTGTCGAAGATTGCAGAGAGACATTGATAGGATGCAGAAGTCGGCTGAGAAGTGGCAGATGGAGTTCAACCCGGAGAAGTGTGAGGTGGTACACTTTGGAAGGACAAACTCCAAGGCAGAGTACAAAGTAAATAGCAGGATACTTGGTAGTGTGGAGGAGCAGAGGGATCTCGGGGTACATGTCCACAGATCCCTGAAAGTTGCCTCACAGGTGGATAGGGTAGTTAAGAAAGCTTATGGGGTGTTAGCTTTCATAAGTCGAGGGATAGAGTTTAAGAGTTGCAATGTAATGATGCAGCTTTATAAAACTCTGGTTAGGCCACACTTGGAGTATTGTGTCCAGTTCTGGTCACCTCACTATAGGAAGGATGTGGAAGCATTGGAAAGGGTACAGAGGAGATTTACCAGGATGCTGCCTGGTTTAGAGAGTATGCATTATGATCAGAGATTAAGGGAGCTGGGACTTTACTCTTTGGAGAGAAGGAGGATGAGAGGAGACATGATAGAGGTGTACAAGATAATAAGAGGAATAGATAGAGTGGATAGCCAGCGCCTCTTCCCCAGGGCACCACTGCTCAATACAAGAGGATATGGCTTTAAGGAAAGGGGTGGGAAGTTCAAGGGGGATATTAGAGGAAGGTTTTTTACTCAGAGAGTGGTTGGTGCGTGGAATGCACTGCCTGAGTCAGTAGTGGAGGCAGATACACTAGTGAAGTTTAAGAGACTACTAGACAGGTATATGGAGGAATTTAAGGTGGGGGCTTATATGGGAGGCAGGGTTTGAGGGTCGGGACAACATTGTGGGCCGAAGGGCCTGTACTGTGCTGTACTATTCTATGTTCTATGTCTATGTCTATGTATATATCTGTCTGTCTGTGTTGTTTGTCTATCTGTAACTGTGCCTGTTTGTGTATGCCTGTGTCTGTGTTTGTCTATGTTGGTACCTGTGTCATATCTGTCTGCGCCTGTGTCTGTGTATCTGTTTCTGTCTGTGCCTGTCTGCCCATCAAATTATCAGGTTAAGTGGAGTTTACTGTGTTGTACAGTGAGCTACAGTACAGTGGAAAACTTGCTCTCAGCAGCTTCAAACAACACACAGACAGAAATTACACACAAGTTGAAATCCAGACTCAAGTTTATTGTCCTCTGCACAAGCCCATGTGTGCACAGATGCAATGAAAATGGCACACAGGTACAGAGCACCAGGCAAGCCCCACTCACAAGAAAAAGATCAATTATGTGAGCACAAAAAAGCCCAGAACAGTCCCCTTAACCCCGAGGCACCGGAACAAGGGAGCAGGGTACAGAGAGAGAGGGAGAGAGGGAGAAGGAGAGAGGGAGGAGAGAGAGGGGGTGAGGGAGAGAAGGAAGAGAGAAAGAAAAGGGTAGAGAGAGAGGGAGGGGGAGAGAGAGGGAAGGGAGAAAGAAAGAGGGAGAGAGATGGGGAGAAAGCGATAGAGGGGGAGAGAGGGGAAGAGAAGGAGAGGAATTGTTAGGCAGAAAGTGAGGGATAAACTCGAACCACACCTTTGATGAAGTAGAGTTAATGATGCAAACAGTCTCACCGTTCAGTTGGGTTGGTAAGTGCTGGTTTGAAGGTTACACAAGGTGTAAAGTACAACCGAAATCTTCCTGTGCTTGCAGTTCTAATAAGAGCACGTGTCCAGTCCAATCCGCTCCAAGCCTGCAATTAACAACACCACCCTTGTGTCAAGGTGAAGAGCAGCAGAGTGGAAAGCACCCTTTGTGACCCAGTGATCACACCAGTCGGTGTGTTGCACCAGCCATCACCCAGCCGCTGTCTGTAAGGAGTGTGTCCGGTCTCCTCGTGACCCTGTGGGTTTCCTCCCACACTCCAATGACATACGGGTTGGGGCTAGTGAGCTGTGAGTGTGTTACGTTGCCCCCAGCACCTCCTTAGACTGGGCTGAACACTGACGGACACAAGTGAGGCATTGCACTGCACGGTTCCATAACACATTAGACATAGAGCAAATCAGGCCATTCGGCCCATCGAATCTGCTCTGTCATTCCATCACGGCCGATTTATTTTCCTTCTCAACCCCATTCTCCTGCCTTCTCCCCATAACCTTTGACACCCTGACTAATCATGAATCTATCATCCTCTGCTTTAAATATACCCAATGACTTGGCCTCCACAGCTGTCCGTGACAGTGAATTCCACAGATTCACCACCTCTGGCTAAAGAAATTCCTCCTCATCGCTGACCTACAGAGATACCCCTCTATTCTGAGGCTGTGCCCTCTGGTCCTGGATCCCCCCGTTATAGGAAACATCGTCCCCACATCCACTCTGTCTAGGCTTTTCAATATTCAATACGTTTCAATGAGATCAGATCCCCCCCTCATTTTTCTTCGTGTGACTAGTAAAGCCATTAGGTGGTGCATTCCATGGGAAATATCCACGTTTCTATAGCAACATTCACAGCTCCGGATGCCCAGAAGCCCTTTGCAATCAATGATATTCATCCAAGATGGATAGGTGTTTGGGTTACAGACAATATTACCAGGACTACAGGGCGATGGTTGTGGGGGGCTGGGCAGGCTGGCACTTCATGTCTTGCATGGTAAGAGACCTTTTGAGGTGTGTAAATTCATGGGGGGCAGAGATAGGGTGAACTTACTCCGTCCTTGTCCCAGATGGGGAATGAAGATCCAGGGGGCAGAGGTTTAAGTTGAAGAGGGACAGAGTTAACAGGAATTTGAAAAGCATCTTCTAAACACAAAGAGTATTGGAATTGGTTTATTATTGTCTTGCATACTGTTCACACAGATCAGATCATTGCAACTGTGCCTTGAGGTAGAACAAGGTAAAACAATAACAGAATGCAGGATACGTCACAGTTACAGAGAAAGTGCAGACCGCCATCACCATTATGTGCTGTTGCATATGACATCATCATTATGTACTGTGTTGTATGACATCATCATTATGTGCTGTGTCGTATGACATCATCATTATGTACTGTGTCATATGACATCATCATTATGTGCTGTGTCATATGACATCATCATTATGTGCTGTGTCGTATGACCATCATTATGTACTGTGTTGTATGACATCATCATTATGTGCTGTGTCGTATGACATCATCATTATGTGCTGTGTCATATGACATGGACGATCATGGTCTTTCCATGACTATGATTGTTCTTGGCAATTTTTTCTACAGAAGTGCTTTGCCATTGCCTTCTTCTGGGCAGTGTCTTTACAAGATGGGTGACCCCAGCCATTATCAATACTCTTCAGAGATTGTCTCCCAGGACTTGTGATCTGCACCAGCTGCTCTTGAGACCATCCACCACCTGCTCCCACGGCTTCACGTGACCCTGATCGGGGGCTAATCAGATGCTACACCTTGCCCAAGGGTGATCTGCAGGCTGGCGGAGTGAAGGGGCACCTTACACCTCCTTTGGTGGAGATGTATCTCCACCCCACCACCCAAAGTGGGGCGTGGGCAGACAGTAAGGTGCAAGATCCTAACGAGGTAGACTGAGGGGTCAAGAGGCCTCTTCTATCATACTAAAGGTGTACTCTAGACTCTGACACTAGTGGGATAGAAACTGCCCTTCAGCCTGGTGGGACGTGCTTTCAGGCTTTTGTGTCTTCTGTCCGATGGGAGAGGGGAGAAGAGAGATTGTCCGGGTGGGTGGGGGCTTTGATTTTGCTGAGGCGGTGAGAGGTGTAGACAGGGCCCATGGAGGGGAGGCTAACATGTGTCCACAACTCTCTGAACTTTCCTGAGGTCGTGGACAGAGAAGGTGCCGTACCAAACTGTGATGCCTTCCATGGTGAGAGTGGTCAGTGTATAGAACGTTACAGCACAGTACAGGCTCCTCGGCCCACAATGTTGTGCCGAACTTCTACCCTATTCCGTGATCAATCTCACCCTTCCCTCTATTTTTCAAACAGACAGATAGAATGACCTGCCAGAGGCAGGTACAATGACAAGGTTTAACAGTTGCTTGGACTGGAAAGGTTTCAAGGAATGTGGATCATAGGCAGGCAATTGGGACGAGCTTAGATGCAAATCGTAGTCAGCATGAATGAGACGGGCCGAATGGCCTGACGTTGTGCTGTGTAAATAAATAAATGGTACAAAGAACGAGCAAAACAGTGCGTTCATGGGTTCCTGGACTGTTCAGAAATCGGATGGCGGGGGAAGAAGCTTTTCCTGAATCATTGTGTGGGTCTCCAGGCTCCTGTACCTCCCAGTGAGGGGGGGGGGGGTGGCACGTCCTGCACTGTGAGGTTCCTTAGTTATGTTTTGCCGCCTCCTGACGATGTCCTCGATGGTGCAGCGGCTGGTGCCCATGGTGGAGCGGAATGGGTTTACAACCCAGCTCTCCTCTACGTTGACCCCTCCGTTCCAGGCTCTCCTCCATAGACCTCCAGGACTCTGCAGAACTTCCTTACTCTCCTAACGCAGTAGAGCCGGGGTACACCTTCCCTGTGATTGCATCAACCAGCTGGGCCCGGAGGGGTTGACACCACGAAAATGAAGCCCTTCACCCTTTCTGTTTGATTCAGCCACACCTCCTTCGCCAGCAGTGCACGGCAGATGAGATGACGTGTCACAGTGAGAAGTCCACGGCCTCGATCTCCACAGGTTATTGCTGCTGCACCTTTGCACTCAGATACTGCCTGACTGAAGACATGCCAAAA
Source organism: Mobula hypostoma (assembly GCF_963921235.1). Taxonomy (NCBI): domain Eukaryota; kingdom Metazoa; phylum Chordata; class Chondrichthyes; order Myliobatiformes; family Myliobatidae; genus Mobula; species Mobula hypostoma. The sequence continues at coordinate 147,751,699 of NC_086105.1, forward strand.
GCTAAACCAGGAGGAATCTGGAAACTCAGCAGCCGGCCGGGCAAACGTGAAGGCAGCCGATCAGTCTGAATCTATCCTGGGTCCAACATAGAGACAGAGAAAACCTGCAGCCCACAAAGCTGTGCCAAACATGTCCTTACCTTAGAAATTACCCAAGGTTACCCATAGCCCTCTATTTTTCTGAGCTCCATGTACCTGTCCAGGAGTCTCTTAAAAGACCCTATCCTATCCACCCCCACCACTGTTGCCAGCTGCCCATTCCACACACTCACCACTCTCTGCGTAAAAAACTTACCCCTGACATCTCCTCTGTACCTACTCCCCAGCAGCTTAAACCTGTGTCCTCTCGTGCTAGCCATTTCAGGCCTGGGGAAAAACCTCTGACTATCCACACGATCAATGCCTCTCATCATCTTATACACCACGTTGATGCAATTGCAAGGAAGGCATAATGGCAGCTATATTTCATTTGGACTTTGGGGAGACTTGCTATTGTCACCAAGGACTCTCACAGATGTACTGTGGAGAGCATTCTAACTGGTTGCATCACCGTCAGGTATGGAGGGGCCCCAGGGTCGGAAAAAGCTGCAGACAGTTGTAAACTCAGCCGGCTCTATCATGGGTAGCAGCCTCCTCAGCATCCAGGACGGCCATGCCTCGAAAAGGTGGCATCCGGTATTCAGGTCCCTCCTAAACCGGGACGTGCCCTCTTCTCATCGCTACCATCAGGGAGGAGGTGCAGGAGCCTGAAGACACACACTCAGTGTTACAGGAACAGCTCCCCCCGCCATCAGATTCCTGAACAGACAATCTATGTCACTAATTGTTTTCCTCTTTTGCTCTGTTTTTGCACGACTCAGTCACTTTAATTTTATATTTTTTTGTTTCTTACTGTAATGTTCGGGTTTTTTTATTACGCATTGCAATGTTCTGCGGCTGCAAAACACCAGATTTCACAATGTGTGCGGCTGGTATTAAACCCGGTTCTGATGGGTCCTCTCAGGTGGAATATTTCACCAGGTGTCTCTCAGAGTGAGGGAGGAGGGATCAGAGATGCTTCCTCTAACTCCTCCGGACCCATCCCCTGTCCCAAAGTTGTACAGGCCTGTGGGTTCATCTGCCGCTGTAAATTGCCCACCGTGTGGGTGAGGGGGAGAGGGCAGTTGACGGAAATGCCGGCAGAATGGATCGCGGGGAATGGAATTGCTCGGCTGGCTTGTATTGACTCAATGAGCCGAAGGGATCGCCTTCTATTTCCTAGAAATATATGGAACAAAGTCAGTCAGTCAAAGGTCAAAGTTCTAATAGTTTCCTTTCTTGTAAAAGTTATGAGTAATTAATGTTTATTTTATGTGAAGCTGCTGGTCTGTTGTGAAGCTGCTGTGAGTTTCCCATTCTCCTGTGCACACACGGACTTGTGCAGGTGGCAATAAACTCCACTTTGGCTACTTAGCTCCTCAACACAGGTCTTACTGACCATGTTACTGTCTCAATCTTCAAAGTAAAGTTCTGCAGACTTTGGCTGTCTCACTTGCTTCTGTCTCTCCAGGTAATCCCAGACAGCCTGGATGACGTTGGGATCAGGCACAAGACGACAAAATGTGTGAATAAAAAATAACACGCTAACACTGAGAACGTGAATTGTGCAGCCGTTGAAAGTGAGTCAGTACGTTGTGGAATCTGTTCAGTGAAGTTATCCATTCCAGCTCCAGAGCCGATGGTTGAGAGGTGATAACAGCTGCTGAACCTGGCGTTGTGGGTCCCGAGGCTGCTGTGCCCTCTGCCCAATGGCAGCGGTGAGAAGAGGGTACGTCCTGGTGGGTGGGGGTCCTTGATGACAGACGCTGCTTTCCTGCAACAGCACTCCCTGTAAACGTGCCCAGTGGTGTGGTCGACTCTGACATATCAAACCTTTCTGTAGACAGTGTTTCCATACCAGGCCGTTGGTGTTTCCATACCAGGCCATGGTGTTTCCATACCAGGCCATTGGTGTTTCCATACCAGGCCATGGTGCAAACAGGCAGGATACTCTCCACTGTGCATCTGTAGAAGTTTGTCAAAGTTTTTTGGAACAATTCACGGGGAGTAGGTTTCTGTAACCAGGTGATCTCAACATGTTTGGAAATATTGACTAAACCTCAGGACAACTTTCCTTAATAACAAACCACTGGTTCCTATTTATAAATTGGGAGCTTTCATAACGAGCACTTGAGTGGAAACTAAACAGAACCAGTCAATTACATTTGTCCCACCCAGAGTGAAGCACAGACTTAACGAGGAGCTTGTTGATTTTTAATTTATTTTATTTAGTGATACAGCAAGGTAACAGGCCCATCTGGCTCGATGAACTGTGCTCTCTTCTCCCTTCAACCATCAGGCAGGAGATACGGGAGCCTTAGGACCCACACCACCAGGTTCACTCACAGATATCACCCCTCAGCCATCAGGCTCCTGAACCAAAGGGGAAAACCTTACTCAGCTCAACACTGAACTGTTCCCACAACCTATGGGCTCTTCATCTCGTGTTGTCGATATTTATTGCTTATTTATTCATTATTATTATTTCTTTCTTTTTGTATTTGCACAGTTTGTTGTCTTTTGCACTCTGGTGAACACCCAGGTCAGTGCAGTCTTTCATTAATTCTATTACAGTTATTATTCTATTATGGGCTTATTGAGTATGCCTGCAAGAAAATGAATCTCAGGGTTGTAAATGGTGACATGCATATACTTTGATAATAACGCAAACACGAGGAATTCTGCAGATGCTGGAAATTCAAGCAACACACATCAAAGTTGCTGGTGAACGCAGCAGGCCAGGCAGCATCTCTAGGAAGAGGTGCAGTCGATGTTTCAGGCCGAGACCCTTCGTCAGGACTAACTGAAGGAAGAGTGAGTAAGGGATTTGAAAGTTGGAGGGGGAGGGGGAGATCCAAAATGATAGGAGAAGACAGGAGGGGGAGGGATAGAGCCGAGAGCTGGACAGGTGATAGGCAAAAGGGATACGAGAGGATCATGGGACAGGAGGTCCGGGAAGAAAGACAAGGGGGGAGGGGACCCAGAGGATGGGCAAGGGGTATATTCAGAGGGACAGAGGGAGAAAAAGGAGAGAGAGAGAAAGAATGTGTGTATAAAAATAAGTAACAGATGGGGTACGAGGGGGAGGTGGGGCATTAGCGGAAATTAGAGAAGTCGATGTTCATGCCATCAGGTTGGAGGCTACCCAGACGGAATATAAGGTGTTGTTCCTCCAACCTGAGTGTGGCTTCATCTTTACAGTAGAGGAGGCCGTGGATAGACATGTCAGAATGGGAATGGGATGTGGAATTAAATGTTGTGCTGAAGGTGTTAAACTAAAAATAAAAGTAGTACGTGACAAAACAAACAAAAGCTAAAAGCAACAATGTCATTGCAAGTTGAGGAAAGTATAGTACGAGGTAGAATTAGGGTTTTCCAGCTTGGTTCAAGAACTTGATGGCAACGGGGAGGAAGCTGTTATTGTACTTCACCTCGTCCGCAAAGTAGGTATATGAAATGAGCTGCCAGGGAAATGGTAGATGTGGGTACAATTACAATGTTTAAAAGGCATTTGGACATGTAGGGACAAAGGCCAATTGGGCCGAAGGACCTACTTCTGTATGACTCTATGAACCAAGTATAAGGAGGTGTTCCTGCTGCTATTTCCTGGCATAATTTACATATTATTATTTAATTATTTAAGGTTTTATTACTATTTAACTATTTATGGTGCAACTGTAACGAAAACCAATTTCCCTCGGGATCAATAAAGTATGACTATGACTATGTAACACACATCAAAGTTGCTGGTGAACGCAGCAGGTGAACGCAGCAGGCCAGGCAGCATCTATAGGAAGAAGCGCAGTCGACGTTTCAGGCCGAGACCCTTCGTCAGGACTAACTGAAGGAACAGTGAGTAAGGAATTTGAAAGTTGGAGGGGGAGGGGGAGATGCAAAATGATAGGAGAAGAAAAAAAAGGGAAAAGAAAAATAAATAAATAAAATAAATAAGGGATGGGGTACGAGGGGGAGGTGGGGCATTAACAGAAGTTAGAGAAGTCAATGTTCCTGCCATTTTTTCCTCTCTTTTTTCTCCCTTGTCCCTCTGTCCCTCTGAATATACCTCTTGCCCATCCTCTGGGTCCCCCCCCCTTGTCTTTCTTCCCGGACCTCCTGTCCCATGATCCTCTCGTATCCCTTTGGCCTATCACCTGTCCAGCTCTCGGCTCTATCCCTCCCCCTCCTGTCTTCTCCTATCATTTTGGATCTCCCCCTCCCCCTCCAACTTTCAAATCCCTTACTCACTCTTCCTTCAGTTAGTCCTGACGAAGGGTCTCGGCCTGAAACATCGACTGCACCTCTTCCTATAGATGCTGCCTGGCCTGCTGCGTTCATCAGCAACTTTGATGTGTGTTACTTTGATAATAAAGTTACTTTGAACTTTGCTTCCACCACCTCTCCTGGTCACCCATTTGAGGCACTGACCATCCTCTGTATAAAACACCTGTCCCACTCCTATCCTCTAAACACCTGCTCTCTCAGTTTAAAGTTATGAACTGAAATCTATGTTGGAAAAGTTAAACCCCCCATTGCTTTTACAAGTTACTGCAGAGTACTTACGTATCTGTTTCTGCTGACTACTGGGAGGCTTGTTGTATTATGCTTGCCAATGTCGAAGTAAAGTTATTAGCAAAGTATGATATGTTTTTAAAAATGTAGTTACTGATTGAGATACAGACAGACCCTCCTGGCCCTTGTTTGAGACACACCACCCAGCTACACTCCTGTTTAACCCAGGACAATTTTCAATGACCAATTAACCTACTAACCAATGCATTGTTGGACTGTGGGAGGAAACCAGAGCACCAGGAGGAAACCCACAGGGTTACGGGGAGAACCTACAAACTCCTTACAGGCTACTACCCTGAGATTAACTTTATTTCGGACACTTACAGGGAAATAAAGAAATACGATAGAATTTATGAAAAACAGCACATAATCAAAGACTGACAAACAACCAATGTGCAAAATAAGACAAATTGAGCAAATGGTAATAAAAGTGTCATACTGAGAATGTGAGCTGAAATGGGACCTCGAGGGTAAGTCTGCAGGTCATACAATCAGTTCAGAGTTGAGCTGAGTGAAGTTATCCACACTGGTTCAGGAGCCTGATGGTTGAGGGGTAATAACTGTTCCTGAAACTGGTGGTGTGGGACCTGAGGCAGGCTCTCCTTCGTGATGGCAGCAACGAGAAGAGAGCCTGGCCTGGAGGGTGGGAGTTGCTTGTTCTTTGTAGATGTGCTCTATAGTGGGAAGGGCTCTGCCTGTGATGGACTTTTAAAAAATTTATTCATTTACGGGATGTGGGCATCGCCAGCTAAGCTGGCATTTATTGCCCATCCCTGGTTGCCCTCAAGGTGGTGATGAGCTGCCTTCTTGAACCATCCCTGAGGTGTAGGTCCACCCACAGTGCTGTTAGGGAGGGAATCCCATGATTTTGACCCAGCGACCATGAAGGAACAGCGACATATTTCCAAGTCAGGATGCTGAGTGACTTGGCGGGGGGGGGGGGGGGGCGGGCGGGTGGATTTCCAGCTGGTGGGTTCTTGTTCCAGGTATCTGCTGTTCTCGTCCTTGGTGGTGGTGGTGGGTCTGGAGGGTGCTGCCTGTGATGGACCGGGCTGTATCCACCACTTTCTGTAGCCTTTTCTGTTCCTGGGCATTGATGATACAACAGTTAGGATTCTCTATACTGAGCATCTATAGGGTGAACACCCCACTCCTATTAGAAACTTCTACCCACATGACCTTATTGGAAGATCCCTCCTGGATCTGGAAAAGTACTACAACACTCTCCCTACCCAGTGGTGTGACAATCTCCCTATCCAGTGGTGCGACCACCCCCCTATCCAGTGGAGTGACTATCTCCCTATCCAGTGGTGTGACACTCTCCCTATCCAGTGGTGTGACAATCTCCCTATCCAGTGGTGTGACCACCCCCCTATCCAGTGGAGTGACCATCTCCCTATTCAGTGGTGTGACCATCTCCCTATCCAGTGGTGCAACTATCTCTCTATCCAGTGGTGTGCCGATCCCCCTACCCAGTGGGGTGTGACTATCTCCCTATCCAGTGGTGTGACCCCCCCACCCAGTGGTGAGACTATCTCACTATCCAGTGGAGTGACCATCTCCCTATCCAGTGGAGTGACCATCTCCCTACCCAGTGGAGTGACACTCCCTATCTCTTTGTGTTTATTTTCTCAGGTGTTTGTGCATGGAGGGTCCTCAACCATCTTGGACTGTAGGACAACTTCACTTGTTCCCACAACCAATGAACTCACCTTCAAGAACTCTTCACCTCATGTTCTCGATATTTATTGCTGATTTTTTTGTATTTACAGTGTGTTTTATTTTACACACTGGTTGTTGTCTGTCCTGTTGGGAATGTTCTTTAATTGATTCCATTCTGTTTCTTGTATTTGCTGTGAATGCCCGCAAGAAAACGAATCTTAGGTTGTACATGGTGACGTGGGAGTACTTTGATAATAAATTTACTTTGAAGTTTGTTTTCTTTTTGTATTTGTAAATGTTTACAGATGAGCTGTAACGAGTACCCTGACTTCATCACCACAACTTCATCACTTCCCGTCACAGTCACTCCTGTGCCCAGCATCTCTTTATGGACAGACAATCAATCTGTGTGTACAAGCTACCTCAAGTATTTATATTCGTGGTGTTTTACTATTACTATATTCTTTACCTTCTTGTGCTGCATCAGATCTGAAGTAACAATTATCTTGTTCTCGTGTACTGGAAATGACGTTGAACAATCCTGAATGCTAACGGTTGCATCTCAGCCGGGCCCGACAACTGCCCTGCACCACCGGACCCTGCAGGGGGAGGTAGGGACAGGCCAGTCCATCACAGCCTCGTCACGTCCTGCATCCAGCCCACCTTCACCCCCTGGCCAGTCGCTTGTCTCTGAGAGAGGATACAGGAGCTGGAAAACCAGGTGACCTGCCAGCTTGGACTCCTTCACCCCACCTTTTGATTCTGGGTTTAGCCCCCTCCTTTCCAGTCCCGATGAAGGGTCTTGGCCTGAAACATCAACTATCCCCTCCCCAGACGCTGCCTGACCTGCTGAGTTCCTCCAGCATTTTGTGTGTGTGTTGCTCTGGACTTGCAGCATCTGCAGAGTGTCCTGCGTTTCAGGACAGGTTCTTCCCCACCGCTTTGAGAAGCCTGAACCAAGTACTTCTTTCACACCCCTTCCTGGTGGTACAGCAACATTCTCTGAATCTTAAATTCAATATTTGGTTATTTCATGATTGTTACTTCCATAATCTTCTCTTGCTCCAATTCAGATATGCACTACAATCAGAAACAGAAGGTAGTGGATATGGCCCAGTCCCCCCCACCTCTGAGCAGATCTACAAGGAAAGCAGAAAGCAGGTCCCCCACCACCCGGCCATGCTCTCTTCTCACTGCTGCCGTCAGGAAGAAGATATAGGAACCTGAGGGACAGTCATTACCCCTCAACCATCAGGCTCCTGAACAAGACAGTTAGAAGGTCTCGGCTCAAAACGTCGACTGTTCACTCTTTTCCATGGATCTACCCAGCCTGCTGAGTTCCTCCAGCATTTTGTGTGTGTTGCTCTGATTTCCAGCATCTGCAGATTTTCTCTTGTTTGTAGATACAGATACTTTATTGATCCCAAAGGAAATTAGTGTCACAGTGGCAGTACAAGTGCAGATATAAAAATGAGAAGTAGAAAGAATAAAGTTACCACAAACAGTCTGACAGGAGGGGGTCATCACTCCCCCGGCTATAGTTTGACTCATTATCGAGCCTAATGGCCGAGGGTAAGAATGAACTCATTTTGCACTCTTACTAAAAGTGCTCCTCTGTTCAGCCAAGGGAGGGGGATAACCTCACTCACCTCAACACTGAACTGATTCTACAACCAATGGAATTTCAAGGACTCTACAACTCACGTTCTCAGTAATTAATTATTTAACTATTATTTATTTGAATTTGCAGTGTCTTTTAATTTTTTATAATTTTGAGATGCAGTACAGAATGAGCAGCACTCACCTAGCCTAACCACAGGACAATTTACAATGACCAATTAACCTACTAACCAGTACGTCTTCGGACTGTGCGAGGAGACCACTGCGCTCCATGGGAAAGACGTACAAACTTCTTACAGAGGGCGTCGGAACTGAACTCTGAACTCCGACATTCCGAGTTGTGGGGGCGTCGCGCTGACCACTAGTTAGTTGTGACGGGGCCGGTTGTCAGTCTTTGTGTGCAGTTTTGTCACTGGTTTTACTGTATTTCTTTGTTCTACTGTGAATGCCCACAAGAAAATCAGGGTAGTATATGGTGACATATATATACTTTGATAATACATTTGCTTTGAACTTATTGTTGTATTCATTATTTCCACGTATACTGCAGGCGAGCCAGGAATTTTACTGCATAACAGCACTAATGGAAGCTTTTGCATCGACTCTGTCACATCCATAGCCATAGCCACAACAGCTGCCATAGTTGGATGCATCAGCAAGGGAGATGAGGCTGAGTACAGGGCTACGGTAGGAAACTTTGTCACATGGTGTGAGCAGAATTATCTGCAGCTTAATGTGAAAAAGACTAAGGAGCTGGTGGTAGACCTGAGGAGAGCTAAGGTACTGGTGACCCCTGTTTCCATCCAGGGGGTCAGTGTGGACATGGTGGAGGATTACAAATACCTGGGGATACGAATTGACAATAAACTGGACTGGTCAAAGAACACTGAGGCTGTCTACAAGAAGGGTCAGAGCCGTCTCTATTTCCTGAGGAGACTGAGGTCCTTTAACATCTGCTGGATGATGCTGAGGATGTTCTACGAGTCTGTGGTGGCCAGTGCGATCATGTTTGCTGTTGTGTGCTGGGGCAGCAGGCTGAGGGTAGCAGACACCAACAGAATCAACAAACTCATTCGGAAGGCCAGTGATGTTGAGGGGATGGAACTGGACTCTCTGACGGTGGTGTCTGAAAAAAGGATGCTGTCTAAGTTGCATGCCATCTTGGATAATGTCTCCCATCCACTACATAATGTACTGGGTGGGCACAGGAGTACATTCAGCCAGAGACTCATTCCACCGAGATGCAACACAGAGCGTCAGAGGAAGTCATTTCTGCCTGTGGCCATCAAACTTTACAACTCCTCCCTTGGAGGGTCGGACACCCTGAGCCAATAGGCTGGTCCTGGACTTATTTCCTGGCATAATTTACATATTACTATTTAACTATTTATGGTTTTATTACTATTTAATTATTTATGGTGCAACTGTAACGAAAACCAATTTCCCCCGGGATCAGTAAAGTATGACTGAAGCTTCTGTACTCTTCACGCAGCCACGCTCCCGATGAATGCAACAAGCGAGGGCTCCGGTAATTACCCCGGGAGGAGCCCCGCCGGCTCCATTGTCTCGACCGCAGAACTTTCAATGAGCCGCGCCCTCTCGGGGGGCGGGACGCTGTCGGTCACGTGGCGTCGCGGACGCGGCGGATTGGCTGGGATTCGAACCGCACTCCAAGAGCGGGTGGGCGGGACGCTGTCGGTCAGGTGACGTGGCGGGCGCGGCGGATTGGCTGCGGCTCGGTGTGTCACACAGGGGGCGGGGCCTGGCCAGCGGGGTTCCCGCCCCCCGGCCGGCGGTCCCAGTCTGGGCCGCTGCCCTTCGCCGCCCCGCCGCTCGCTGCCACGTCGCTGCGATGGAGTGAGCCCCGCGGCGCTGCGGTGCCGAGGGCTGGGAGAGCCGGTGCTCGCTAAGCGCCACACGGAGGGAGGATGCTGACGGACAGAATAATGGAGGAGTTTGAGCTCCGGGAGGATTCCTGGTTCCAGCAGCAGCGCGATATGGAGCACGGTGAGTGAGACCTCGTGTCTTTTCTCTCGCGGTGGACTGTGCCTCTGTTCCGGGGCGCTGCCTTGTTCGAGTCCCGGTCCCGCGGTCTGTCACCTGCACCGGCCTTTAGTAGAGGAGACGGTCTCTGTTTGAGATTAAAAACCCTCTGATAGAACAGGTCGGTGCAGTCTAGTTACTTTGTTCTTCTCTGCCCACCGCCTAAAGAAAACTTGAAGAAGCCTTTCGGCTCAATTGGATCTTTAACACAGCTGTCCCGGCTCGGGACGAAATGACCTCTGTTCCCATGCCTCCATCGATGGTACCTATCCCGCTGCGTGTCTCAGGCGCCTTGTGTTTCGAGCATCTTGTGTCTTCGCTTCCTTTCGCTCCGCCGGGGGTTGGTGTTGAGTTTTACACAGTGATCGGCCGGGAGTTGTCCTGAACGACGCGGTACGGGGTAGGAATTATCCCGGGTGCTCAGGATTGTCCGAAGTCCTTGCATTGTGGAAAGGAAGGCTGTGTCGCAAAGACAGGAGATTCTGTGGACGCTGGAAGTCCGGAGCAACGCACTTAAACCGCTAGAGGAGCCCAGCAGGTCAGGCAGCATCTGCGGAGGGGAAGAGACAGTCGGCGTTTGGTCATCAGCACTGGAAATGAAGGGGCAATGTCAGGGAGGGCGGGGAGAGGGGCAGCAATACGGGGGGGGGTGGGGTGGAAGAGGTAAAGGGCTGAAGAAAGAGGAACCTGATAGAGGAGAGTGGACCATGGGGCAAAGGGGTGGGGCACCCCCAGGGGGAGGTGATGGACACGTGAGGATAGGGAATTCGGAGTGGGGAATAGGGGGAGGGGAGAAATTACCAGAAGTTAGAGAAATCGATGTTCATGTCAGGTTGGAGGCTACCCAGACAGAATATGAGGTGTTGCTTCTCTAACCTGAGAGTGGTAGAGGATGGGGACGGGTGGCCACCTGCAAAGCCTGTGTTGTAGTAGATGGAACGAGGGTGCTCGACCGTGTAAGCTCGGGGACTGGGTGTTAATCAGGATCAGAGGTTGGGTGCTCAGGGAAAGTCCCACCCAAATGTGTACCTTGATGTCCTAGGATTGTCCCTGTTTGTGCTTGGAATGTGGGGGTCTCACACTTCTCCCAGGACAGAAGCTGGTTGGCTCATGTTGTGCTGTTGCCGAGGGAGATTTTGCATTTTAGATCTAGTGACACTGAGAGGTGATGGTTGGGCTTGAAATCACTGGGGGCAATTTTCTCTGGGAAAGGGTGGGGGAACCAGCTGATCTTAGATTTAAAAACTGGGATGTGAAATTACTGAAGGGCTAGTATGAAGATGGGCTGAATGGCCCATGGGACCACTGCTTCCCATGGCTTGGGCTCCCTGAAGAGTTTGGGGGGGGGGTTGTTACTGTGAACCATGCATATCTGCCTCTCTCTACAGTCAAAGCTTCCTGTGGTATCCTGCCTGGGAAAAAGGCCATTCAATCCATCAAGACTGTGCCTGCCCTGCGTTCCAGTGAGTCCCACTCTTGCACCCGCTGTGTCGCTATGGCAACAGTGTTCTGAGTGAGCGCGCCGGTTGAATTGGACCTCGACAGGCGTGAATTCCCTTTCAAACTCTCTGAATCTGCGTCCGCTGACCTTTCAAGGAGGGTGTTCAGATCACAAAGGATCAACCCCTCCACCACCTCCCGCCCTTCCCAGTTCTGCCCCTCTCCCTCCCGCTGTTCCTAATAGTGATTTCAACTCGGCCTCCCTTGGCTCAACCCCTCCTCCCTGTCCAGAATAAATCCCAACAATGGCTGTTCTTTTGTTCCCCTCGTAACTCTGCCTGAGGATGCAGACAGATCTGGCCTTGTGCTGAAATGTTTGTGAAGGGTTCAGAGATCACAGATGATGGAATCCCCCATTTCTAATGAGGGTTCCAGTCATAGGACAGTACAGCACTGAAACATCTAGTCCATACCAAACTATTAATCTGCCTGGTCTCATCGGCCTGTACCTGGACCATCGCCCTACCTACCCCTCCCGTCCAAACTTCCCTCGTGTTGCAATCAAACCTACGCGTGCTTCTTCCTCTGGCAGCTCATCCCACACTCTTTATCACCTTCCGAGTGAAGAAGATCCCCCTCAGATATTTCATCTTTCACCTTTAACCTATAACCTCTCGTACTGGATTCTCCCAACTTTACTGGAAAAAGCCTGTTTGGATTTGCCCTCTCTAAGCCGCTCATAATTTTGTATACCTGTATCAAATCTCCTCTTATTCTCCTTTGCTCCAGGAAAAAATAGTCCTAACCTATTTAATCTTTCTCTATAACTCAGGTTCTCAAGTCCTGGCAACTTCTTTGTAGATTTTCTCTGGGCAGGTTCATGTTATTTGCCCCCCCCCCCCCCCCCAGGAGTTGTGTTTTCTGGTTTAGTGGCAGCTTGTAACTGGCTGTAGGTGAAAATATAACTCTCTAAGTAATGCTCCATATTTCTGTGGTTAAACTTAGTCATTGACCTGCTCTCTGCCGTTCCTAAAGAGGGTGGCTGGCTAAATGGTCAGATTCAAGTTTATTGTCACTGACATACACCTGTAGACCTTGTTAATGCAACTATCTAATCAGCTGATCATATGACAGCAGCTCAATTTACAAGAGCGTGCAAACACGGTCAAGAGGTTCAGTTCAAACTTCAGAACGGGAAAGAAATGTGATCTGACTGTGGAGTGATTGTTGGTGCCAGACGGGGTGGTTTGAGTATCTCAGAAACTGCTGATCTGGGATTTTCACGCACAACAGTCTCTAGAGTTTACAGGGAATGGTGCAAAAAAAAGCATCCAGTCAGTAGTATTCCTGTACCTAATAAGGTGCTCAGATGTTGCAAAATTAGTTATTTTGTAATAAATTAGTGTAACACATTAAGAAAGTAACTACAAGTTGCAGTAAGAAATGTGTGTGACAATCGTCATCTCGTTGTAGGAAGGATGTGGGAGTTCTGAAGGGTCAGAGGAGATTTACCATGGTGCCTCCTGATTCAGAGGGAATGTCCAGGACTTTTCTCTTTGGAGCGAGGGAGGCTGAGGGGTGGCATGGCAGTGGAGTGGTCAGCACAATGCTTTACAGTCCCAGTGACCCGGGTTCAATTCCCCTCACTGCCCGTAAGGAGTTCATACGTTCGCCCTGTGATTGCCTGCGTTTCTCTGGGTGCTTCCGTTTCCTTCCACAGCCCAAAGCTGTACCAGTTGGTCAATCGGTCATTGTAAACTGCCCGCTGATTAGGCTAGGGTTAAATAGGGGGGTTGCTGGGCGGCTCAAAGGGCTGGCAGACCCTGTTCCCGGCCGTCTCTCAATCGATGAATAAGAGGCATAGATAGAACGGAAATGGCGGATCAGTGAATCAAACGGCTAATACGAACAAAATAATTGAGTCAAATGGCTAATAGGAAGGAGCATATTTTAAGGTGTTTGGATTGAAGTATGGGGGATGTCAGAGCTAGGTTCTTTTTAAAGAATGGTGAATGTGGGGGTAGGGGCAGATACATCAAGGACATTTAAGAGACTCGGGCACATGGATGAAAGAAAATTAGAGGACTGAGTGAGAGGGAAGGGTTGGGTTAATCATGGACTGTTAAAAGGTCAGCACAACACAGTGGGCTGATTGACCTGTGCTGTAATGTTCTGTTTTCTATGTTCTACAAAAGTAGTGGAAAAAAAGAGAAAATAGTGACAAGATGACAGAGCATAGAGGAAGAGACCCCTGTTGTGATTCTGGTTCTAGCTGAGACGGTACCGAGCTCCCAGATGTAAAGTTCAAAGTAAATTTATTGTTGAAGTACACACAATTCGCCATACACAACCGAGATTCATTTTCTTGCAGGCACTCTCAATAAATACAAAGAAACACGTTTAAAAAAAACACTTAGAATACCGATTAACCAACAGAAGTGCAAAAGGCAGCAAACTGCAAAAAGAATAATAATAATAATAAAAAATAAATATTGGACAGGAGATGGAGTCGGTAGGTTGTGGGGACGGTTCAGTGTTGGTAATCGGGTCGGTTGTAGGTTCGTAGCAGGATAAGTGTCTCAGTGTTGGTTCACTGTCTTTGTTGCCCTTCCTTGCATCATACAGTGGGGCAGGCTGAACACAGGGAGGGAGCGGTGAAAGAATCTCCAGGCTGTCTGTCTTGGCAGCCAGGCAAGGCAAGAAAAATGCTTAGCCAAAGCCTTCTCGGCATGCAGGCAGAACAAATCCGACTGCTTTACACACCGGTGGCTGTACAAAACACCTCTCCTTTGTGACTAAGAGTTGAATGTTGGTGTTGATCGTCTGTATGCCCGCCAAATCTTCCTCCCCCCTGAGGGACTGGCTGAGACACGAACAAAGTGAGCGGCAGTTTTGGGAAGTGACTGAGCTCTGTCTTCTGTGTTGTCCACAGCTGAATCTGTTGCTGATGCATCTCGGATTGTCAGATTATACAGATTAGCTTGTCACTGGTTATATTGCAGTCTGTTACGGAGGGGCCAATGCACAGGATCGGATAAAGCTGCCGAGGGCTGTAAACTCAGCACAGAAATCTACAGCACATTACAGGCCCTTCGGCCCACAATGTTGTGCCGACCATGTAACCTACTCTGGAAACTGCCTCATAACCCTCTCCTTTTCTAAGCTCCATGTACCTCTCTAAGAGTCTCTGGGGGTGAGGGGGGGGACCCCCTGTTGTATCCGCTTCCAGCACAGTTACTGGCAGTGCATTCCTCACACCCTCCATCAGCACCAGCCTCCCCACCACCCAGGGCATCTTCAAACGGTCATGCCTCAAAAAGGCATCCCTCATCACTACTGTCAAAGAGGAGGGACGGCAGATGAAGGCACACACTCATAGCTCAATGTTTCAAGAGCAGTTTCTTCCTCTCCGCCATCACATTTCTGTAAACACTCTCACTTTTTCACTCTTTGTACATTATTTTGTAGTGATTTTTAATATTTTACACTGGTACTCCTGTGCAGAACAATAAATTTCACAGCTTGTGTCAGTGATTCTCATTCACTTCATTGAGCTACAGTGAAATGCATCGGTTTGCGTCAAAACCCAACAGTCCGAGGGTTTGCTGGGGTCAGCCCGCAGTGTTGCCTCACTTCAGGCGGCAGCCCAGCACGACCACCACTCGCTAACCCTCACCCGTCCGTGTTTGGACTGCGGAAGGAAACCGGTCACCGGTCCTGGAGAGAACATACAGACGGTGGTGGGAATTGAAAACTGGTGCTGTAAAGTACTGTGCTAATCGCTACGCTGCTTTTACCTGTTTTGGGTGTGAGAGTGTGGGTTAGGTTATCAGTCTGGGGAATGGACATTGACCTGAAATTTAAACATCCCACATCACTGGGTTCAGGAACAGTTATCACCCCTCAGCCATCAGGAAGGAGGTACAGGAGCCTCAGGACCCACAGCACCAGGTTTGGGGACAGTTATCACCCCTCAGCCATCAGGCTCCTGAACCAGAGGGGATAGCCTCACTCACCCGAACACTGAACCTGTGGCCTCGCTTTCAAGAATTATTTATCTCGTTCTCATTTGCTTATTTATTATTATTTTTCCTTTTGTGTTTGCACGATTGTTGCCTTTTGCACATTGACTGCTTCTGTCCTGTGTGTTCTGTTAGAGTTCCTGCAGGAAAATGAACCTCTGGGTTGGGTATGGTGAAACGTAGGTCCTTTGATAATAAATTTACTTTGAACTTTGTTCTCTAGACCTTGTTCCATCTCATTTGCGTTTCTAAATGTCTGGTGGCTGTGTCAGCTCTATTAACACTTTCCCGTGTTGATCTGCCAATGTTTCTGTCCCATTACTGACTCTGACAGCAGTGTGAGAGAACATCTTCTCTCACGCACGGGTGCGATCACACCTCATCTGCCGTTTCGCTCGTTCGTTCTCAGTTGCAGCAGGAGGGCTGGGCTTTGCAGTCTGCTCTGCTTACCCTCAGCTTGCTTTGTCTGTCAGAAAAGAGCAGGTTCATCGCTGATCTGAGCCACTGGGTGTTTGTCAGAATCGGGTTTAACAGGAAATGTGTTGTTTTGTGGCAGCAGTACATTGTAATATGTAATAAAAAAAATCTAATTTACAACACTGTCCAAAATCTTTGATGCCCACCTGCAAATCTGCTTGGGAATGGTGAGGGTGGAGCACTGGGGTGGGGTATGATGTGGGTGCAGACACACCCCAGCCCTGATGCACCAGGTAAGGTCGTTTTGATTTCAAACAATCAGTTTGGTGTTGCTTACTGAATGTCTCTCTGGTGGTAATGTATATAGATTCATTATCCATTCAGAAATCTGATGGTGGAGGGGAAGACGCTGTTCCTAATGTGTGTCTTCAGACTCCTGTATCTCCTTCCAGATGGTAGCAATGAGAAGAGGGCATGTCCTGGGTGGTGGGGGTCCTTAATGATGGATGTCACTTTTATGAGGCACTGCCTTTTGAAGTTGTTCCTGATGGGGAGGCAATGTTCAAACAACCACTCGTTACAACAGTAGTGTGCAGAAGAGCATCTCTGAACGCACAACGCGTTGAACCTTGAGGTGGACGGGCTACAGCAGCAGAAGACCATGAACATACACATGGTGGCCACTTTGTGTGGTGTCTGGATCTACTTGTCGTTCTACCTGTACTGCACTTGTGCACGGGACGATAAACTCGACTATCTTTGTTCAGGGCGCCGTTGAAATTGGAGGCCCACCAGGGTTGTGGTTCTCGGGTTGGTGTTGGGACCACTTCTTTTCACGTGGTATGTCAACCACCTGGATGACGGAGTTGGTGGCTTTGTGGCAAAGTTTGCATAGGATTCAGAGATGGGTGGTAGGTCAGGTAGTGTTGAAGCAGGGAAGCTGCAGAAGAACCTGGACAGATTGGGGGAATGGGCAAAGGCAGCATGGTAGTGTTGGGACGTGTACAGTTATGCACTTTGATAGAAGTATTGAAAACACTGTTTTCTTAATGGGGAAGTGAATTCAGAAATCGGGTGCAAAAGAGCAATAGACAATAGGTGCAGAAGTAGACCATTTGGCCCTTCAAGCCTGCACCGCCATTCTGAGATCATGGCTGATCATCTACTATCAATACCCGGTTCCTGCCTTGTCCCCATAACCCTTGATTCCCCTATCCATAAAATACCTATCTAGCTCCTTCTTGAAAGCATCCAGAGAATTGGCCTCCACTGCCTTCTGAGGCTGCGCGTTCCACACCTCCACAACTCTCTGGGAGTAGAAATTCCTCCTCAACTCTGTCCTAAATGACCTACCCCTTATTCTTAAACCATGCCCTCAGGTACTGGACTCTCCCAGCATCTGGAACATATTTCCTGCCTCTATCTTGTCTAATCCCTTAATAACCTTACATGTCTCAATCAGATCCCCCCTCAATCTCCTTAATTCCAGCATGTACAAGCTCAGTCTCTCTAACCTCTCTGCGTAAGACAGTCCGGACATCCCAGGAATTAACCTAGTGAACCTACGCTGCACCTCCTCCACAGCCAGGATGTCCTTCCTTAACCCTGGAGACCAAAACTGCACACAGTACTCCAGGTGTGGTCTCACCAGGGCCCTGTACAAATGCAAAAGGATGTCCTTTTGGAAAGGATTGCCTAAAGCAAACTTGCCAGTTAAGTCAGTGGTAAGGAAGGCAAGTGTAATGTTAGTTTTTATTTTGGGAGGATTAGAATATAAAAGCAAGGATGTAATGCTGAGGCTTTATAAGGCTCTGGTTAAACGGCACCTGGAATGTTGAGAAAGTAGAGATGTGCTGACATTGGAGAGGGTCCAGAGGAGATTCCCAAGAATGAAAGGGTTCACGTGAGGAGCGTTTGCCTCTGGGCCTGTACTCACTGGAGTTTAGAAGTCAGTGGAGATCTCACTGAAACTGGCTGAAAGGCCTAGCTAGTGGATGTAGAGAGGACGTTTCCAATAGTGAGGGAGTCTAGGGCCAGAGGAGATGGTTTTGGAATAAAAGGACATTTCTTTAGAACAGAGATAAGGAGGAATTTCCTTAGTCAAACGTTGGAGAATCTGTGGAATTCATTGCAAAGATGGTTGTGGAGGCCTCGTCATTGGGTATATTTAAAGTGGAGATTCATAGGTTCTTGATTAGTCAGGGTGTCAAAGGTTACAGGGAGATGGCAGGAGAGAGTGGGATTATAAATCAGCCATGATGGACTGGCAGTGTTTTCTCAATGGGCTGAATAGCCTCATTCTGCTGCTAGGTCTTGTGGTTTAATGGTCGTGGTGTCTTATCTCCTGTCCTAGACCTGTACCTGGCAGCAGAGCTGGGCAAGGCCCTGCTGGATCGCAACACGGAGCTGGAGGAGGGGCTGCAGCAGATGTACAGCACCAACCAGGAGCAGCTGCAGGAGATCGAGGTGAGGCTGTGGCACTATGCCCCTCGCTGGGGAGGGTGGGGGAGAGGGTATATGGAGTCCCCTCACCAATGTGCCAGCCAGTTACATTCCAAACCATACAGAGGCCAGTGCTTACACCGAGATTTATTGGGTAGGGGCAGGAAGAGGCCATTCCTCCCCTCTGCATTGTCCTACTGTTCAACTGGATCGAACCTGTTCGGTATTTGGTCTGACAGATGGATACACAGCAGGTCGGGCAGCGTCAACGGAGAGGATGTTCGAGCTGAGAGCCTTCATCAGGACTGGAAAGGAAGGAGGCAGAAGCCCGAATGGGGGGGGGGGGGGAGGGAGAAGGAGTTGAAGGTGGTAGGTGAGGGGTTAAAGTGAGGAGCCGGGAGGGGATAGGTAGAAAAGGTTAAAGGACTGATGGAGGGGAGTAGACAATGGGAGAGAGGGAAGGAGGACGGGCACCAAGGGGAGGAAGGTGAGCAGGTTGTGAGGGTGGGGTAAAGGCATGAGAGGTTATAGAGATCGATGTTGATCCCATCAGGCTGGAGGCTACCCAAGCGGAATGTGAAGTGTTTCTCCTCCAACCTGCGTCTGGTGTCAGTGGGGGAGAAGAGGAGGCCGTGGACGGACATGTCATTGGGGAAGTGGAACTGGCTGGCCACTGGGCAGAGCCAAGTTCCTGCTGTTCGGCATCTAAATCAGGTTACTATCACTCACATACCATGAAATTTGTTTTGCGGAAGCAGTACAGTGCAAGACAAATTACAATAAATTGCAACAGGAATATTAAACAAGGCAAAGATTAAACCAGTGAGGCGTTCAGCAGTTCATGAACCATTGAGAAATTTGGTGGAGGGGAAGAAGCTGTTCCTGAAACAATGAAATCTAAATCATTAGACCAAACAGTTCATAAATTGTGCAGCAGAAAACACCTGATTGGCTGTAGATTGCTTTGGGATGTTGTAGGAGGGACAGAGTCCATTTTCTCCCTACTTCAGTAAAGCAGTTCATCTTAATCATAGACCCCACCTACCACAGGCATTCTCTCCCCCCCACCCCGAAAACGCCAGACTCATACCTGTATGGTCAGACACTTGATGGGATTTCTAGTACGATAAGATGACTCTTGTCCTCAGTCTACCTCGTTGTGAGCCTGCGTCTTACTGACGGCACTGCCCCTTCTGTTTGTCGTTTGAGTTCATCAGGATGGATAGGATACAAGCGTTTCACTGACGAAGGGTCTCAGCTCCCCTCTTCCTGCCCCCATCACCTTCTCTTTCTGGCGTCTGCCCCCTTCCTTTCCAGTCCTGATGAAGGGTCTCACCCCAAAACATCTCCTGGTTATACGACCACTGATGCCAGGCAGGCAGTCTCTGAACAGTATTGATAATGGCTGGAGTCACCTGTCTTGTAAAGACACCACCCAGAAGAAGGCAATGGCAAACCACTTTTGCAGAAAAATTTGCCAAGAACAGTCATGGTCAATGATGGACCAAGATCGCCTATAAAATAAGACACGGTAGATGATATGAAGAAAATTCCAGGTGTGAGGTAACCAAGGCACTGTGTGCAGGAGTATTTCAGTGAGTGCAGAGCCATGCAGCTTAGAGAGAACAATGCTCAGGAAATGAAAGGCAGTGATACAGACGGGGAGGACGTTCTTTTTCCTGTGATGCCATTGTGCAGCTCTCTTGCCTCCTGCGGTGGGTGGAGGGGAAGGGGGGTTTCCAGTCGGACAGGCCTCCCCCCTTCCTGCAGTCTCACTGCTTCTGTCCCGTCTCTCAGTACCTCACCAAGCAGGTGGAGTTCCTGCGGCAGACAAATGAGCAACACGCCAAGGTCTACGAGCAACTGGACGTGACTGCCCGCGAGCTGGAAGTGACCAATCAGAAACTAGTTATGGAAAGCAAGGCATCAGAGAACAAGATGACCAGGTAATGTGATGCTTTACCGTGACAGACTTGATTATTACAATCCGTGCGTGGGGCAGGTCTCCTTTTAAGCAACGCTGAAGATTTTAAATTGCCTCTTATTCTGCCTTCCGGCCCCTTCCATGGTCCACTGTCTTCTGCTATTGAATTATTTCTTCAGCCCTTTTACCTTTTCCACCTATCCCCTCCCAGATTCCTACTTCATCTCCACCTCCCGGTCCCACTTATCACTTGTCAGCTCGTACTCTTCCCTTCCTCCTACCTTATTTTGGCTTCAGCGTCCCCTTTCCTTTCCAGTCTTGATGAGGGGTCTCTGCCCAAAATGTTGATTGTTTATTCCCCTCCAGAGATGTTGCCTGATCTGAGATCCTCTGGCACTTTGTGTGAGTGTTGCTCTGGATTTTCACATCTTGTGCCTGTTTGCCACTCAGTTTTGCTATGTCAACAGTCACGCTGGAATTGCATGCTCTGGCCAGTAGGGAGTGTTTGTTCACCCTCGCCCTCAGCCGATGCAAGTTGAAATGTGTGTGTTAACGACACAGCCACTCAGTGGTGACCTGCAGACACTCGGATCGGCCAAGGTTCCCCACAGATGGATGCACGTTGGTTCTTGTTGGTGAGATAGGGTCCACTTTGTGACCAAGGCTTACAAATTCATTAGCAGATCATAGAAACATAGAAAATGTACAGCACAATACAGGCTCTTCGGCCCACAAAGTTGTGCAGGAAAAGGGGAGGTGCAACGAGACCTGGGTGTCATTATACACCAGTCATTGAAAGTGGGCATGCAGGTACAGCAGGCGGTGAAAAAGGCGAACGGTATGCTGGCATTTATAGCGAGAGGATTCGAGTACAGGAGCAGGGAGGTACTACTGCAGTTGTACAAGGCCTTGGTGAGACCACACCTGGAGTATTGTGTGCAGTTTTGGTCCCCTAATCTGAGGAAAGACATCTTTGCCATAGAGGGAGTACAAAGAAGGTTCACCAGATTGATTCCTGGGATGGCAGGTCTTTCATATGAAGAAAGACTGGATGAACTGGGCTTGTACTCGTTGGAATTTAGAAGATTGAGGGGGGATCTGATTGAAACGTATAAGATCCTAAAGGGATTGGACAGGCTAGATGCGGGAAGATTGTTCCCGATGTTGGGGAGGTCTAGAACGAGGGGTCACAGTTTGAGGATAGAGGGGAAGCCTTTTAGGACCGAGGTTAGGAAAAACTTCTTCACACAGAGAGTGGTGAATCTGTGGAATTCTCTGCCACAGCAAACTGTTGAGGCCAGTTCATTAGCTATGTTTAAAAGGAAGTTAGATATGGCCCTTGTGGCTACAGGGGTCAGGGGGTATGGAGGGAAGGCTGGGTTCTGAGTTGGATGATCAGCCATGATCATAATAAATGGCAGTGCAGGCTCGAAGGGCCGAATGGCCTACTCCTGCACCTATTTTCTATGTTTCTATGTTTCTATGTAAGGCACGACCTGCCTTTGACAAAGCCATGCTGACTATTCCTAATCATATTATGCCTCTTCAAATGTTCATAAATCCTGCCTCTCAGGATCTTCTCCATCAACTTACCAACCACTGAAGTAAGACTCACTGGCCTATAATTTTCTGAGCTATCCCTACTCCCTTTCCTGAATAAGGGAACAACATCCACAACCCTCCAATCCTCTGGAACCTCTCCTGTCCTCATTGATGATGCAAAGATCATCGCCAGAGGCTCAGCAATCTCCTCCCTCATTTCCCACAGTAGCCTGGGGTACATCCTGTCCAGTCCTGGTGACTTATCCAACTTGATGCTTTTTAAAAGCTCCAGCACATCCTTTTTCTTAATATCTACATTCTCAAGCTTTTCAGTCCACTGCAAGTCATCCCTAAAATCGCCAAGATCCTTTTCCGTAGTGAATACTGAAGCCAAGTATTCATTAAGTACCTCTGCTATTTCCTCGGGTTCCATACATACTTTTCCATTGTCACACTTGATTAGTCCTATTCTCTCATATCTTATCCTCTTCCTCTTCACGTACTTGTAGAATGCCTTGGGGTTTTCCCTAATCCTGTCTGCCAAGGCCTTCTCATGGCCCCTTCTGGCTCTCCTAATTTCATTCTTAAGCTCCTTCCTGCTAGCCTTATAATCTTCTAGATTCCTATCATTACCTAGTTTTTTGAACCTTTCGTAAAGCTGTTCTTGACTAGATTCACAACAGCCTTTGTGCACCAGGAATCTTGTACCCTACCATCCTTTCCATGTCTCATTGGAACGTACTTACTCAGAACTCCACGTAAATATCCCCTGAACATTTGCCATATTTCTTCCGTGCATTTCCCCGAGAACATCTGTTTCCAATTTATGCTTCCAAGTTCCTGCCTGATAGCCTCATATTTCCCCAAACTCCAATTAAACGTTTCCCTAACTTGTCTGTCCTATCCCTCTCCAATGCTATGGTAAAGGAGATAAAATTGTGATCATTATTTCCAGAATGCTCTCCCATTGAGAGACCTGACACCTAACCAGGTTCATTTCCCAATACCAGTTCAAGTACAGCCTCTCCTCTTGTAGGCCTATCTACATATTGTGTCAAGAAATCTTCCTGAACACACCTAACAAACTCCACCCCATCTAAACCAATCTATTAGAGTTTTTCGAGGAGGTTACCAGGAAAGTGGATGAAAGGAAGGCAGTGGATGTTGTCTACATGGACTTCAGTAAGGCCTTTGACAAGGTCCCACATGGGGGGTTAGTTAGGAAAATTCAGTCACTAGGTATACATGGAGAGGTGGTAAATTGGATTAGACACTGGCTCAATGGAAGAAGCCAAAGAGTGGTGGTAGAGAATTGCTTCTCCGAGTGGAGGCCTGTGACTAGTGGTGTGCCACAGGGATCAGTGCTGGGTCCATTGTTATTTGTCATCTATATCAATGATCTGGATGATAATGTGGTAAATTGGATCAGCAAATTTATATAAATATAAATAAAAGGCCAAATCTCGATTATTGTGTACAGTTCTGGTCACCGAATTATAGGAAGGATGTCAATAAAATTGAGAGAGTACAGAGGAGGTTTACTAAAATGTTGCCTGGGTTTCATCTAAGTTACAGAGAAAGGTTGAACAAGTTGGGTCTTTATTCTTTGGAGCGTAGAAAGTTGAGGGGAGACTTAATAGAGGTGTTTAAAATTATGAGGGGGATTGATAGAATTGATGTGGTTAGACTTTTTCCATTGAGAGTGGGGAAGATTCAAACAAGAGGGCATGGGTTGGGAATTAGAGGACAAAAGTTTAGGGGTAACATGAGGGGGAACTTCTTTACTCAGAGAGTGGCTGCTGTGTGGAACGAGCTTCCAGCAGAAGTGGTTGAAGCAGGTTCGATGTTGTCGTTTAAAGTTAAATTGGATAGATATATGGACAGGAAAGGAATGGAGGGTTATGGGCTGAGTGCAGGTCCGTGGGAATAGGATAGGGTAAGAGTTCGGCACGGACTAGAAGGGCCGAGATGGCCGGTTTCCATGCTGTAAATGTTATATGGTTATATATACGGATCAGCAAACTTGCTGGTGATACAAACATTGGAGGTGTAGTGGACAGTGAGGAAGGTTTTCAAAGCTTGCCGAGGGATTTGGACCAGCTGGAAAAACGGGCTGAAAAATGGCAGATGGAGTTTAATACAGACAAGTGTGAGGTTTTGCACTTTGGAAGGACAAACCAAGGTAGAACATACAGGGTAACTGGTAAGGCACTGAGGAGTGCAGTAGAACAGAGGGATCTGGGAATACAGATACAAAATTCCCTAAACAGTAGATAGGGTCGTAAAGAGAGCTTTTGTTACATTGGCCTTTTATAAATCAAAGTTTTGAGTGTAAGAGTTGGAATGTTATGGCTGAATTTGGAGTATTGTGTGCAGTTTTGGTCACCAAATTACAGGAAGGATATAAATAAGGTTGAAAGAGTGCAGAGAAGGTTTACAAGGATGTTGTCGGGACTTGAGAAACTCAGTTACAAAGAAAGGTTGAATAGGTTCGGACTTCATTTCCTGGAGAGTAGAAGGATGAGGGGAGATTTGATAGAGGTATATAAAATTATGATGGGTATTGATAGAGTGAATGCAAGCAGGCTTTTTCCACTGAGGCTAGGGGAGAAAAAAACCAGAGGATATGGCTTAAGGGTGAAGGGGGAAAAGTTTAAAGGGATCATGGGGGGGTGGGTGGCTTCTTCACACAGAGAGTGGTGGGAGTGTGGAATGAGCTGCCAGATGAAGTGGTAAATGCGAGCTCACTTTTAACATTTAAGAATAAATTGGACAGATACATGGATGGGAGGTGTATGGAGGGATATGGTCCAGGTGCAGGTCAGTGGGACTGGGCAGAAAAATGGTTCGGCACAGCCAAGAGGGGCCAAAAGGCCTGTTTCTGTGCTGTAATGTTCTACGGTTCTGTGGTTGTAAACCCCTCACTCTAGGGAGATGCCAATCAATATTTGGGAAATTGAAATCTCCCACAACAACCCTGCTATTACTACACCTTTCCAGAATCTGTCTCCCTATCTGCTCCTCAATGTCCCTGTTACTATTGGGTGGTCTATAAACAACACCCAGTAGAGTTATTGACCCCTTCCTATTCCTAACTTCCACCCACAGAGACTCCATAGACAACCCCTCCATGACTTCCTCCTTTTTCTGCAGCCGTGACACTATCTCTGATCAACAGTGCCACGCCCCCACCTCTTTTGCCTCCCTCCCTGTCCTTTCTGAAACAGCTAAAGCCTGGTACTTGAAGTAGCCATTTCTGCCCCTGAGCCATCCAAGTCTCTGTAATGGCCACAACATCATAGCTCCAAGTACTGATTCATGCTCTAAGCTCATCTGCTTTATTCATGATACTCCTTGCATTAAAGTAGACACATCTCAAACGATCGGACTGAGCGCATCCCTTCTCTATCACCTGCCCATCCTCCCTCTCGCACTGTCTCCAAGCTTTCTCTATTTGTGAGCCACCTCCCCTTCCTCTGTAACTTTCGTTCGGTTCCCACCCCTGAGCAATTCCAGTTTAAACTCCCCCCGATAGCCTTAGCAAACCTCCCCGCCAGGATATTGGTCCCCCTGGGATTCAAGTGCAACCCGTCATTTTTGCACAGGTCACACCTGCCCCAGAAGAGGTCCCAATGATCCAGAAATCTGAATCCCTGCCCCCTGCTCGTATTGCTCTCTCCCACCTCTGAGCCGCAGAAACAGGCCCTTCAGCCCATCCAGACTGTACTGAACTGTTCTGCCCAGTTCCATTGTCCTGCGCCCAGATCCTAGCCCTCCATAACCGTCCCATCCAAAATTCTCTTCAATGGTGTAATCAAACTGGCATATCTAATTTTTCCTTCCCTCCCCCCCCCACCCCTTCCCAAGCATCCGAATGTTCCCCAGACCTCCAGTGGGTGGATGGTGGGAAGCTCGAGATGCCGAGTCTTTCGTAACTTCTCTCCCTGACCCCGCCCAGTGGAATGACAGCTGGTGATGCCTGGCAATCCCTCTAACTGAGCGTAGTGGTTAGTGTGCTGTTATTACACCTCGGCGTGCCGGTTTCCGGGTTCATTTCCAGCGTCCCCTGTTAGAAAGCTTGTACGTTCCCCCTGTGACGGCGTGGGTTTCCCCCGGGTGCTCTGGTTTCCTCCCACAGTCCGGTAGTAGGTTAATTGGTCGTTGTGAATTGTCCTGGGGTTGAATCGGGGGTTACTGGGCAGTGCGACTCGTTGGGCCGGTCCCATGCCGTGTCTTTAAACGAGTAACAGTAATAAGCAGTGGTGCCTGTGCCTGCTGTTCCTTGCAGCCTGACGGAGATGGTGGAGAGTCTCCAGTCTCACGTGGACGAACTGCAGCGGCAGATCGAGGATCTGAAGAGCAGGTCCCGACAGGAGTCGGAGAAGCGGAGGGCGGCGCAGAGCTCCCCCTGTCTCAAAGAGCTGTGCGACTTCCAAGGGTAAGACCGCCACGCCTTAAAACCTCTTGCTTTGGATCCAGACACAACAATGGACTCAGGGTGTCTGTCATGGGGGAGAAAGACTGTTCAGCACATCTCTGACCAGAGATGTTACTGGGGCTGGATGAAGTTCCCCTGCAGTGACACTGGTGGCAGAGAGACCTTGTATGAACTGGGTTCCCAGCCTGAGACGCGCGGACCCCAGCATCAAGGCTGGGAACCCATCTCAATGCAGGCAAATGTGGTTAGTATGGATGGGGTTCAAACAGAGGCCTGGAGGCCCATTCCCAGAAGCCTGGCGGACGCAGAAAGGATTCACGAGGACGTTACCAGGACTGGAAGGCTTGAGTTACAAGGAGAGACCGGATAGGCTGGGAATGTTTTCCCTGGAGTAAAGCTGAGGGGTGACTTTTTATGGAGGTTTAAAGTCATGAGGGGCATGAAGGTGAATGGTCTGTCTTTATTCCCCCGGGAAGGGAGCCCAACACTAGAGGGCATGGGTTAAAGGTGAGAGGGGAAATTTAAAGGGGACCTGAGGGGCAACTTTTTCTCCCTGTGAGGGGAGGGAGGGAGTGGTGCTGATGGTAGGGACATGGAGCGAGCTGTTAGAGGTGGGCACCATTGGTGCTTAGACAGGCATGAGAAAGCTCTAGGTTGTGAGCCAAATGCAGGCACATAGATTAGCTCAAGAAGACTCCTTGATCAGCATGGGCAAGTGGTCTGTATAACCCCAGGGAATGATTTTTCATGCATCTCTTGATTATAACTGGAATGTTAGCAGAGGAAAATATTCTGTGTGGACTGCATTGGCCTGTTTAGAACTGTGTGAGCTAATGGGCTGGGCTGGGACAGCAGGAGTGGGTAGGGCCAAGTGGCCTTTCTCTGGCCTCATCTCTTCTCCCTTGCTGTGTGTCCACCCGCAGGTCGCTGGAGCAGGACCAGGCGCTGGCGGAGGAGCGGGAGCGGCTGCGGCGGACCGTGTCGTCGCTGCGGAGCCAGCTAGCGGCCGAGCGCCGGCGCACTGAGGAGCTGGAGGAGGAGCGGCGGATGGTGCTGAGCGAGAGCGGAGGCCTGGAGCGCGGCCTGACCGCCCTGCATGACTACACGCAGCGGCTGGCCGAGCTGGAGAGCAGCGTGGCCGATCTGCGGCGCCGCAGCTCCGAGCCCCGCGACCTGGCCAGCCTGCTGGACAGGCTGCTGCTCTACCCGGAGCCGGCGAGTGACGGCCGGCCCGATAGCCCGGACCCCGGCCCCGCCGATGACCCGGTGCGCGGACATGAACTGACCTGCATCAGGCGGGCGGAGGCGGTGCGTCGCCGCGGCGTCTCGCTGCTCAACGAGGTGGACGAGCAGTACAGCGCGCTCCAGCTCAAGTACGATGAGCTGCTGAGGCGCTGCCAGCGCCCCGCCGCTGGGTTCTCCTCCTCCAGCAGCAGCCACAAGGCGGTGCAGACTCCAGGCCGGCTGGGCCCAGAGCCCGCTGCCCGCTGCAGCCCGTCCAGAGCGCTGCTGGCGGTCGAACCTGCCTCCATCCCGACCTCGACCTCCGCTGACGGCCAGCCCGAGTACAAGGCCCTTTTTCAGCAGATCTTCAACTGCATCCAGAGGACAAAGCAGGAGATCGAGGAGAGCCGTTCCAAGTACAGGCAGGGACAAGCGACCGAGCGCAGGGCTGAAAAATAAAACTACCAGTACTGTGGCAATAAATCTCTCAGACTGGATCCAAACCTCATCTAATTTATTCAACAAAGACGATTTATTGCTTTGTTCGTTTTTCATTGTGGGGTGGGGGAAGAAGCCATTTTGACTCGAGCCAGATGACACACTTGGATGTAAATATCTTTGTAAATCCCTCTGGAGTGTGACTGGGAATAGACTTTTCCTCAGAGAAAATGAATGTTTTTTTTAAATTACAAGACACATTTCCAAAACTTGAGAACAAAAGCAGAAAATGCTGTGAATACTCGTGGGGTCAGCCAGCATGGGTGGATGGGGAAACGGGGTGAGTGCTTCAGGTGGAAGACGCTCCACGGAACTTGGGTACAGAGAAATGTTCTATGATGCAGTGACGGTGGGGAGGATTGAGGAAAATTCTGTTGGGGCGAGACTGCGATTGTCTGATGTGGAACTCATTCAGTTAGTGGAGGGGCAGATTAGTGTGGGAACAAAAGGGTTAAAAAGTTGTGGATTGCAGGGTAGTGGGGCAGGCAGTGGAGGCACAGCGGATAGTTCATTTGGAGCAGAAATGGGGAGTGAGTAAAGGACGGGTAGCTTGCGTTCACATTGGCCTTGTACCTGCACTGCTCCCATGGGTGCTGCTGAGGTATCCACCTGGACAGTGGAACATTTGTCGAAGTCTGTGCTCTGATGGGCGGGTGAAGAACACAGCTCTGAGGGTGTTTACACGCTGGCTTGTCCATGTCACTGGGTTACTTACAAGCTTCCCGGTGCAGCCCGAGTGGTGAATTGGAAATGAACCTGGCATGACTCCCAACCAGACCCAGGAGGACTTGGTGTGAGGTCGATGACTTGCAGATCACTTCTGCTCGAACCTGTCCGTGTCCCAGCTGGTAGCCAAGGTGTCTGGCTTCCCTTTTTGTACATTGGGGGTGAGACCAGCAATATGAATAGTCCCCAGGCCCCTGCACAGATGGTCCAGGTGTTCTGACCATGTCTGGCTGTAGTCCTCATGGCCTTGGAGAACCTGTTCCATCAGCTGCTGGTGAACCATGAAGTCCATCTATGAACTGAATCAGTTCAGGAACCTGTGATGTGATATCTGCCCCCTCTGCTGTACAGCAACATCAGTTTCCGCCTGTCTGTGCCACTGACTCCGTTCCCTCCCTTGTCATCTATTGGGCAAGTGTCACTTCACATCTTGTGTCCTGCCCTCAAACTGCCCCAGCCACCCCTTCACCTCTAGAATTGATCCTCGGCATCAGTCCTGCCCCCCCAGAGTACAGACATCCCCATAATCCACTCGGAAACTTAAACAACTTTGTATTCTGACCGAGGACCTCCCACCAGAAACATGAACCCTTTCTTCACCTGCTGCTTGGCCTACTCTGAGTAATGCAAGCATCCTGATTTTTGTTTTGATCACCTTGGTCAATCTAACTGAATGT
Source organism: Mobula hypostoma (assembly GCF_963921235.1). Classification (NCBI taxonomy): domain Eukaryota; kingdom Metazoa; phylum Chordata; class Chondrichthyes; order Myliobatiformes; family Myliobatidae; genus Mobula; species Mobula hypostoma. The sequence goes on from NC_086105.1 coordinate 147,781,021, forward strand.
GCCAGAGGGTAGGGAGGGAGGGAGTCTCCTGTTATATTTCCCCACACCATCTCCTTTCAGATGGTGAAGTCCTAGTGGGTGAAGGGTTCCTAAGTCTCTCACCAGTGTGTTTGTGTAGGCACACTAGGGAATCACGGCCCCACCAACCTCTGCACTAGAGTCTGACCTCTTTCTTCCTGAGCTGAGCACACCTACTGCTGACAGCAGCTCAACAGTCCTCTATCCTGGTCCAGACTTTCAAATTGCTCATCATAGTTCTTCTAGGTGAAGATCCTTCCTCTCCCGGGGATGAGCTTCAGAGCTTCTGTTGCTGTTCCTGTAGCTCTGGATTTTAATCAAATGGAGTTGCTAGCCCCATATCCAACCCTCCTCTCACAATCTGGCTCGGGACTGGTCATAGCAAAGTTGGAGCCTGTGCTCACATGTGAAATTACCATCCTTGCATGCACACAGTGATCAGGCCTTTGGTTTGTGTGGGATAGAGTGCCCATGTGGAGATGCTCCGGTGTGCAAGTGTGCGAGTAAAATTCCAGTTACAGTGGACATGCTGGTGGTGCAGTCTTCTGTTTAAGTTGGTGGCTACCCCTCCGTCTCGCCTGTAGTAAGGAAAAATGCCCCAAATGTTGGAATTAGATTGATCACTCAAGTGGAGTATGATGATCTCATGGTTGTCTGTTGGTGGGTCCTCCAGTGGCTGATCAGGGATCCACGTATTCCGGTGCTGTGTGGGCAAGAGTTAAGTGGTGGCTGTAGTTGGTGGTTGGGTCTTTTGATTGTTCAGTCTGTACTTGTTCTCTGAGGTGGACTGGAAGTCGCTCTCATGTAGCACCCCCCCACCCCCCGGAACAGATTTCCTCCAGGTGCATTTCTTAAATGTGGTCCTGAATGTTCAGCATCTGCACGTTGACCTTCCCTGTGGCCATGAAGCTGCAGAAGATGGGCAAGATTAGACTGACCAACACGCATGCGCACACTGCAGGAACTCAGGGGGTCGGGCAGCATCTATGGAGGTGAGTAAACAGTCGATGTTTCAGGCCAGAATAGGGAAGTGGGGGGAATTGGTGGAAGAGGTGAAGTGCTGAAATGGGTAGCTGTTAGAGGAGAGTGGACCATGGGAGAAGGGGAAGGAGGGGCACTGAGGGGAGGTGATGGGAAAGGAAGTGGAATGGAGAAGAAATCATTGTAAGTTAGAGAAGTTGATGATCATGCTGTTGAGTAGAAGGCCACCCATATGGATTGCAGTAATTAGAGTGGGATGTGGTGCAGGGTTGCAGTTCCTGCAATGCTAATTTGCAGATGGTTTCTGGGGGAGGGTGTGGCATAGTCCAGGGCTTTGAGCTCAGCCAGGAGTGAGGGGTGTGTGCAGTGTTGTCTGGGGGTAACTGAAGGGAAAAATCAGCCCTTTTGAAAATGGATAGTTCCTACCTTACTGCACCAGAGAGACTCTGGGTTCAATCGCAACCTCTGGTGCTGTCCGTGGGGAGTTTGCATATGCACCTGTTTTTTTAATCTGCCCCAGTTACTCTGGTTTCCACCTGCATCTCAAAGAGGTGATGGTTGATGGGTGTTTGAAGATCCTCCAGAGGGAGGATGAGTTCTTCAGAGTTTATGGGGTGGGGTTTCTGGCCCCATGTGCAACCCCCCTCCTTTCACAGGGAGGCTTGGCAGAGTTTGAGTGGGGATTAATAGGTTTTGGGGGGGTGATGATTGTAAAGGGTTTTGATGGACTGTATGACTTGTAGCTACTCTCTCCTGGGCGGGGGGGGGGGGGAGGTGTGATGTGAAACAGTTTATGTTAAAGGCCTTCGAGTAAGTGTGGCATTGGGAGAGGGAGGGGTACTTGTCCCTGGATTCAATCAACCCATGGGGGGGGGGGGGGAGAGGAGAGAACAAGAGCTTTGGCCCTGTGGGAGAGTCCCTTGTGAAGATGAGGTGGGACTGGTCCACAGGCTGGAGTCACTTTAGTCTCAGAATTGCCCCTCCTGCTCAGAGTGACAGTGGGCCATTGGTGTGAGCAGGAGGGAGCTGATGGTGCATCAACCTCCAGTCTTCTTCAGTGGAGGAATTACAGTTGACGTGCTAAATTCTCTTCACAATGACAAAGGAAAATTGTGTTCCTGCTGTTTTTTTTTCCTCGTCTCCTCACTGTTCTCCGGTTTGTACACTTCATTCGGTGTTTTCATTGTAATAAACTTTCTCCCTACCCCACCTTTGATTAATGGCACTGAAATCTAGTATAAGACCTCATCTTACCACTGAGGTAGTTTGTGCATGGGATGTTTCAGAATTCCACGGGCCAGGAAAATTAAAATGTTCATCATTGCCTGCAACATATCTGGTCTCATCAAGGCAACTGGACGTGCTGTGTTGTCTCATTGCCCTGATTTACTACTGCTTGATATATACAATGACCTGCTGTTTCAGGCCAAAACTTTTTGTCAGCAGTTTGTGTGCACTTTGAGTTCATTACTATAAACTACAGTCAGTTCACCATATCAGTCAGTGAAAACACCTCTCTTTGGTTGAGGAAACATTAGAAAGAGGCAGACTCTTACACTAAGGGTGGAAGCAGCAAAGAAAAGTGAATCTGTGGACTTCTGTATGCCAGAGAACTGCTGCTGAGGTAGAAGGCTGGTACAGTCCTCTGGTCTATTTCTGTTAGGAGCAGGTGAGGGGATACTACAGCAAAGAAGTAAGCCTTTGCGTACACCTAGTCTATGCTAAACTAGATTTCACTGGGCCAGCCCACTACCATCCATTCAAACTTCTCTTAAAAGTTGCAATCGATGTCTATCACCTGCTGCATCTTGTTCCCCACCCTCTGAGCAAAGTTCTCTCTGAATGTTTCAACTTTCACCCATGACCTCTGACTTGATGGAAAAAGCCTGCTTGCATTTATCCTATCTGTACTGCTCATTCTTTGTTCTGGGATCCTCCCATCCTGACAACAACCTTGTAACATTTTCTCCGCCCTTTTCAGGTAAAAACCAGTTACTTCACTACACCAAATATGAAATGTTTATACTTTAATCTGTTGGGATCTGCCAGAGATATTCAGAAGTATTAGCACGAGACTGGCATCTATCAGCTTATTGTAGGGGTGTGAACCACAGGGGAATGATAACACCGTAAACAAGATCTATCAGATATTCATGGAGACAGCAGGTCAGGCAGAATCTATGGAATGGAATAAACAGTTGTCGTTTCAGGTTAAGACCCCTCATAAAATTGTAAAACACTACAGCAGAGAAACAGGCCTTTTGGTCTCCTAGCCTCATTCTCCCAAAGCCCTGGCTCCTAACAACAGTTCCATCCCAACCAATTGTCCCTAATTTTCTGAAATGGGCAACATACACAAAATGCAGCAGTCAGCATTTAAAGAGAGGAATAAACAAGTCAATGTTTCAATGTTTTATTTACAGTTTAGCTCAGATGATACGTGGCAGCCATACCCACTGCCCATGTTCCCTCTTTCGTGAATTGACAACTTCACATTAAGATGCAATCTAAAAAATTCAATCATGTTACACGGGGAAAAACCTATCAAAGAACGATGTGGATTTGGTTATAACTCATCAGTATTAAAACCATAAAATTAAACTTTAATAGTTTGGGTGAACTTTTGGTCACTGTGAGATTGTTCAAGATCACTGGCTCTCAATAATGGGAAATCATTAGACTATGAATTTCTATTGAATGAAATAGAATCCTAGCCTTTTGACTAGGTAATGTTACTGATCTAGACCTTAGCCACGATGTATGGAGATTAAGGATGACTGCAAAGACTTTAAATGATATTTCATGATTCCTCACAGATAGATCCATTTTCCATCTACACAAAACCATAGTTTGAACAGAGGGTGAGCGTCAATAGGTCCGAGACTCATAACACTGAGTTGTGAAGGTGAACCAGATCTCTATTTGCCTTCCCCAGGGTCATTCTACACAAAACTGTAGTTTGAACAGAAGGAGAGAGTCAATAGGTCCGAGTCCGTTAACACTGACTTGTGAAGGTTATTCACTTTCCCTGGGGCTGTTCCATCTGGTTCTGTCCACCGTTACAATCAAGTGTCCACGCCAACCATCACAGGCACACAGGCGTTAACCCAACACCATCGCTTGCTAACTTCACTGCCCAGCTCCGGAGTCACAGAGCGGGGCACAGTGTAGCTGTCAGGAAGGTAAGGTCCCTTTCAGATACCACATCCCACCGTGGCTTGCACAGCAGTCCTGTGAAAAGAGTTGAGATGGATGGGTACAGCAGAGAAACCACTTGTACAGGCAAATGGACCAACCCAACACCACACAGATATGCAGAGTTGTGGTCGCAGCTCAGTCTCCCCTCCATAGACCCGGTCTATACTTGTTGCTGTCTTGGTAAAGCAGCTAGCACAATCAAAAACTCAACCCAGCCTGTTCTCTTTCCTCTTCTGGCCACAGCTCCCACAGGGCAGAAGGTACCCAAAAACAAGGACCACTCTATAAGATTAATGAACAGTCCTTTGGAAAATATACTCTTGATGTCACAATCTACCTCATGGTGGGCTTGCACCTTATCGTCTAGCTGCAACATAGCTGTTACTGTTTGATTCAATCAGTATGGAGAACAACCAATGTGCAAACGATAAACGGTGCAAATAAAATTCAGAAAATAATATTGAGAATAGGGCATGGTAGCATACCAGTTAGCACAATCACTTTACAGCTTCAGTGATCACCACCCAGGGTTCGATTGCTGCCACTGTCTGAAAGGAGCTTGTAGGTTCTCCCCACAGCTGCATGGGTTTCTTCTGGGTGCTCTGGTTTCCTCCCATAGTCCAAATGATGGTGGCTTATTGATTTATTTATAAATTGAGACCTTCCAGATCTTCGAGCAGTGCTGCCAGCAATCTTCCGCTTTAACCCTAGCCTAACCACAGGGCAATTTACAATGACCAATTAACCTAGCATCTTTGCACTGTGGGGAAGAAACCGGACAACCTGGAGGAGACCCACGCGGTCACAGGGTGAACGTATAAACTCGCTACAGGCAGCGGTGGGAATTAAACCTAGGATGCTGGTACGGTAAAGCACTGTGCTAACCACTACGCTACCGTGTTGCTTCTACACTTTGACCTGTTTGACATGGGTGACCCTACCAAGGGCCAAAGCAAAGTCTTGACTCAGCCAGCATAGCTCCCCAGGTCATTGAGGCACTCAACCCTCCAAACCCAATGACAAAGTTGTGGTCCTCTTGGAGGCCTTGCTATTGAAGTGTCTGGCAAGGTGGAAATCTTGTCACATGAACTTAGTTCAGTTTTTTTTAAGATAACACCATAAGATCTAGGAGCACAAGTAGGCCATTTGGCCCATCGAGAGCACTCCAATTCTTCCAGTCATCCCCACCCCCCTGCATTCTTCCCATATCCTTTGGGCGCATTTAAGGCAGAGATAGATAGGTTCTTGATTACCCAGGGCATCAATGACTCTGCCTCCACAGCCGCTCGTGGCAAGAAATTCCACAGATTTACTCCCCTCTGACGAAAGTAATTTCTCTGCATTTCTATTCTAAATGGATGTCCTTCAATCCTGAGGTCATGCCCTCTGGTCCTAAACTCCCCTACCATGGGAAATAACTTTGCCATATCTAATCTGTTCAGACCTTTTGACAGTCGGAATGTTTCTATAAGATCCCCCTTCATTTTCCTGAACTCCAGGGAATACAGCCCAAGAGTTGCCAGACGTTCCTCATACGGTAACCCTTTCATTCCTGCAACCATTCTCGTGAATCTTCTCCGAACCCTCTCCAATGTCAGTAATTCCTTTCTAAAATAAGGAGCCCAAAACTTCACATAATACTCAAATGTGGTCTCCCAAATGCCTTACAGAGCCTCAACATCACATCCCTGCTCTTATATTCTATACCTCTAGAAATGAATGCCAACGTTGCATTTGCCTTCTTCACCACCGACTCAACCTGGAGGTTAACCTTTAGGGTATCCTGCACAAGGACTCCCAAGTCCCTTTGCATCTCTGCATTTTGAATTCTCTCCCCATCTAAATAACAGTCTGCCCGTTTATTTCTTCCATCATACACTTTCCAACATTGTATTTTATTTGCCACTTTGCCCATTCCCCTAAACTATCTAAGTCTCCCTGCAGGCTTCCTGAACACTACCTGCTCCTCCACCTATCTTTATATCATCGGCAAATCCATTAATCCCACAGTCCAAATCATTGACATACATTGTAAAAAGCAGCAGTCCCTACACTGACCCCTGTGCAACTCCACTAGTAACTGGCAGCCAGCCAGAATAGGATCCATTTATTCCCAATCTGTTTGCTGCCGATCAGCCAGTGCTCCACCCATGCTTATAACTCCCCTGTAATTCCATGGGCTCTTATCTTGCTAAGCAGCCTCGTGCAGCACCTTGTCAAAAGCTTTCTGAAAATCCAAGTACACCAAATCTACTGCATCTCCTTTGTCTACCTCGCTTATAATTTCCTCAAAAAAATCGCAGTAGGTTTGTCATGCAGGATTTTCTTTTCAGGAAACCATGCTGGCTTTGGCCTATCTTGTCATGTGCCTTCAAGTCTCATCCCTAACAATCGATTCCAAGAACTTCCCAACCACTGATGTCAGGCTAACAGGTCTATCATTTCCTTTCTGCTGCCTCCCACCCTTCTTAAATAACGGAGTAACATTTGCAATTTTCCCAGTCATCTGGTACAATGGCAGAGTCTATTGATTCTTGAAAGACCATTGTTAATGCCTCTGCAATCTCTCCAGCTACTTCCTTCAGAACCTAAGGGTCCAGGAGATTTATCCACCCTCAAACCATTAAGCTTCCTGAGCACCTTCTCAGTTGTAACTTTCACTGCACAAACTTCACTTCCCTGACACTCTTGAATGTCTGATATACTGCAGACATCGTCCACTGTGAAGACTGATGCAAAATACACATTCAGTTCCTCTGCCATCTCTGTGTCTGATTACAATATCTCCAGCGTGATTTTCTATTGGTCCTACTCTCTTTTACCCTTTATATACTTAAAAAAGCTTTTAGTATCTTCTTTGATATTAGTCACCAGCTTCCTCTCATAATTCATCTTTTCCTTCCGAATGACCTTCTTAGTTTCCTTCTACAAGTTTTTAAAAGCTTCCCAATCCTCTATCTTCCCACTAACTTTGGCTTCCTTGTATGCCCTCTCTTTTGCTTTTACTTTGGCTCTGACTTCACTTGTCAGCCACGGTAGTGTCCTTCTTCCATTTGAAAATTTCTTCTCATTTGGAATATATCTGTCTTGTACTTCCCTGATTTTTCACAGAAACTCCAGCCATTGCTGCTCTGCTGTCCTTCCTGCTAGTGTCCCTTTCCAGTCAACCTTGGCCAGCTGCCCTCTCATGCCATTTATTCCACTGAAATACCAACACATTGGAATTTAGTTTCTCCTTCTCAAATTTCAATGTGAGCTTGATCATATTGTGATCACTGTTCCCTAAGGGAACCTTAACCTTAAGCTCACTTATCACCTCTGGATCATTGCACAACACCCAATCTAGCATAGCCGATCCCCTCGTGGGCTCAACAAGCTGTTCTAAAAAGCCATCCCTTAGACATTCTCCTGAGGTCCAGTACTGGCCTGGTTTTCCCAATCCACTTTCATGTTAAAATCCCCAATGATTATCATGACATTGCCTTTCTGACACGCCTTTTCTATCACCTGCTGTAATTTGTAATCCACATCCTGGCTGCTGTTTGGAGGCCTGTATACAACTGCCATTAAGGTCCTTTTACCCTTGCCATTTCTTTACTCAACCCATACAGACTCTACACCTTCCAATCCTATGTCATTCCTTTCTAATGATTTAATATTATTTCTTATACACAGGGCCACACCACCCCCTCTGCCTACTAACCCATCCTTCCGATACACCGTATATCCTGATTCGTCTGATCTTGCTATTCTTCCACTCGTTAATACGTGGCACAGGCAGCAATTCCAAGATTACTACCCTGGAGGTCCTGCTTTTCAGCTTCCTACCTAAATCCCTGAATTCTCTCTTCAGGACCTCCTCCCTTTTTCTACTTATGTCATTGGTATCAATGTGTACCAAGTCTTTTGGTTGTTCACCCTCTCCCTTCAGAATACTTTGCATCCGATCCGAGACATCCCATACCCTGGCACCTGGGAGGCAACACACCATGCGGGTACCTCTATCAGGCTTTCAGAACTTCCTGTCTGTTCCTCTCACTATTGAATCCCCTACGACTACCACATTCCTCCTCTTCTCTCCCTTCTGCACCACGGAACCAGGTTCAGTGCCAGAGACCCGATCGCCATGGCCGTCCTCTGTCAGATCAGCCCCCTCAACAGCATCCAAAACAAGAAAACGATTACTGAGGGGGAGGCCACAGGGGTGCTCTCTACTATCTGAGCTCTTCCCATCTCTTCCCTGACAGTCACCCAATTATCTAACTCCTACAGCCTCGGGGTGACTAACTCCCTGTAGCTCCTATCCGTTTCCTGCTCACTTTCCCTAATAAGCTGTAGGTCATCAAGCCGCATCTCCAGATCCCGAACACGGTCTATCAGGAGCTTCACCAAGAGAACTGAATTTTTTTTTTGCATCAATGAGCAACACAGTTGAGAATGAGCTGGGGGCAGCCCACAATTCACTAACACGTCATTGGAATGTGGTAGGAAACCCACATGATCATAGGGAGAACATACAAACTCCTTACATAGACAGTGGCAGGAATTGAACCCAGATTTCCCGTGTAGTAAAGTGTTACGTGAAACACTGTGCTACAGAATGGAATTGATGCAAGATCAGTGTGGTCGAGATCACGGTGTCTGGTACAGACTCAGTGCACGAGGGTCCTGTTGTCAGGGTATCTGTGATTCACCCAGGAAGGGGTGCAGGAGAAGAGAGACTGTATTAACCCTCACACATCATCTAGACCACACCATTACTGGGGTAACCTGACTGTCCATTTGCACTTACCTTCAGCACTCTGTCCACGTCGTGTTTACTGAGATTGTCTCCAAAATCCTGGCAGAGTTTGGACTGGATGACGTTCCGACGCACACGGTAATTTTTTGAAAAGATTTCAAGTAGTATCTGCCGATACTGAAACAAAAACGTTGTGAAGACACGTCAATGTCACATCTCTGGACAAGACCACTCAAGCCCATTCACATTTATCACAGGACTAGCACAAGATGGTAAGACATTAGGCCATTCATCCCATCGAGTCTTTCACTATCCTATCATGGCTGGTTTATTATTCCTCTCAACCCCATTCTCCTGTCTTCTTGTAACCTTTGACTATTCAAGAACTTATCAACTTTTGCTTTAAATACACCCAATGACTTGGCCTCCGTAGCTGTCTATGGTAATGAATTCCACAGATTCACCACCCTCTGCATAACGAAGTTCCTCTCTATCTCTGTTCTCAGTGGACGTCCTTCAATTCTAAGGCCTTCCCCCCAGTCCTAGACTTCCCCATTATGGGAAACATCTTCTCTACATCCACTTTATCTAGTCCTTTCAATATTTGGCAGGTTTCAATGAGATTCCCCCTCAATATTCTAAACAGCCATGGCACAGCAGGCCCATCCTGTAAGGAAAGCCCCATAATGACTCCCTTCTCCTATCCATGGAAACTTCAGCATTGTGGGCATTTATCAGATGCCCATTAGTGTGATGTGGTGACTCAGCAGGTAGTGCTGATGTCCGATGGCCAATCGCCTGCATTCAATACTGACTCTGGGTGCCGTCAGTGCACGCTCTCCCTGTGACTGCTGTCAACGAACCCTTAAATGGGTATTGGCAGGCAAGAGATTGTGTCTGGGAAAGAGGGCGAGTGGGGCAGCTGAAATTACTTTGCTAGGAGCTAGCATAGACCCAATGGACAGAACGGTCACATTTGTTATCATAAGGAAGTCTTTACTCTCAGCAGCCTCTCAGATTCTGCAGATGCTGGAAATCTAGAGCAACACACAACAAAACGCCGGATGACAGGTGAGGGAGATGGGTGGGTGAAGGGGGATGAAGTAAGAAGCTGGGAGGTGAGAGGTGTGTGATGTGAAGGCTGAGGGAGGAGGAATCTGATGAGAGGATATTTGATTTTGGAAGAAAGGGAAGAAGAGGAACCGGAATGGGGAATGGAAAACTGCAAATCGGGGAGAGAGGTGGGGGAGAAATTACCAGATGCTGGAGAAACCGATGTTCATGCCATCAGGTTGGAGGCTACCCAGACGGAATATGAGGTGTCCCTCCTCCAACCTGAGTGCAGCAGTAGAGGAGGCCATGAATCAACACGTCAGAATGGGAACGGAAGTCTAATTAAAATGATGGCCACCAGGAAATCCAACAATTGTGGTAGATGGAGTGAAGGTGCTTTGACAATTTCATTTATGTTTTGGTTGTGTTTCCACCTATGTTAAATGTTTCATGAGCCCAGTGCACGTTACCTTCGCTAATACTGCCCTGGGTGCCAGCTTCATTGCTTCTCCTTTACCCAGAGACAGGCCAAAACCCAAGGGACATCGTCGGTCTCAGTCAGAACAAAACACTTTGGTGGAGCTTACCTGGTCGAAGGAGTCCCCAGCCTCCCAAAGTGCAAAGATCTTCTGTTCATCAGCTGAAGCGGTTGTCTGTGGAGGGAACTGCACAGGGAGTATGCATCAGAGAGAGGGTCTGCACACTCGAACACAAAATGCCCACAGGATACAGAACCACCAGATAGACTGGAAACTCCTTACAGACAGTGGTGGGAACCAAACCTCGATTAGTGATTGTTGGCGCTGTAAAGCGACTACACTACCATGCCACCCTGAAAGGCTGGGCCCCGGCCCTTGGCCCAGCTCCTACACTGAACTGTACACATACCGTAGTTCTAACTCCTCCATTTCCAGCAATCTGAGAACCAGAGGGAATACCAGTGCAGTGTGCTCAACCTGCAATTGCACACAGGCTAAACCAGGTAGGAAAAAGAATGTTCCTACATAAATAACATTAATGAATCAACAAGACATAGACTTCAACATAAATCAGGATGCTGCCTGGATTAGAGAGACTGTCTTTGAGGATGGGCTGACAGAGCGAGGGCTTTTCTCACTGGAGCGGAGGAGGATGAGAGATGACTTGTTAAAGATGTACAAGATGATAAGAGGCAGAGATAGAGTAGACAGCCAAAGACATTTTTTTCAGGGTGGAAATGACTAATATTAGGGATGATTGGAGGGAAGTATGGGAGGGGGTATATAGAGTGTCAGAGGTAAGGTTTTTTTAAAAATATAGAGTGGTGGGTGCATAGAGGCAGATAAATTAGAGGCATTTAAGATATGCACACGGATGATAGAAAAATGGACGGCTACGTGGGAGGGAAATGTTAAATAAACTTGGAGTAGTCAAAAGGCCGCAACAAATGGGCAACACTATTACAGCTCGGGCATCGGAATTCAATCCTGGTGACCTCTATACGTCCTCCCCGTGGAATGCAGGGGTTTCCCCCGGGTGCTCTGGTGTCCACCCACAGTCCAAAGACGTTGTCGGGTAGGTTAACTGGTCATTGTAAATTGTCCCTTGATTGGGTTAGGGTTAACTTAGGGGTTGTTGGGTGGTGCGACTCGAAGGGCTGAAAGGGGTTATTTGGTGCCGTATCTCAGTAAACAAATAAAGCACCCTGATCTAAACGGCCTGTACTGTTCTATGTTCCAAACAGAGATTGATACACAATGAATGTGCAAAAGACAAGAAATGATGGACACTGCTCTCTCGAGGCAGCACTCCATGTAAATGTGCTCGGTACTGGCGAGGACTTCGTGGGCATGGACTGGGCTTTTCTGCTCCTGGGCATTGGTGTTTCCACACCAGGCCATGATGCAACCAGTTCACCGGGCATCCATGGATGTTTGTAATGATTCTGGTGACGTGCCGAATCTAAGCAAACTTCGAAGAAAGTATCATGCCTTCTTTGTGATGATGCTTACACGTTGGTCCCAGGACTGACGTGGTAACACCAAGGAATTTAAAGTTCTGACTCATTCTCTGCAACCACAACTGCTGCCCTATTATTTTCTAGAGTAATGAGCTGAACAACAGGAAGGAAAGCAGATCCCTTTAATTTAATGTCTGTTCTGAAGATAGGAGGCACTCAAGGTCCATTTGTGGTCTATATCATCACCAGGAGGAGGGAGTGAGCTGCCGACCTCGCATTGGATCCTGTGGTTTGCAGTATCCAGTGTGAATAGTTCAACCTGTCAACCCGAACTAAACGGGGAGATCTGAGCTCACCAAGGTCCCGAATCTGGAGCTGGGTCCACGTGGGTGAAGGGAAACCAAATTAACAAGAGCAGAGGTGACCATTCAGCCCCTTGAGCTTGTACTGGCTGCTCACCAACTAGCTCCACTCAGTATAGGATTACCTCAATTGCGGAACACGTTAATTGGATTAGCCAGCACAACTTTAAACACAAACATCTCACAATTCTATACTTTCCTCCAAACACCTTAAAACAGGGGCTCTCAACCTTTTTTATGCCAAGGACCAATACCATTAAGCAAGGGGTCCACGTACCCCAGGTTGGGAACACCTGTCTTAAAATTATGCCCTCTCTTTTATGCCATTTCCACCCTGGGAAAGTGTCTCCGGCTCTCCACTCAGCCTATGCTCCCTATCATCTCATTCATTTTTATCAAGTCACTTCTCACCCTCCTTGTGCCTGGGAACTCTGCCAGTCTGACACACCACAGGGACAGAGGAGAGCAGATTGTAGAAACTTTTATGTCAGGGCAAGTTTCCAATCAGGCGCCAAGACCACACTAAGTGCAGCATTGCCTGGAAATTCACTCCCATTACAATGACTGGTGGATAACAGCCACTCACCCTCCTCATTCTGTGTGGTTGTTGTGCACAGATAGGTCTATTAAAACCTTGAAGACGACCATGAATCACAAACTGCATTTCTGTGGTCATGCAGTACAGTCATTGTTTTGTTGAAGCACACAAGGTGGTCCTGCTGGCTTTGTCCCCACGACCAAGGAACCACTGGCCTCCTGACTAGCTATACGTCAACACATCCTTTCCAAGTACCAGGAGTTCACAAAACTTTGGTTACACTGTTGTTTCACACAACCCCTGGGACGCAGTAGCGCAGTGGTTAGCAAACTGCGATTCCAGCTCGGGCCAGAGTTCAGAGTTCAATTCCAACACCATCTGTAAGCAGTTTGTACGTTCTTCCCATGACCACATGGGTTTCCTCCCAAAGCCTAAAGATGGGTAACGGTAAGTAGGTTAATTGGTCCAGTGATTAGGCTGGTGTTAAGTAGGTGGGTTACTGGGTGGTGTGGCCTGGGGTTACTGGGTGGTGTGGCCTGTTCCACAATGTCCCTCTACATAAATACACTCAGAGTATTGAGTTCAGTTCTGGTCGCCTCGCTACAGGAAGGATGTGGAAGCTTTAGAGAGGGCGCAGAGGAGATTTACCAGGATGATGCCTGGACTGAGAGCATGTCTTACGAGGATAGGTTGAGTGAGCTAGGGCTTTTGTCTTTGGAGTGAAGGAGGGTGAGAGGTGACTTGATAGAGGTGTACAAGATGATAAAAGGGTGCACAAGAGTGGATAGTCAAGAAACTTTTTCCCAGGCTGGAATACAAGGAGCCATAATTTTAAGGTGATTGGTGGAAAGTATCGGTGGGGGTTGATGCCAGAGCTAAGTGTTTTACACAGAGAGTGCTGGGATGCCGGTACAGGCAGGTACACCAAGGACACGTGAGAGACTCTTAGGCACTTGGATGGTAGAAAATGGAGGGTTATGTGGAAGGGAAGGGTTAGATCCATCTTGGAGTAGTTAAAGCACTGGTACTGTGCTGTACTGCTCTATATGCCAGTTCCAAAATCCAAATGTGCAGGAATATAAACAGCTGTGGAGGGGATTCTGCCCAACACATCACAGACATATCCCTCCCCACAACTGGTAGTACCTGCAGAAGAGTCCCCCTCATGAAGACTATGGGTACCAAAGATCCCCACCATCCAGGCCATGCCATCTTCTCACGGCTACCACTGGGCAGGAGGTACAGGAGCCTGAAGCCCCACACTACCAACCAACACAACCCTAATCACTATCTCTGTATAGTAACGCTGTCACCACTTTATGCTTTACATTGGCTCTTTGAGTTTCCATGGCGATTGCATTCTTTCAAAGTTTATAGTACTTTCATTATCAAAGCATGAAAACTTGCCTCCTTACAGACAGCCACAAAGCAAAGAAACCCAATACACCCATTAAAAAAAGACCGTCAAACACCCAATGTGCAGAAAATAACAAACCGTACAAACAATAAAAGTAAGCAAACGCCATTCAGAACTGAAGTTCTTGGAAGCGAGTTCACAGTCACTGCCGGTCCAGGAGCCCGTTAGTTGCAGACCACAGCCTCAGTTCAGCGCAGAGACGAGTAAACCTCACGGAGCAGTCAGCGGAACACCAGCCCATATCTTTTCTCTGGCTCTGACACCCTGACCTTTTCAATCTGGTCCGGTGTTGAAGTCGGCCAAACGCTGGGTCACTCTCACTCTCAGCCCCGGGCCCTGCTGCCTTGATTCGGCCCGTACCCAAGCTTTCTAATCTGGCCCAGCATTTAAATCAGCCAAAGAGTGGGCTGCCCCTCGCTCTCAGGCTCGAACCCTGCCGCCTCAGCTCTGCCTCGCCTCCAAGAACGCTTCAGTGATGGCCAAACAGTGTGTACAAACCGTCCCTGCTCTCAGACTCAGACCAGTGCCCTGGCCCCACTGTCTCAATTCAGCCTGTACCTGCCACACCGCAACCATCCTGCACCTTCAAGACTTCCGTTCACATCACAAAAATGCCAAGTCAGAAGCTCAACTCCAAAAGGGAAGATACAGGCAACAGTGCAGTAATTAAGTGGTAATGATTGCAGTGATCATTTCCTAGAAATAGTGTGATTAATAAAGTAGCTAGTAGTTTTGCTTGCTACCAGCAAGTCGTCACTGTGTTTCACCAGCACATCTTAATCCTTTTATGAAAATTTATGTTTGTTCTTGTGAACGCTGTTTATCTGATGCTCAGTGCCTGCGATGCTGCTGCAAATAAGTTTTTCATTGTACCAGTGAACTAGTGACAATAAACCCCACTTTCACTACAGCCTGATATACTTACATCAACAACGTTACCTACGTGCAACTCAGCAGCCCCAAATTCTATTATTACATTAACTTTCTGGTGTTGATCTCTCTCACTTGAGTTAGTGTGTTCACTCCCTTGATGTCTGTGCTGGGACTTTGGTAAAGCTGTATTTTCAAGTGCAAAGTGAGAGAGTGAGAGCTGGACGTGTCTGAATAGGACATTAACGAGACTCAGAGTGTTCCTCCCTTGAGCCCAATCAGATATTAATGATTACTCAGCATTGTTAAGGGTGTGGGCTGTTCCAGTGTCATTTAGTTAAAAAGCAACTCCAGAAGCCTCAGTAATCAGCCCAAAGGCTTGTGGTGTCTTGTATGGAATGTGGCTGGTTTCATCCACACAACACTGAGTTTCAGGACATTCACTGGCAAAGACCTTCTGTGAGGTGATTATGTGCATTATTGCTTCAGGAAGCTGGAATATGCCTTTTGATTGCGGGACGGGGTGGGGTGGGGTGGAGGAGCCACTTTGTCGAGCACCTTTACTCCGTCCACTAAGGGAGGCATGATTCCCAGCAACACACACAAAATGCTGGAGGAACTCAGCAGGCCTGGCAGCATCTAAGGAAAAGAGTACAGTGCTGAGTTCCTCCTGCATTTTGTGTGAATTGCTCAAGATTTCCAGCATCTGCGGAATCGCTTGTGTTTATAATTAACTTCAACTGACATTTTAATCTTAATTTCAAAAATCAACAAACAACAGATGCCATTTATCGGTCAGATCTGTCGAGCTTCTGGATCACAAACACAAAGATCCCTCAACCTAACTATTCATCATCATGTGCCGTGTCGTGTCGTATGACGTGGGCGATCATGGTCTCTCCATGACCACGATTGTTCTTGGCAAATTTTTCCGCAGCAGTGGTTTGCCATTGCCTTCTTCAGTGTTTTCACAAGATGGGTGACCCCAGCCATCATCAATACTCTTCAGGGATTGTCTGCCTGGTGTCAGTGATCACATAACCAGGACTTGTGATATGTACCAGTTGCTCATATGACCGTCCCCCACCTGCTCCCATGGCTTCACGTGACCCAGATCGGGGGGGACAGGAGGGAAAAGAGATGCTAAGCAGTTGCTAGACCTTGTCCAAGGATGACCTACAAGCTAGTGCAGGGAAGGAGAGTGTTACACCTTCTTTGGTAAAGATGTCTCTCTACCTTGCTACCTGTAACTATTGTTCCTTTCCACACCTTGTGGTGCATCGGTGGGGGAACCTTGCCGTTCCTTTAGCATTCTTGTCTGATTTTTTTTTTTTTTTTTTAAAAAGAAGCTGGAGTTACTAACTCGATGCTCAACCTGGCACGGATGGAATGTGTGCAAGGAGCTGGCTGCATTCAAACCCAGGACCATTTGCCTCCACGTCTGGTGCAGATGCCACTACACCACCGGCTGGCAGCCCGTAACCACTAGCACTGGTAATTTAATAAGCTCCAAGAGGTTGCTAACATATCTAACAAAAATAGCAATTCACCAGTCCTGGCATCAACACACACAGAGTCCAGCCAGATTAGCTGAAATACTGAAAGTAATTCATTCAGTCTCTAATCCTGCCATCGCCTTCTCAGTTCTTTTCTCCTGATTAAACTAATCCGTCATTCTAAAATGTTAATCAGATTATATCCATACTGGTTCGTTAAGGTTGTCATTGCTGAGGGTGGTACAAGCTCCCACTGCCTATTAAATGCTTCCAATGACGTGCATCTCAAATAGCCTCCGACAACCAAGTTCAGCTCCTGGCCTTCCTCTGTGCTTCAGCTACTAAGCCCAGTGGAACTGCTTCTACTGACAGGAGAAGGGGCAAAAGTGGGTTACCGGTGCCTTAAAACCAGTCGCTTTGGGCAGATAGGGCTCATCAGCTGTGGTTGGCAGCTCATCTAGGAGAAACTGTGCCCTCTGGTCCTGGACTTGCCCACTATAGGAAACATCCTCTTCATTTCCACTCTATCCAGGCCTTCCAATATTCGGTAGGTTTCAATGAGATCCCCTCATTTCTCTAAACTCCAGTGAGTACAGGCCCAGAGCCAGCAAATGCCTCTCATACATTAACCTTTTCCTTCTTGTTCACTTTATACCAAATGTGGTCTGGCCAATGCCTTACAGTCTCAGCATCACAAAAGCATAACCCACCATCAGGTTGAAAAATCACAGGTAGAACAGAGCAATGGAAGGGAAAAAGCAGAAGCCTGCTGACCCACCTCATCTCCTGTCTGAGCCAGTTCTCACTCCTCCCTAAATATGCCTAACGATCTGATGTCAGCAACCCATCAGGGCAGAGAATTTCGATAATCTCCACACTATACAGAACGTGACCACTCCATAATCTTAACCATGTTCTCTTGCTTGAGAGTGCTGCACCTGGCAGCATTGAAAGACACAGAGATGTTTCCTACAGCGCAGGAGTCTAGGACCAGAGCACACAGCCTCAGAATAGATGGACGTCCATTTAGAACAGAGAAGAGGAATTTCTTTTGCTTGAGATAGCTGAGGGGACCAAATCATTGGATATATTTAAAGAGGAGGTTGATCAATTCTTGATTAGGAAATACATCAAAGGTTACAGGGGAAGACAGGAGAATGGGGATGAAAAGTTATAATAATCAGCCATGATGGAATGGTGGTGAGGGCACAATGAGCCAAAATGCCCAATTCTACTATGGCTTTAAGGAACCCACTGTGAATACCTAGCATCCCATACCCAGTACAATACGGACTGCAGCTAGGGAAGTGCTTTCTTAAAGCACTGTTGGATGCTCTTAAGTCAGGAATGGTGTTAATGACTGTCTTGTTCTGCCTTAAGGCCTGGTACAGGACCTCTTGCTGGTCCAGGAGTATCCTACCTTATTAAATAACCCACTTGGCACTGACACTTCTGCAAAGACACAACTGATGCACGGGATTGAGGCACCATCCAGGATATTGCCATTCTACACTGACAAGCAGGCCCATGGCCACCTCTGGGGTCACGAAGAAGCTTCTCTCAGGTTGGAGGAGTAACACATCATATTCTATCTGGGTAGCCTCCAACCTGATTTCTCCAGTTTCTACCCTTCCCACTTCCATTCCCCGTTTTCCTGCCCGTCATCTCCCCCTGGATCCCCTCTCCTCCTTCCCTTTCTCTCATGGTCCACTCTCCCCTGCTATCAGATTTCTCATTCTTCAGTCCTTTACCTCTTCCATCTATCACCTGCCAGCTTGTACTTCTTCTCCCCCTCTCCTTATTTCAGCTTCTTTCCCCTTCCTTTCCAGTCCTGATGAATAGTCTCGGCCCGAACGTGACTGTCTATTCCCTTCCATAGATGCTGCCTGACCTACTGAGTTCCTCCAACATTTTGTGTGTGTTACACAATCCAGGACATGCCCTCTTCTCATTATTACCATCAGGGAGGAGGTATAGAAGCCTACAGGAGTGTGTACAGGTACACACTCAATGATTTAAGAGCTTCTTCCCCTCTGCCATCAGATTGCTGAACTGTTCAGAACTCTACTTGTTCTGTTTATTCCCCTCTCTTGATGCTGCCTGGCCTGCTGAGTTCCTCCAGCATTTTCTGTGTGTTGTTCTGGGCTTCCAGCATCTGTACAATTTTGTGTTACCTTACTATCTTGCTCTTTTCACACTATTTTTCATTTATTCTCATTGCAACACAACACTTTTTAAACGTCTTGCGTTATACTGCTGCCACAAATCGAATTCCACAATTTATGTCAGTGATAATAAACCTGATGCTGAATAATGTTCTAGCAGTTGATGCAAACTCCAGTGAGCTGACACAGAAAGGCTGGCATTTTGTGAGATACACACAAGTCCTGTTAATGGCATGATTTTTAGCAGGAGAGGAGGGAGAATGGCTCGGCACTTCGACTCCCCACAGACTGAAACATGACAGAAGGAAGGAAGATGTGTGAAGGTTTAGTGTGAGATCGACACCTGGTGTCTGCCATTTCAGCAGCTCAGATTGCTGGTCTCCAGTGAAGTGAAGGCAGCACTGGTATCTGAGCAGTACAGCGTCGTCACTCACACGTCCCTGAAGCTAGTACCAGACACTCCTGACTGCAGCCATCCCCACTGTACAATCTGTAACAATCAGCCCAAGATGAAGGGCAAGCCATTTGGCCACAGAAATCCATAATAGATAGGAGCAGAATAAAGTTATTCGACCCATCGAGTCTGCTGCATTATTCGATCATGGCTGATTTATTTTCCCTTTCAACCCCACTCTCCTGGTCTTCTCCCCATCGTCTTTAATGCCCTTCCGAGTATCTATATTTAAATATATCCAATGTATACCTGAAAGATACAGAATTATTATCTTTACTGCCAAATGAAGCAAATTTTTTTTGTTTTTTAAACACACCCCAAGAGCAGTGAGATATTTTCACAGGAAATATCTCACAGTGGCTTGGACGGTTGTGAAAATACGTGACCCTGGATGGCCGATATTCGACCTCAGTACCATTCTCCCACAATAACACTGAACCCTGTTAGATCCCAACAAATCTTTCTATCTGTCACAATTTACTCAGTGACTGAACCCTCTGTGATAAAGATTTCAAAAGACTTTTCACCTCAGCGCTAAATGGATGACTACTGAGTTGCCTGGTCCTCCTGTCCAACGCAAGTCCACCCCAAAATGGTCACTTGGCACTGGAAGGCACTAGAGGTCCAGCTTAAAATTATCTGGTCTCTGGTCACCTCAAATGGAGGCCAAAGATCCCATGAAACTACCCAAAAGGCAGCAGGGTAGATACGCCCAGTGTCTAGGTCTAACTTCACACCAAAATCACATAACTGAAACACTACAGGAGTGCACCCGACAGAACTTCAGCATTCAATACATCAAGCTCGATAACCCAAGCCAGCACCATTACCCCATGCTCCACAACATCTGGCTACTGCCTTGCAGTTTGGATTAGAAAGAGAACATTACAGTACAATACAGGCCCTTTGGCCCACAACGTTGTACCAACTGTTTTTAACTTTATCAATCAATTTAACCCTCCCCTCCCACATAATCATCCATTTTTCTATCATCCATGTGCCTATCTAAGATTCTCTTAAATGTCCCTAATGTATCTGCCTCTAGCAAGACCCTTAGCAGCATGCTCCATGCACCCACCACTCTGACATCCCCCCTATACTTTCCTCAAACCACCTTAAAATTATGCCCCCTTGTATTAACCATTTCTGCCCTGGGAAGTCGTCTCTGACAGACCACTCTATCAATATCTCATCTGTACACCTCTGTCAAGTCACTTCTCATCTTCCTTCAATTCAAAGAGCCCTAGCTCTTTCAACCTCATAAGACATGTTCTCTAATCTGGGCAGTATCCTGGTAAATCTCCACATCCTTCTTATAACGAGGCGACCAGAACTGAATGCAATATTCAAAGTGTGGTCAAACCAGGGTCATACAGAGCTGCAACATGATCTTGCAGCTCTTGAACTCAATATCCCAACTGATGAGGGCCAACACACCATAAGTCTTAACCACCGTATCAACTTGCACGATAATTTTGACGTAGTCCCTCTGTTCCTCCATATTGCTAAGAATCCTGTTATTAACCCTGTACTCTGCCTTCAAGTTTGACCTTTATAAGAGCATCACTTCATATTGTTCCACAATAACCCATACCCTCTGGTAACTTCCCCAACAACCCACACCCTCCATCTAACCACTGTTTTCATCAGTAATTAAGACAATGAACTGAAGTCCCTATCCGAGGGTGTAAAGGAATCTCTCCTGTTGCTGCCTCAGGCTGTATAGCCAGGCAGCTGAAACTAGTTACTGATTAAGTCCAGGAGCTAGATATTACAGCTGTATTTGGAGAATTGTGTATAGTTTTCGTTACCCTTCTATAGCAAAGACATCATTAAACTAGAAAATGTGCAAAGTTTAATGAGGAAGCTGGTCTTGACCTGGTAACAGCTGCTTCCCTCAGGCTGTGAGGCTAATGAATACCCTGTCACCACCAAGGTCTTGTCACTAGGACAGCGAGCTGTTTACCTGTGCTGCACACTATAAGCATTTTTATATTAAAATTTTAGTCATTATAAATATATTTCATTCACTTATTTATGGCAATATTTTGTCTCGCGTGCCATGTATGATACGTTTTGTGGGCGCACCATGGTCTGGAGGGACATTGTTTTGTTTGGTTGTATATACAGTTGCAAGAAAAAGTTCGTGAACCCTTAGCAATTACCTGGTTTTCTGCATTGCTCATAAAATGTGGTTTGATTTTCATCCAAGTCACAATAGACAAAGACAACCTGCCTAACAAATAACACACAAACAATTGTACTTTACATGTCTTTACTGAATACATTGTTTAACCATTCACAGTCCAGGCTGGAAAATGTGAACCTTTGTATTTAGTAAGTGGTAGATCTCCTTTAGCAGCAAAAACTTTCACCAAACATTTCCTGTAGCTGCTCATCAGACCTGCACAATGGCAAGGAAGAACTTTAGACCATTCCTCCATACAAAACTGTTTCAGTTCATTAGTACTTCTGGGATACCTTGCATGAACAGCCCTCTTCAGATCATGCAACAGCATCTCAAATGGGTACAGATCTAGACTCTGACTTGGGCCATTTCATAACATGAATTTTCTTATTTTTAAACCATTCTGTTGATTACTCTTGTGCTTTAGATCATTCACTTGTTGCATTATTAACTTTTAAGTTTCAGGTGATGGACCACTATCCTGACATTTTCCTGTAAAATGTCTTGATACAAAATTGTATTCATTGTTCCCTCAACAATTGGAAGCTGTCCAGGCCTGAGACAGCAAAGCAGCCCTAACCATGCTGCTCCTTCCACCATGATTCACAGTGGGGATGAGGCTTTGGTGCTGGTGTGCAGTGCCTTTCTTTCTCCAAACACAGCAGTGTGCATTTCTGCCAAAAAGTTCAACTTTTGTCTTATCTATCCGCAGAACATTGCCCCACCAGCACTGTGGAACATCCAGGAGGTCTTTTGCAAGCTTGAGATGTGCAGCAATGTTTTTTTTGGAGAGCAGTGGTTTCCTCTGTGGTGTCCTTCCGTGAACAACATTCTCATTCAGTGCTTTTCTTATAGTGGACACATAAACAGAGACAATAGCAAATTCTAGAGATTTCTGCAGGTCCTTTGCTGTTCCCCTTGGGTTCTTTTTCACCTCCTCCAACATTGCACATTGTGTTCTTGGTGTGATCTTTGCAGGATGGCCACTCCAGGGAGAGTAGCAGCAGTACTGAGTTTCCTCCATTTATAGACAATTTCTCTTACTGTGCACTGATGAACACTCGGGTGTTTAGAAATGCTTTTGTAGTCTTTTCCAGCTTCATGTATCTCTACAATTCTTCTTCTAAGGTCCTCTGAAAGCTGTTTTGATTGAAGCATGGTGCCCATAAACAGGTCTTTCTTGAGAAGAGCAGGCTCTATCAGTAACCTGACTTTGTGTGTCCTTTTTTTATAGTGCAGTGCACCTGTACAATCCAGACCTCCAATCTCATCTCATTGCTTGGAACACCTGACTCCAGATAGCTTTTGTAGAGGGCATTACCCCAGAGGTTCACATACTTTTTTGAACTTAGACTGTGATTGTTTAAATAGTGTACTCAGTGTTGATGAAAAGTACAATTGTTTGTGTTTTATTAGTTCAGGTAGATTGTGTTTGTCTACTATTGTAACAGATGAAGATCAGACATTTTAGGAGTAATTAATGCAGAAAACGAGGTAACTGCAAAAGGTTCACAAACTTTTTCTTGTATGTATAGTCAGATGACAATAAACATAGAAACGTAGAAAATAGGTGCAGGAGTAGGCCATTCGGCCCTTCAAGCCTGCACCGCCATTATGATCATGGCTGATCATCCAACTCAGAACCCTGCACCAGCCTTCCCTCCATACCCCCTGATCCCCATAGCCACAAGGGCCATATCTAACTCCCTCTTAAATATAGCCAATGAACTGGCCTCAACTGTTTCCTGTGGCAGAGAATTCCACAGATTCACCACTCTCTGTGTGAAGTGAAGTTTTTCCTAATCTCGGTCCTAAAAGGCTTCCCCTTTATCCTCAAACTGTGACCCCTCGTTCTGGACTTCCCCAACATCAGGAACAATCTTCCTGCATCTAGCCTGTCCAATCCCTTTAGGATTTTATACGTTTCAATCAGATCCCCCCTCAAGCTTCTGAATTCCAACGAGTACAAGCCCAGTTCATCCAGTCTTTCTTCATATGAAAGTCCTGCCATCCCAGGAATCAATCTGGTGAACCTTCTTTGTACTCCCTCTATGGCAAGGATGTCTTTCCTCAGATTAGGGGACCAAAACTGCACACAATACTCCAGGTGTGGTCTCACCAAGGCCTTGTACAACTGCAGTAGTACCTCCCTGCTCCTGTACTTGAATCCTCTCGCTATAAATGCCAGCATACCATTTGCCTTTTTCACCGCCTGCTGTACCTGCATGCCCACTTTCAATGACTAGTGTATAATCACACCCAAGTCTCGTTGCACCTCCCCTTTTCCTAATCGGCCACCATTCAGATAATAATCTGTTTTCCTATTTTTGCCACCAAAGTGGATAACTGCAATTTATCCACATTAAATTGCATCTGCCATGAATTTGCCCACTCACCCAACCTATCCAAGTCACTCTGCATCCTCTTAGCATCCTCCTCACAGCTAACACTGCCACCCAGCTTCGTGTCATCTGCAAACTTGGAGATGCTGCATTTAATTCCCTCATCCAAGTCATTAATATATATTGTAAACAACTGGGGTCCCAGCACTGAGCCTTGCGGTACCCCACTAGTCACCGCCTGCCATTCTGAAAAGGTCCCGTTTATTCCCACTCTTTGCTTCCTGTCTGCTAACCAATTCTCTATCCACATCAATACCTTACCCCCAATACCGTGTGCTTTAAGTTTGCACACTAATCTCCTGTGTGGGACCTTGTCAAAAGCCTTTTGAAAATTCAAATATACCACATCCACTGGCTCTCCCCTATCCACTCTACTAGTTACATCCTCAAAAAATTCTATGAGATTCGTCAGACATGATCTTCCTTTCACAAATCCATGCTGACTTTGTCCGATGATTTCACCGCTTTCCAAATGTGCTGTTATCACATCTTTGATAACTGACTCCAGCAGTTTCCCCACCACCGACGTTAGGCTAACCAGTCTATAATTCCCCGGTTTCTCTCTCGTGAACTCAAAAGTGGAAGATAGACAAATGCGAACTGAGGTGCTTTGGGAAGTCAAATCAGGATTTGTACAGTGAATGGCAGAGCCCATAGGACCGTTGTACAACAGGAAGACCTTGGGGTAGAGGTAAATGGTTCCTTTAGGTTCATGTGCTGTGTATATATAGTTTTGTTTGGTTGTACATTTTTAAAGTAAGATAACAATAAACATGAATACTTGAACTATAGGGAGAAGTTCAATGGCTAGGACTTTATTCCTTGGACCATAGGAGTCTGAGGGGTGCCCTTACTAGAAATGTATAAAATCACGAGGAGTCGAGACTGGGGTGAATGTGAGTCTTTCTCCCAGGGTTGGAGAATTACACTCAGCGGGCACAGGCTTAGGGCAAGAGGGGAAGAGATTTAATAGGAAACTTTAGGGGTAATTTTATCTGCACAGAAGCTGGTCAGTATGTGAATGCTGTCCTAGTGACGAGGCTGTGGTGGTGCCAGGGTATTAACTCTCTCAGCCTGTGGAAGAAACTGTTACTCAGTCAAAACCAGCTTCCTCGTTAATCTTTTCTGCATGTTTCCCAGCTTAATGATGATCAATTCCAAGAACCTGGCAAGTAGGCATGATCAATCAGATCCTGGTGAGAACATGGCAACTGAATGGCCCTACTATACACTGAAGAACCATCCCTTTTTCTGCAGGCTATTGAGTGCACGTATTTGGCAGGTCATGAGCCAATGAATCACAAAGACATGCTACACTCCATTAGGATTTTGAGGAGACCCTAGCAAATTTCCACGGGTATATGGTGCATCATCATCTGGTATGGAGGCTCCAGTGTGTAGGTTTGAAAGACCAAAAGACCATCATACATGAGATGGCATAATAATAATTTGGCGATTCGGCCCGGAGTCTGCTCTGCCATTCCATCATGGCTGATTTATTTGCCCTCTTAACCCCTTCTTTTGTCTTCTTCTCATAACCCTGAACACCCCGACAAATCAAGAACCTATCAGCCTCCACCTTAAATATATCCTTGGCTAACACAAATCAGTGCAAATGTTTAACCCTACTTCTCTGTTGTTGTTCTTGCTTTGCGTATACGTAACAGTATGTGAAATAAGCTGCCAAAAGGGGCATTTGAGGCAGGAACTATACATAGGTGGTGGGGTGGAGATATGTCTCTACCAAAGGAGGTGTAAGGTGCTCCTTCCCTCCACCAGCCTGCAGGCCACCCTTGTGCAAGATGTAGCACCTGCTTAGCCCCCAATCAGGGTCACGTGAAGTCATGGGGGCAGATGGTGGATGGCCGCATGAACAGCCAGTGCATATCACAAGTCCTGGTTATGTGACCACTGACCTCAAGCAATCGCTGAAGAATACTGATAATGGCCGGGGTCACCTGTCTTATAAAAACACTGCCTGGGAGGCAATGGCAGACCACTTTTGTAGAAAACTTTGCCAAGAACAATCATGATCACCCATGTCATACAACACACCACATAATGGTGATAACAACTGTACACCAGTAACTCAGACAGGTAGATAGATAGGAAAAGTTTACGGGCCAAAGAAAGGCAAATGCGAAGAACTGAGATGGAAATCTCTGGTGACACAGACAAGATGAACCGAGCTGCATTACTCTACGAGTATATGGATGCCTGGTATGGAAACATCAGTGCCTGTGAACGGGAAACCCTACAAAAAGTGGTGAATATGGCCCAGTCCTTCACAGGTAAGGCCCTCCTCACCACTGAGCACATCTACAAGGAGTATTGTTGCAAGAAAGCAGCATCCATCATCAGGGACCCCCACCACCCAGAACATGCTCTCTTCTCGCTGCTGCCAGTAGGAAGGTGGTACAGGAGTCTCAGGGCCCTCACCACCAAGTTCAGGAACTGTTATTACTGCTCGAACATCAGGCTACTGAACCAGAGAGGATAACTTCACTCACCTCATCACTGAACTGCTCCCACAACCAATGGACTCACTTTCAAGGACTCTTCATTTCAAGTTCTCAATATTTATTGCTTATTTATTTATTTATTATTGTTTGCTTTTTTGTTTCTTTGTATGTGACTAACCACAAGGAAATGAATCTCAGGGTTGTATATGGTGACGTATATGTACTTTGATAATTATTCATTCTAACAAACCGTTCTTGAATTTAAGTTCTTCTAACGAATGGATTCTTTTATTTTTCCTACCCAGTTTTATCCCCCTTCTACCCTCTTCATTATAACTCCGGTATTCTTGGAACCCAGCCCAAAAGATGCCCTTCTATATGCTCGGTTACTTACAGGCACCAAGATCTGCTTGCAGCCACAGTCCAGAACGGTCTCCTGTAACATTCGGTCCGAGATGCCACTGAATAAGATGTGGCCAGGGGGCAGACTGGCCAAGTGCAGGTTAAACAGCCGCTTCAGTTCACTTAAACTGAGCACGTAGTGTTTCCTGAGCATGCTGTACACAAAGTCCCTCAGCTCCACCGACGCCAGCTTGCTCTGCCCGCCCGCGTGCTCATCCGCTGACTCACGGGAGCTCTCGTCTGTGTGGATGCCATTGGTTACCCTGCTGCCCGACCACGGGTGTGTGTCCATGGGTTCCTCCTCACTTAGCGGTTCCTCCTTGATCCTGACAGGAAGCAAGGAGCTGCCGGGGTCCTGCATGTCCGCTCCATGGGGGGACTTCCGCCGCCAGTAGTCGCTGTCCAGGGTGGCATGGTTCTCCCGAAGGCGCTCTTTGGCTGCGGCTACCCGCCGCTCGCCGCTCAGCACCACAGGCACAGCTGTTCAAAGACAAAGCAAAGGCCAGTCACTCCCAATGCTTTCATGGGGGAGGGGGAGGGGGCACAATAACACAGCATCTAGCACAACACTTTAGAGTGCCAGCGTCCCGGGTTCAATTCCAACCAGTGTCTGTAAGGAGTTTATATGATCTCCCTATGACTGTGTGGGTTTCCTCCAGGAGCTCTAGTTTCCTCCCACATTTAGATTAGATTAGACTACCTTCATTTAAAATATGTACATTGAAACAGACAGCGAAACATGTCATTTGCATTAACAACAAACCGAGGATGTGCTGGGGGCAGCCCGCAAGTGACGTTACACATTCCGGCACCAGCCTCAGACTTAAATAAAAAATTCCAATTTCTTTAACCTCTTATAAAAGTCAGAGAACTATAGCAAAGAATTAGGCTATTCATCCCATCTAATCTAAAGTAAAGGTATCTGTTAGTCTTGCGAGACCATGAAACTGCGCCTGGAAAGTCTTCACTCTCCAGGGTGCAGGCCTGGGGAAGGTTTTATGGAAGACCAGAAGTTGCCCATGCTGCAAGTCTCCCCTCTCCACGACACCAATGTTATCCAAGGGAAGGGCATTAGGACCCATACAGCTTGGTGTTATCGCAGAGCAATGTATGATTAAGTACCTTGCTCAAGGACACAACACGTTCCCTCGGCTGGAGCTCGAACTCACGACCTTCAGGTCGCTAATCCAATGCCTTAACCACTTGGCCACATGCCCGCACCCATTTAATCTACATTGCACTATTACTGGCCCCATCACTGAGTGTGCATGTCTGAATGTTACCTGCTAATGTCATTCAAGGGAAGTAATGCAGACAGGCCCTATTATGCCTCATCTGCTGGTACCCAGGTCTCAAATGGGAGTCACAAGATTGAAATACGCTCCTTCCCCATCCCAGACCAATCCAATGACCCATGTTCAAAGACAGATTCTGCCCCACTGTTATTGATCAGTCCCCTAGTATGAAGTGTTGACCTCATAATTTTGAACTTCATTGTCTGCCCACACTACACTTTCCTGGCATCTTATATTTACTTATTTAGAGAATCAGAACAGTAACAAGCCAACTACATCCATGTGACCAGCTAAGCTACTAATCCATACGTCTTTGGAATATTTGAGGAATCTCAAACGTTACAGGAAGAATTTACAAACTCCTGAGACAGTGGAGGAGTTGAACCCAGGTCGCAGAAGCTGTAACAGCGTTACATGAACCAAGAGGCTACTGTCACACTAACAGTAACACTTTAATCCGCATTCTGTTATTGTTTACTCTTTGATCTGTATGTAAGACAACTTCTTCACCCTACTATCACAGTATGTGATAGTAATAAAACTATTTACCTATCTGGGATTGACTGTAAGCCTTTCCTGCTTCCATTGAAAGGCCTAGATAGAATGGACATGGAGAAGGGGTTCCCTATAATGGGGGGAGGGGTCCAGGAGCACAGCGCACAGCCACAGAATTGAGGGACATCCCTTTAGAACAGAGACAAGGAAGAATTCCTTCAGCCAGAGGATGCTGAATCTGTGGAATTCATTGTCACAGATGACAGTGGAGGCCATCAT
Organism: Mobula hypostoma; assembly: GCF_963921235.1. Taxonomy (NCBI): domain Eukaryota; kingdom Metazoa; phylum Chordata; class Chondrichthyes; order Myliobatiformes; family Myliobatidae; genus Mobula; species Mobula hypostoma. The sequence goes on from NC_086105.1 coordinate 147,809,776, forward strand.
TGGGCGTATTTAAAGCAGAGGTTGCTAGGTTCTTGACTAGTTAGGGTGTGGAGAAGGCAGGAGAATGGGGTTAAGAGGAAAAATATATCAGCTATGATGCAATGATAGATCAGACCTGATGGGCCGAATGGTCTAGTTCTGCACCTATGTCATATGGTCTTATTTATGGCCATACAAGCCAGCTATTGATTTTGGTAAGGCACACAAAATGCTGGAGGAATGAACAGTCAAGAGGTGGTACACTAGTGCAGTGATTAGCATGATATTATTACAGTGTCAGTGACCCGGGGTTCAATTCCCGCTGCAGTCTGCAAGGAGGTTGCACATTCTCCCCATGGCTGCGCGAGTTGCCTCCCCACATGCCAAAGACCTACAGGAATCAGGCAGCTCAGGCTCATCGGACCTGTAACTGTGCTATATCTAAATAAAACAAAATTCAGACCAAGACCCTTCATCAGGAACCGATTGACTGTTTATTCCCTTCCACAGATGCTGCCTGATCTGCTGAGTTCCTCCAGCACTTTGTGTACGTTGCTCCGGTTTTGCAACATCTGCAGAATCTCTTGTATTCTGATCTTGTTGGTTTTCCTAGTCACTTATGCCATCTCAGAGTTCTGCAATCTTGCAGCATTTAGATATTATTGCTCACTTTTCCCCTCCCCACACCTTATTCTGGCATCTGCCCCCTTTCCTTTCCAGTGCTGATGATTGTTATTGGCCCAAAACGTCCCGTCCATTGATGCTGCTGAGTTCCTCCAGCATTTTGTACGTGTTGCTCTGGGTTTCCAGCATCTGCAGAATGTTTGTGTTAATAATATATTGCAGATGTTGGTTAGGATCTGATTGAGTGCACAGGTGTCTCATATGTTAACTCATTTTCAGGGCCATTCCCACAGGACTGCATGATCAGGAACTGATCTAATCTCAGGCACCATCACCGCGCAAAGAAACAACAGCTGTGTCCGAGGGAGAGTGGGCCGTGAAATCTCAAAGAGCCACCAGCTATGCTGCTTGGCACCTAACAACGAAGCCTCATTAACATCTGCGGTCCACTGGCGTGCAAGCTGATTCCTGGCTGCCTGGAATAATCTAATTCACACTTGGCTGCTACAATGCCAAAACACATTTGATTGATGGAATGGTTCTCAGGTTCAGATTTCTATACTACAACAACAAAAATATACAGTAAAATGTGTCATTTGCACAAGGCCAACACAAGGATCACACACAAAATGCTGGAGGAACTCAGCAGGTCAGGCAGCATCTGTGGAGATGAATAAACAGCCGACGTTTCAGGACTGGAAAGGGGAAAGATGCCAGAATAAAAAGGTGGAGGAGGGGCCCTGAATGAAAGTAAGGGAGTAGGTGAATGGGCAGCTGGATTGTAGCACCACTGTAGTGTAGTGGTTAGTGCCATGCTATTACAGCTTGGGGCACCGAAGTTCAGTTCAATTCCAGCACCCTTTGTAAGCAAGCTTGTACATTCCTTCCCGTCTGCGCGTGGGCTTCCTCTGGGTGCTCTGGTTTCCTCTCACAGACCAAAGACGTACTGATTAGTAGGTTAATTGGTCACTGTAGATTGCCCCATGATTAGTCTAGGGTTAAACTGGAGGGTTGCTGGGCAGTGCAGTTTGAAGCGCCTACCCGGCACTGCGCCTCTAAATAAACGTGCTGGGGGCAGCTGTAAATATTTCACATTCAAGTACCAACACCACAGCAGAGAAAGATGCTCCCTTTAATCCATGCCTAACTATTATTTTGCCGAGTCCCTTTGACTTGCACCTGGACCATAGCCCTCCCATCCATGTACTTAACAAAACTTATCTTAAGTGATGCAACCGAACCCACATCCACCCTGAGTGAGGTTCCCCTCAAATATTTAAACTTTCACCCTTAACCCATGACCTCCAGTTCTAATCTCATCAACCTTAGTGGAAAATACCTTATCTGTACACCTCATAATTTTGTACATCTCTGTCAAATCTCCCTTCATTCTCCTACACTCCAGGGAATAAAGTCCTAATCTATTCTCTTTAATCCTACGATAACATGCCCACCATGAGTGAGTCCAACCTTGCTCATCCACAAGATGTGCGGTGCCAAGAACAAAGTTCAGCAACACTTCGCAACTGAACTTACATTTGATTTGTCTGATAACACGAATGAGGTTTCCCTACAAAAAGCAGTGGATCCAGCCTAATCCATAAAAGGCAAAGCCCTCCCCAGCATTGAACACATTAACAAGGAGTGCTGCCACAAGAAAACAGCCTCCATCCAGGACCCCTGCTGAGCTCTTCTGGCTGCTGCCATCGAGGAGATACAGAAGCCTTAGGTCCCAAGTTCTTGGGTTCAGGAACAGTCATTACCCTACAACCATTAGGCTCTTGAACCATGTGGATAACTTCCATCACCTCAACAATGAACTGACACCACAACCTATGGACTCACTGTCAGGGACTGTACAATTCGTGTTCTCAGTATTACTTATTTATTGTTATTTGTATTTGCATTGACTTACTTTGCACATTGATTGTGTGTAGTTTTACATTGATTCTATTGTTTTTCATTGTATCTACTGTGAATGCCCACAAGAAAATGAATCTCAGGTTACTATATGCTGAAATGTAGGTACTTTGATAATAAACTTACTTTGAACTTTGAGGTTTTACAATCATAATGAGTCGCTTGCGATTTGCAAGAATTAACATTTAGCACCGATTTCCCAATTTGCCAGTTGATTAAAAGCTGGTGACCTTATCGCTCTTACCTGGTTGAGAGTCGTGTTTCTTTGGCATCATGTCTTCCTTGGAGAGGTTGTAGACTTTCTCTAACCTGCAGACAAAAAAAACCCCAATAATAAACACAAGGGATTCTGCAGAGAAGTGATGTGTCAAGAAGGTGGCATCCATCATTAAGGACCCCCATCACCCAGGCCATGCCCTCTTCTAATTGTTACCACCAGGGAAGAGGGACAGGAGCTTGAAGACACATGCAGTAAAACAAATTTCACGACATACATCTGTGATAATAAACCTGATTCTGAGATTCACGCACAATATGCTGCAGGTCAGCAGGCAAAGGTTTCCAACCTGGGGTCCAGGACTTGCTTATTGGTCAATAGCATTAAAAAAAATTGGGAACCCCTGATGCAAGAAGAGGAATAAAGATTTGCTTTTTGGACTGAGACCCTTTATTAGTCCAAGTTGCAGAAGCAAACTCACGATCCAACATTTAAGTCTACAGTCTGCCTTGCAAACGCAATCAATGTGTGATTTTATGTCACAGGATTCTGAATCTCTGGGTCAATTTGGATTCATTGTTCCTTGAAAGTGGCATCACAGATAGATAGGGTCATAAAGAGAGCTTTTGGCATATTGGTCTTCAGAAATAAAAGTATTAGGTACAGGAGTTGGGATGTCATACTGAAGTTTTGTAAGAAATTGCTGAGCCTAATTTGAGAATTGTGTGCTGTCCTGGTCACCTACCCACAGGAAAGATGAAAATAAGACTGAAAGATGCAGAGAAAATTTACAAGGATGTTGCTGGGATTCGAGAACCTGAGTTATAGGGAAAGGCCGAATCAACTGGGTCTTTATTCCTTGGAGCACAGGAGAATGAGGGGAGATTTGATAGAGGTAGACAAAGTTACAAGGGATATAGATAGGGTAAATGCAAGCAGCTTTTTTCCCCTGAGGTTAGGTGAGACAAGAATTAGAGCTCATGGGTTAAGGGTGAAAGTTGAAATATTTAAGGGGAACCTGAGGGGCAGCTTCTTCACTAAGAGGGTGTTGGGAGGGCAGAATGAGCTGCCAGCCGACGTGGTGGATGCGGGTTCAATTTCAACATTTAAGAGAAATTTGGGAGTGGTACGGGGGCTATGGTCCAGGAGGTATGGGGGCGGAGGGTCTAGTGGGGCCATGGTCTGGGTATGAGGGGCATGGAGGGGTATATGGGGGTATTGAAGGAGTATGGGGGGGTCCATGGTCCAGGTATGAGGAGCATGGGAGGTGGGGGGCTATGGTCCAGGGGTATGGAGGGGCTATAGATACACATATGGGAGGGGTATGGCGGGGCTATGGTCCGAGGGGTATGAGGGGTGGCATAGATACACAGATGGGAGGGATATGGTGAGGCTATGGTCTGGGAGGGCAGGCTAAAGATAAACGGATGGGAGGGGTATGGGTGGGGGCCAGTGGTCTGGGTAGGGGTCGATGGGAGTAGACAGATGATTAGTTTAGCACTGAATAGATGGGCCAAGGGTCCTGTCTCTGTGCTATAATGTTCTATGACTCTATATTAAATATAGAGACTTTCAAAATTAATTGTCCCTCAAATTAAAGTTTTGTTTAGACTACAGGAGCAAATAAGTTGCCAAACATGCACAAGGGCCCCGTCCACCAGAGGTAATGTTTTAATGAGTTATTACTCTTGCTATCAATTTGTGCAAACTTAACGAAGGATTCTGATAAGGGTTGCGATTTCACAGTCTTGTTAAGGGGAAACTATTGGCACTGGCCGTTATTTCTCGAGTTAACTGACAAAGGCAGCTGGATTCCCACGCGCGGAGTTTATCAGAGAAAGCCTGAAGTGACTGCTGACAAAAACACCAGCAGCGTTCCTCCAGCAGGTGCAGGGTTTCACCGACAAGCGAATGAACATTAATTACTCAAATTATGTGAACTTAAGCTCCTCATCGGCTAACCCTGCTGCAAAATACATTGAGAGCTGTTCACTATGTACCAAATGTATTTTTTTTAAAATGAGTGTTCAGTACTGAATAGCAAAAGTGCCTGCTGTTATTGAGTTATTCTGTGTTCTTTGAGTCTTTCAAACAAAGTTACTTTCAAATAAAAATTTGCATCTCTTAAACACAAGAGATGCTGTAGATAGTGGAAATCTAGAACCACAAACGCAAAATGCAGTGGAATTCAGCATCTATGGCAGAGGTTCCCAGCCTGGGATCCACAGACCCCTCGCTTAATGGTGTTGGTATCTCTCCACAGCATAAAACAGGTTCCAAACACCGATCTATGGAGAGGAATAAATAGCTGACATTTTAGGCTAAGACCCTTCATCAGGAGTGGGAGGAGAAGGAAGCCAAAGCCAAAATAATAAGGTGGGTGAGGGGGAGGAGGGGAGGAAGACAGGATCAGTTTACTCAGTTCTATATCACATCTCTGTAAGCCACACTGGGGCGGTGGGGGGAGGTGGTTGTTAGAGGAGTAAGGACACATTTATTAATAATACTGAGAGAAGCAAAAACGTTTGCAAGTGATGCTTGATGGAGGGAGGGGAGAGTCATAGTCATACTTTATTGATCCCGGGGGAAATTGGTTTTCGTTACAGTTGCACCATAAATAATAAATAGTAATAAAACCATAAATAGTTAAAAGTAATACGTAAATTATGCCAGGAAATAAGTCCAGGACCAGCCTATTGGCTCAGGGTGTCTGACCCTCCAAGGGAGGAGTTGTAAAGTTTGATGGCCACAGGCAGGAATGACTTCCTATGACGCTCTGTGTTGCATCTCGGTGGAATGAGTCTCTGGCTGAATGTACTCCTGTGCCCACCCAGTACATTACGTAGTGGATGGGAGACATTGACCAAGATGGCATGCAACTTGGACAGCATCCTCTTTTCAGACCCCACTGTGAGAGAGTCTAGTTCCATCCCCACATCATCACTGGCCTTACGAATGAGTTTGTTGATTCTGTTGGTGTCTGCTACCCTCAGCCAGAAGGAGGTTTTCACCGAAATAGATGCTGTCTTTGCAGTTTTGCTGAGTACACCTCCATTCCTGCCATATAATGTAATGCTGGGGGTTTATAAGGCATTAGTCAGTCAGACCTCACTTGTAGTGGTGTGAGCAGTTTTGGGCCCCTTACCTCAGAAAGGTTGTGCTAACATCGGAGAGGGTCCAGAGGAGGTTCACGAGAATGACCCAAGAGGAATGAAAGGGTTAATGTATAAGGAGCTTGTGATGGCTCTGGACCTGTACTTGCTGGGGTTTAGAAGAATGGGGGGGGGGGGGAGGGAGAGGAGATCCCATTGAAACCTATCATATATTGAAAGGCCTAAACAGGGTGGACACAGAGAGAACGTTTTCTATAGTTGGGGAGTCAAGGACTGAGGGGTACATTCTCAGAATACAGGGAGATCCATTTAGAATGGAGATGAGGAGGAATTTCTTTAGCCAGAGGATGGTGAATCTGTGGAATTCATTGCCACAGGCGGCTGTGGAGGCCAAATCATTGGGTATATTTACAGCGGAGATTGATGAGTTCTTGATTAATAATGGCATCAAAGGTTATGGGGAGAAGACAGGAGAAAAGGGTCGAGAGGGATAGTAATTCAGCCATGAAGGGTCTCGGCCCAAAATGTCGATTATTTATTCCCCCCCATAGATGCTGCCTGACCTGCTGAGTTCCTCCAGCATTTTGCGTGTATTACTCTAGATTTCCAGCATCTGCAGAATTACTTGTGTTTATAGAATGTATTAAAAAGCTGGCTCTCCCACACAATGCATACCAGCAGTTCCTGTGGAATGCAATATCTATAGCAGACAGCACATTGAACAGAAGAATAAGCCCTGTTCTCCACACACTTCCTGACTAAAGGACCTGGGTTTTGTCAGCAATCCCTTGGTAAAATAATACCACACACTCACTGAAATCAACAATGGTGCACTGAGAGACTACCAGGGAAGGAACCAATGAGGGAGTGTAAAGAAGCCCACACCAAGGGCTTTGTGTGAGCTGTGATTAAAATATTGCTGCTTCTGCACTGAGAAAACAGAAAACAAGCTCAACTAGTACAGCGTTTTAATAACATTTCAAGTATGTGGAATATTGCACAGGAGGCCAATGGGCGGAATAAAAGGCAGCCAGATCAAATTAATTTCTTCAGCACAGACTATTATGTTACCGTAGCAACAGTTTCACCTGATGGGAAACCAAAGGGAAGGCTGAGCTCAGGAATCGCAGCCAATGCCTACAGCCCACCTCTCCATCCCCACGGTGAAACAATGCAACTTTTCAACCAAGGTCAGCGAGTAGAGGTTGAAGGCCTGATGCCTGATGCCTGCATGCCCAGGGCCTCGGTCTGGAGGCTGAAGGCCCAGAGGCATCCTGTCATGGGTTGGAAGCCTGTGGGTGTGTGCATGCAAAAATGGTTTGTTTTGTTCAACACACACACAATGGTGGAGGAAAGGGAGCATCTATGGAATGGAATAAACAGTCTACATTACAGGCCGAGACCCTTCAGCAGGATTGGAAAGGAAGGGGAAGATGTCGGGGTAAAAAGGTGGGGGAAGGGGAAAGAGCACTGTTGTTGCTTGTGGTATGTTGTGTTCTGCTGAACATTGTGGACATGGTATATGTTGAAGCTGGAATGTGTGGTGACACTTGCGGGCTGCCTCCAGCACATCCTTAGCTCGCGTAGGTTGTAAAACACAGAACGACACATTTCACTGTATGTTTTAACATACATGTGATAAATAAATGAATCTAATCAAATTTGAAAAGGCAAAAGACTCTCAGGTGCCAGATGGCCAGCTTAACTGACTATCCAACCTTGGAAAATCACTAAAGTCTGAGGGAGAAAGGCTAAAAACATGAAGGAGAGACATCAGAGATGATGTCCTTCTTCAAGGAAAGGGGCTTCCCTTCCTCCCCCATTCCTCTACCCTCATCCATGTCTCCTCCATTTCCTGGACATCCACACATCCCATCGTCCCACCACCTTAACAGGAAGAGTTTGTCAAGCACCTCTGCTGAATCCAGCAAACGCGGAATTTCCCGGTGGCCGACCATGTTAATTCCAACACCCATTCATATTCTGATATGCTGGTTCATGGCCTCTTTTGCCACGAGGCCACTCTCAGGGTGGAGAAGAAACACCTCATATTCCATCTGGATAGCCTCCAACCTGAAGGCATGAATATCGATATCTCCTTCTGGTAATTCCCCTCCCTCCCCCTTCTATTCCCAACTCTGGTCTTTTACCTCCTCTCCTCACCTGCCTTTCACACCCCTACCCTGGTACTTTTCCTTCTTCACTTTTTCCCATGTTCTACTCTCCTCTCCTATCCTCCTTTCCTGCCCTTTACATTTTCCACCCAACTGGTTTCACCTATCACCTTCTAGCTGGTCTTCCTTCCCCTTCCCCACCTTTTTATTCCAGTATCTTGCCTTAAGGGCCTCGGACTGAAACATCAACAGTTTATTCACTTCCATTGATGTTGCCTGACCTGCTGAGTTCTGCCAGCATTTTGTGTGTGTTCCTTCAGAATTTCCAGCATCTGCAGATTCTCTTGTGTCTAGTCAAGATAACTGAGTGTTTTCTGGAAATGTCTTCGGACAGGGAGCTGCCGTTTGTTTGGAACAGTCCTGGAGAAGAGAGTCCGCATCTCGCTGGACACCTTAGGCTCCACTGAACCCTACCTGGCGGCCCTTAAGGAATCTGAGCCCCTTCATCTCGTGTTTATTTGGGAGAAAGGCTGAGGGCAGTTCAGGGGTTCAAACATCACTGTCAGATGAGACTCTCATGCAGTGAAGAGGGACCACAATCAGGAGGTACAATATTTCAGCTGAAACATCACGCTGTCAACCTGGGGTCCACGGACCTCTCAGTTAATGGTAGAGGTCCAAGCATAAAAAAGCTTGGGAAACTCTGCCATAGACCAAAAGACACAGAGCAGAATTAGGTAATTCAGCCCATCCATTCTGCTCCTCTAATTGAACATGGCTGATCCATTCCACTGTCAACCCTACTCTCCTGCCTTCTACCCGTAACCTTTGATGTCCTGTTTAATCAAGAGCCTATCAACCTTCACTTTACATATACTGTACTCACAGATTCACCATCTTCAGGTTAAAGAAATTCCTGTTCGTCTCTATTCTAAAGGATCTCCTTGTACATAAAGATACCACAGTAGTTCTGAGGAGTAGGAACTTCCCCAGTAACCTAGAGCCAACATTGTTCCTCAATTAACACTGTTAATCCTGATGATAATGTTGCGGTATGTGGGAGTTGGTGCGTAAGTGTTTGCTTTGTTTCCTGCACTGTCACAGTGACTTTATTCTAAATGTTCACTGGCAGTCAGAAACTGTGGTGTGTGCTGAAGAACTACAAACTAATCTTTTTTGAGCATAGGGAATATCTGAACAGCATAATAATATTTGACTTGGCTCATCTAGTTCGTGTCAAACTATTGTTCTGCCAAGTCCCATCTGGACCATGCACCTTCAAACTTCTCTAAATTGTTCAAACGGAACATACATCCATCACTTCCCCTGACAGCTTGTTCCACACTTGCACCACCATCTGAGTGAAGTTCCCACTCAGGCTCCCCCTTAAATGTTTCACCTTTTACCCTTAACCTATGACCTTTAGTTCATGTCTCATCCAAACCTCAGTGGAAAAAGCCTGCTTGCATTTACCCTATCTAAACCCCTCAATTTTGTACACCTCCATTACATCTCCCCTCATTCTCCTACACTCCAGGGAATAAAGTCCAAACCTATTCGACCTTTCCCTCTAACTCAGGTCCTCATGTCCCAGCAACATCCTTGTAAATTTTCTCTGCACTCTTTCAATCTTACTGATATCTTTGCTGTACACAGGTGACACGAACTGCACACAACACTCCAAATTCGGCCTCACTAATGTCTTACACAATTTTAACGTAACATCCCAACTCCCGTACTCAAAACTTGATTTATGAAGTCCAACATGCCAAAAGTTTTCCTTACGAAGCTTACATTAAAATAATGCTTACATCAACACTTTGAACCAGTTCCTAATGCTGCCCCATAGTAAGGACTTTGCTTCTTTTCATTTACTATACTTTCCTTCTATTTCCTTTCTGTTCTGTACGTCCTGCATTCAGGAATTGAGCAGAAAGAACCAAATCCTCAGCAAATTATAGAAAGGTATTATTAAAAATGCAGGAAAAGAGTCCGTGCACCTCTCCTCCCCCAAGTAGCATAAGCAGTTCTACTCATTACTGCTGGTGTGTTTAAGGCCAGTTTCTCAGCTTCACCCAACCCCACCCCATCCCGGACCGAGTGAGGCATCAGATTACTTGGCCTGAATTCCCATCCAAAGCATGTGCTGCCTCTGGGCCACATCCGGATGCTTCTTCACAAACTTGGAGTCGTGGGGAAGCAGGAACTCCCAGCCTTTGTTGACACGGGGAACAGCCATTTGCTCCAGGAAGTCCTTCACATCTTCAGGAGGGAGCTGATGAAATAAAGACAAGCAGAGATGAGGGATGAGGGAGGTTGCACAGCCTTCAAATTACTGAACTCCCATCTTGAGTGCGTGCAACAGACTGCCAGGGCTGGTGGCGGAGACAAATACATTAGGGACATTTCAGAGACACTTAGATAGGACAATGGAGGGAAGGGTGAGATTGAACTTTGAATAGATTAAAATCTACCAAGGTAATGTAGTGGTTAGCATGACACTATTATAGCTGGAGGTGTTCTGGGATTCGGAGCTCAGTTCCGGCGTCATTCTGTAAGGCGTCTCTGTACATCCTGCCAGTGCAATCAGTGGGTTTCCCCTGGGTACTCTGGTTTCCTCCCACAGTCCACAGACGTCATGAGTAGGTTAACTGATCATTGTAAATTGTCCCGTGATTAGGTTAGGGTTAATTGGGGTTGCATGGCTCGAAGGGCTGAATGGTCTACCCCACCCTGTACCAATAAATAAATAGTAAAACAAAAGATTGGCACAATATCAAGGGTCAAAGTGTCTGTGCTGTGCTATAATGTTCCATCATGTTGAAAGAATGTAGTTAACAACCAGGCAAGCACGGCTTCTAACTGTGCTTACGCACTGAGGTTTCGTTTGCAGACAATTTTCTCCACTGTATGATTAAGATAATATCCTGTGTGTTGTTTATACAGATGCGCACGTGGTGCTGCTGTAAGCAAGCTTTTCAATTGTCGCACCTCACTGTACTTGCATGCGACAATAAACTCAACTAGGAAAGATTAAACCATTAGACACAGGAGCAGAATTAGACTATTCGGCCCATCTAGAATGCCCTGCCATTCAATCACGGCTGATTTATTATCCCTCCCAACCTCGTTCACCTGACTTCCCCCTGTAACTGGTGACGCCCTGACTGATCAAGAACCTATCAACCTCCACCTTAAATATACCAAATGACATGGCCTCCACAGCCACGTGTGACAATGAATTCCACAGATTCACCGCCCCCTGGATAAAGAAAGTTCTCATCTCTGCTCTGGGGCTGTGCCCTCTGGTCCGAGACTCAGTCAGTACTGGAAACATCCTCTCCACGTCCATGCTACCTAGAACTTCCAATATTCAATGAGATCCTCATTATCGACACCCCAGCAAATACAGGCCCAGAGCCAAACACTCCCGTGTTAACTCTTTTATTCCTGGGATCATTCTCGTGAACCTCCTCTGGATTCCCTCCAATGCCAGCACATCTTTTCTTAGGTGGGCCCAAAACTGCTCACAATATTTCAAGCCAGTCTGATCAATGCCTTACAAGTCTTCAGCATCACATATTCTAGTCCTCAAAATAAATGCTAACATCGTATTTGCCTTCCGTACGACCGACTCAACCTGCAAGTCAACCTTTAGGGGATCCTGCAGGAGGACTCCAAAGCCCGCCTGCACCTCTGATTTTTGAATTTTATCCACATTTAGAAAATGGTTTACATCTTTATTCCTTCTACCACAGTACATGACCATGCACTTCACTACACTGTATCCCGTCGGCCACTTCTTTCCCATTCTCCCAATCAGTCTAGGGCCTTCTGCAGGTAAGGTTCAGAGTAAAATTTATTCCCAGAGTAAATTCACTTCACCACAAACATCCCTGAGATTCTTTTTCTGCAGGCATACTTAGCACAACTATAGAACAGTAACTGTAAACATCAGGAACTGTTCACTGTAAACTGTGCAAATGTAGATGTAAATAAATAGCAAAAGCAGGTACCCTGCTTCCTCAATACTGCCCCTCCACCTATCTTTATATTATCCATGGACTTGGCCATCCAAATCATTGAGAACATGAAAAGCAGTGGTCCTAACACCCATCCCTGCAGGTCATCACTAGTCATCAGCAGCCAACCAGAAAAGGCTCCCTTTATTCCCACTCTTTGCCTCCTACCAATCAGCCACTGCTTTATCCAAGCTAGAATCTTTCCTATAATACCATGGGCTTGTAGATTGTTTAGCAGCCTCATGTGTGGCACCCTGTCAAAGGCCCCTGAAAATCCAAGTAAACAACATCCACTGACTATCCTACCTGTTATTCACAGAATTCCAACAGATTTGTCAGGTTAAGATTTCCTCAGTCAGTAAACCATGCTGACCATGGCCTATTGTGTCAGGTGCCTCCTTGTACCCTGAAACCTCATTATCACTGAGACTCCCAACACTTTTCCAACCACTGGCCTATAGTTTCCTTTCTTCTGTCTCCCTCCCTGAAAGAGTGCAGTAACATTTGCACCACCACAAGAGTGGCTGACACTGGCATCGCAACACATCATAAGTGTGGCAGAGATAACACTTCAGTCACCTTGATCACAGCAGCGACTTCTTTCCGGACGACCCACAGGTCCTGCGTAAACTTCCACATCTACAGATGGGGAGACAAGGAAAAGATTACAGAAAATCGGACGGCACCGTAGTGTAATGCCATTACAGCGCCAGCCACCTGGGTTTAATTACTTCAGTCTGTAAGGAGTTTGCACGTTCTGTCCGTGACCGCACGGGCTTTCTCTTGGTGCTCTGGCTTCCTCCTGCATTTGACAAATGTACAGGTTAGCAGGATAATTGGGCAATACGGGCTCGTTGGGGCAGAAGGACCTGTTATCACATGGTATCTTTAAACAAACAGAAATTGAAAGTCAGGGTGAAGGCTAAAAGCGTGGGCCTTGCTTGCTCATTTTCACAATGTACTTCTCAAATTTGAGACAGGACGACGATCTCCTCATGAAGACTACAGTAGCTGGTGGGACAGATGATGGGGAGTTATTCCTGCTGCTGGGATAGCTGATGGAAAGAGCCTAAGGTAGAGGGGACTGAACCCTGGAACTTGAGGCTGCCCAGGGGTGAGGCCAATAAGTACACCATCACACAGTGGGAATATGTGTCTTGTCCTAACCTCTGTCTCCTTCAACACACCCTCATCCAATACAGCAGAGCTCTGCCACGTCCACCACAAAAGGCAGGGTCTCCTAGTGGCCACTGATTTCAATTCCCTCCTTTACTACCAGAGGACACATTCAGGGTGGAAGAGCAACACCTCACATTTCATCTGGGTAGCCTCCAAGCTGATGGCATGAACATCGATTTCTCCCTCTGGTAATTTCTCCCCCCTCTCCCTCCTTTTCCCATTCCCACTTTAAATCCCTTCTGTTCTCCTCACCTGTCCATTACTTCCCTCTGGGTCCCTCCTTCTTCCCCTTCTCCCATGGTCTACTCTCTTCTATCAGATTCCTTCTTCTCAATCTCTTTATCTTTTTCACCTATCACCTGCCAGCTTCTTGCTTCACCCCGTTCCCCCACCCACCCACCTTCCCTCTCAACAGGTTTCACCTATTATACTCCTTCCTCTCCCTCCAACTCTTATTGTCTTTCACCACCCCCCCACCCACTTGCAGTCCTAATGAAGGGTCTTGGCCCAAAATGTCTACAGTTTATTCATTTCCATAGATGCTGCCTGACCTGGTGAGTTCCTCCAACATTTTGTGTGTTGCTCTGGATTTCTAGCGTTTGCAGAATCTCATGTTTGCAACCTGAATTAAATTATTGTTTGTGTTGGAACATCACAAGTGAAACAGCTTTTTAGATAAATAACAGACACAACAAAAATGTCTGCATTATCTAATGCTTCAGAGCCTGATATAAAGACAGACAGTGCATTTATGTGACGCCTTTCCCAACTTTCTCATGGCACTATACAGAACGCAAACAAGGCGGTCTCCCCCCCAATGACTTGGCATTAGCTTTGTCACATCGAAATAATGTGAAGCATGCTGCTTGTGTCAATAACCAACAGTCCAAAAATGTGCTGAAGGCAGCTAGCAAGCTGTCCCAAATGCTTCAGGCACCAACATAACATGCCCTCAACTTACTAACCCTAACCTGGAGCAGCCGGAAAAAGCCAACATGGCTATGGGAAAAATGCACAAACTCCTTACAGTGGCGGGTTTGAACCCAATTGGTGATCGCTGGTGCTGTAAAGAGATTGCGCTGTTTTGTTATTGTATTGCCCTTGTGTGACAAAATAAAGTTCAGCTCTCATTATTAACCCCTTCATCATCATCAATGAAATATCCATTTATCCTGGGACTTTTGTCGATGTAGGACATTACTGCCTGCACTGGGACATACCAAAAGTGCTTATAGGATTGCACGTCATCCTTTAATCCAGACCTGATCTGATATGTCTGCATTTGTGTACTCACAATAAAGTCCCTTCCTCTGCACAGAACTTCCGCAGCAACTCCACTGTGGGGACTGCAGGTATCCTTGGGGTACAGCACGTCACTGGCCAAGAGAAGACAGCAGTACATTAGCCGAGAGTTAAACACCGATTCAAAAGACAAAATCTAACCACAGAAATGCTGCTTCTCCATAGGTTTGAGGAATTGAGAGCTAATGTGACAGGGCAGCACAGTAATGTAACGGTTTACAGCGCCAGCATTCGGGGTTCATTCCCGCTGTTCTCACATCTGACCACATTCCAAAAACGTACGAGTTAGGGTTTGTTGACTATGTTGGCACCAAAAGCATGGTGACACCTGCAGGCCGACCCCAGCACATCTTGGACTGTGTTGGCTGTTGATGTAAACGATGCATTTCACTATTCTTATCTTCCAACTCAAATGTTCACTTGAATGAACGCAGACTAAAGTTCATTAAACCTACACAGAAATGCTCAGCAGGTCAGGCATGTGGAATTGGAATCAGTTACTGTCACTTGTACCGAGGTAGAGTGGAAAAGTAAACTTGTAAGAAAATGTCATCATGTCAGCGATTGGTAGAAGCAGCAGATTCTGTAGGTGCTGGAAATCCAGAGTAATAACACCACTGTGTAAGGAGTTTGTATGTTCTCCCTGTGAGTTTCCTCTCGATGCTCCAGTTGCCTCCCACAGTCCAGACATACCTGTCAGTAAATTAATTGGTCATTGTAATTGGTCCTGGGATTAGGCAAGGGTTAAACAGGCGGGTTGCTGGCGACACAGCTGGAAGGGCTGGAAGATACTATATCTCAATAAATAAATAGTGCTGGGGGAACTCATGCAGCGTCTATGAAAATAAAACATCAACTGTTTATTCATTTCCATAGGTGCTGCCTGACCTGCTGAGTCCTGCCAGCAGTTTGTGTGTGTGCTGCGTTGCTATGGGAGAGATAAGGGAGAGTTTAAACCAGCCAACAGCACAAAGGCTCAGTTCGATTGGGCCAAATATTCAGAGATTATGAAAAAAAATTAAAATAGATGCACATAAAAAGGTTTGACTGATACTGTGTCCTCAAGGGAGCAACCTTCAGTGTGGAGTGACGTTAGAATGACAATGTCAGTTGTTCATTAAGTGATCTGGGTAAACACTGATGGACAGAGTTGGGACAAGACCATTGTACTGAGGAACAGGAAAATGCTCCATGAGGAATGAAGAATGTGGTCAGTGGGGTAGGGTGAGGGCGAAGTATGAACATATACCGTTCAGCACAGAAACAGGCCCTTTGACCTACCCTATCTGTGCTGACCACACAGCCAAAACACACTTACACAAAAAGTAAAAGATACCACAGTAGTATAACCACTGGTGTGATGCTATTAGAGCACCAGCAGTCTGCATTCAATTCCTGCTGCTGTCTATAAAGAGTTTATACAATCTCCCCACGATCACACGGGTTTCCTCCGTGGGGCTGCCACTCTCCGAAGGTGTGGGTTTCTCGGTTAATTGGTCACGGGTGTAACCGGACGGCATGGGCTCACTGGGTAGAAAGGGCATGTTACTGCACTGGATCTCTAACTAAAATAACAAACTCCCCTCAACTTGGAGATTTCTTCTGAAGGCGATGTTTCCTCAGCCTAACTCAGGAGCAGGAAGCTTGTCCTGAACAAGACACTGGCGATTCTTGGCACCTACCTCTTAACCACCCAGCATCCCTGAACCAGCATGGCCACCTGCTGAATACAACGCAGAACGGCCGTGGAATCGACACCCGAGCCCAGGAGACCCATCAGATTCGCAAACTGCACCACCTTCACTGCAGTGAGAGAGGCAGAGAACCCCGTTAGAAACAGAACTTGTGTCAAGCAAAGCTCATATTGCAATGACTGAACCAACATTATGCTACACCACAGTAGAACAGCGGTTAGCGCGATACTATTACAGCTCAGGGTTCAATTCCGGCACTGTCTGTCAGCAGTTTGTACGTCTTTCCCTTGAGCATGAAGGTTTCCTCTGGGTGCTCCAGTTTCCTCTCACTGGCCACAGACGCACCACATTAGCAGCATTTAAAAGCCATTGAGACGGGTCCATGGACTGGAGATGATTAGACGGCTATGGGCCAAACACAGGAGGATAAGTATGGACAAGCCGGGTGAAGGGGCCTGGTTCCATGCTGTATGACCCGATGACGAAATAGGGCACTCATCTCAAAATGCCCCAACATCACTCACCGTTCTTCATCAGGGTTCTGACTTGGTCTGCCAGGGGCAGAGTCCGCAGCTGAACCATAGAGAGTACGTTGCTGGGGGCTAGGGGTACCTTCCTGCAAGAGGAGCATAGGCCATTAACACCACAGGACCTCACCATTCAGCCCATCAATGCTGCTCTGCCATTCCATCATGGCTGATTTATTATCCCACTCAACCCCAATCACTTGTCATTTACCCCGTAATCTTTGACATCTTTACTAATCAAGAACTTAGCAATCTCCGCTCTAAATATACCCAATTTCTTGACCTGCACAGCAATGAATTCCACAGATTCACCACCCTCTGGTCCGAGACTCTCCCACTATTGGAGACATCTTCTCCACATTCACTCTATCTAGGATTTTCAAATAGAATGCTGTAGTGGCACTTCTGGGCTATATCATCACCCACAAAGACCTAACCTCAGCACGAACAGAAGTTGGGACTAACAACAAAGATCTGTGGGATTTTGAGGTTGAATAGGTTAGGACTTTATTCTCAGGGGTGTAGGAGAATGAAGGGAGATTTGATAGCGGTATACAAAATTATGAGGGGTATAGATTGGGTAAATGCAAGCAGGCTTTTTCCCCTGGGTTGGGTGAGACTACAACTAGAGGTCATGGGTTTAGGGCATAACGTGAAATATTTAAGGGGAAATTCCTTCACTCAGAGGATGGGAGTGTGGAACGAGCCACCAGCATAAGTGGTGAATGCAGGCTTGATTTTGATGTTTGAGAGAAGTTTGTATAAGAACGTGGATGCCAGGGGTATGGAGGGCTGTGGTCTGGGTGCAGGTCGATGGGATTAGGCAGATTAACAGTTCAGCACGGACTACATGGGCAGAAGGGCCTGTTTGTGTGCTGTAGTGCAGTATGACTGAGGTATATAAAAAATGTCGACTTACAACTCTTCTTCTTCGACTGGTGGCATCAACATGGACAAATACTCGCTGCAAAGAGAGGGAAAATCTCAGTGATCTGAGCAAACTGTACTTGGACCTCTGCAAAATTATTGGCCCCCAGGTTTCCCAAGGTTGTCATAGCCTTGGGGGGGGGGGGCAGAGAGAGGGGTAGTGGGGTTAAGCTCCCACTACCTATGAAATTCTCCCAAAGGCATGCATCTCAAATAGCCTGATAACCAAGTCCAGGTCCTAGCCTTCACGTGTGGCTTAGCTACTAAGCCCGGCGGAACTGTTTCTACTGACAGAAGGGCCAAAGGTGGATCATTGGCGTCTTAAAACTAGTCGCTTCAGGCAGATGAGGCTTGTCAGCCGTGGTTGGCAGCTCATCCAGAAGGGAAACTCAGATTTCAAACCTCTGCTGCCTTGCGCCTATACCCACTCATGGGGAAGGCTTCAGGAGTAAACCCCAAGAAAAAAATCCGGAGCTGGAATCCCTAAGGCAGTCCTATGTTGAGTTCAATGCTGACTGGCAACTCCTGCAACACTGCTGGTGTCAAACTGTATCAGTCTCTGCTGTTCCTTTGGATTCATCAGCTGCCTGGAGAGGGGGAACCTGCTACTTGGGCAAGAACTAGCTCTCCATATCATACTGCCCAGGCCTGTATATCACGTAGACATCCATGGTCAACCCCAACCAACGGCGTGCCTCCTAGAACCCAGGACATTCAGCTCAATTGAGAGACACTTAATACAGCTTTGGGAAGAAGCCCCAAACTTATCTGTACTTAATGAACAATCTGCTAGGGTGCTGGAGGCAGGCAGGCCGAAGATGGCCTGTCCTGGGGTTAGAGAACTGCCTGTGTGTGTGTAGGTGCATGGGATGTAGCAACAGGGCCTGTTCACTCTTGCCTCTGTTGTTTTGTGAACATTGTGGACATGCATGTTAACAGCAGAAAGTGTGGCGACATTTGCAGGCTGCCCCCAGCACATCCTGGGGCAGTGTTGGTTGTTAACACAAATGACTTATTTCACTGTACGTTCTGTATTATTGTGTCTTTGGGAACATTATGAACGTGCTAATGTTGGGCTGCCCCCAGCACATCCCCAGATGTGTTGGTTGTTAATGCAAATGGCACATTTCACTGCACGTTTCGATGTACACATGACAAACAAAAGAATCTGAATCTACTTGTTTAAATACTGTCTGTAGATTTATCAGATACTATATCCAAAAATCTTTGGCAAAAAAATCCCTTCATAGACTTGGGCAAAACACTACAAGGTAGATCAGATTTTTATATCTTTATAACTTGAAGCACACTGTACATCCTGTCCGTACACATTCTACGGGCGTCACTCTATAGGGACTCACGATAAGATAATGTGAAGCGCAGCACGCGAACACCCTGCTCATACCTGGGGGATTTGGTTAGTTCAGACGTCTCCACCATGCTGGCCAGCTGACTGAAGAGATACTGCCGCTCGTGTTCAGACCGGCTGTCCTGGATACAAAGCAGATGCACTTTCAGTAAGTCAGACGCAGCCAACACTGCCCCCTGGTGCCCATCTCTGTAACAATCTGGTGGCTCCCAACGCTCCCAACACTCCCTAGTGAAGCCCCACTCTTTAAAAATATAACAGATCCATGCCAGATACACTAAATTAAACATGCTCCTTTAAACACCTTTGGTGCCTTCTCAATCTTCTCATAAGGCATGCCCTCTAATCTAGGCAACTTGTTTAAATTAAGGGACACACAGGGTGGTAGCTTGGAACTCAGGTTTGAGAGGGACCAAATCAGAAATATTACCACTGATGTACTGTATGTCATGTAATCTGTTGATCTGTTGCTTTAAATAGAGTACTCCTGCCTTCCCACTACTGTACTGACTCCCATCCACTTCTCTCAAGGATGCTGATGAAGAAAACTGCGAGGCTCCCCACCTGCATTTTACCAGAGCACCATTGAGAATGGGAATTGCAAGGCAAGACCCTGCAGTGGATTGTGAGGAGTGCTGAGGGAATCGTCGGTGTCATTCCCACCCTCCCCCAACCATTCAGGACATGTATTAGAAACGTTATTTCCATAGAGCTCTCAGCATTATCGAGGACCTCTCCCATCCATCCCACAGTCTCTCTGACCTTCTACGGTCAGGTAGAAGGTACCGCAGTATAAGAATGAGGACTGTCAAGCTGGGTAACAGCTTCTTTCCCCCAGACTGTGAGACTTCTGAACACCCAGCTACCACCTAGTAGGTATGACAGCACTAGTGGCAGTAATATTGTTGTTTATTTAATCATATGTAATATATGCACTGTCAACTTGTACATCCATAGAATATTTATCTGTTAATATTATTTTAGATGCTGTATGTGATATACGTACTGAGTTTTGCACCTTGGTTTTGTTTGGCTGTATACATGTGTACCGAGTTTGACACCTTGGTCTCGGAGCAATGTTGATTTGTTCAGCCTTATACACGTGTACGGTTGAGTGACAATAAACTTGAACAAGCCCACAACGTCAGGCTTGTGCCTCTGTGGAAGATCAGAGAAATGCTAATGGTGTAATCAGACAGAAGTGGAAGCAATACCTGGGAATCTGCAGAATACAACCAGGTGGACATTTATATTAAAAAGGACCATGAAACAGGAGCAGGATTCCTACTCCCTGTGCTGAGATAGAATGTAATTGTGTAAGTGACCAGAACTATAAGATGGTACAATGATAGTGGGGACAGAGCATACACACCTTCACACCACAGTAGTGCAGGTAATGCCAGGGCTCCTCCGCCTGTTTCTTCTGTAGGAACTCGTAGGACTGAATCCGACGCTGGCGAGCCTGCTCGGTCTCAGGACGTGAGAAACGCACCTAAAGGTAACACAATAGCGTGTCGGGTAGTAGGCACAATTATTTTTAGATGTACAGTGAGGTCCCACAGAGAGAAGCCCAGCAGATGAGAACGATCAGGGTGGCACAGAGTGTAATGCTTTACAGAGCCAGTGCCCGGATTCGACCCCTGCCGCTGTCTGTACGTTGTGACTGCGTGGCCTTCCTCTTGCCGCTCCGGTTCCCCCCACATCCCAAAGACGTACAGGTTAGTAGGGTAATTGGTCAGATGGGTGATTGAGCCACACAGGCCTGTTTGGACAGAAAGTCCCGTTACTGTGCTGTACCTTTAAATAAATATAACAAACAACCAGAACACAGAACTACATAAAGTAACCAATAAAATTACCACACAAAAACCACTAATAAACAGAACTACAGCACGTTACAGGTCCCATGGTCAACAATGTTGTGCTGACCCTTTAACCTACCCCAAGATTAATCTAACTCTTCCCAAACCCATAGCCTCCATTTTTCTATCATCCATCTGCCTCTCTAAGAGTTTCTTAAATGTCCCCAATGTATCTGCCTCTATCACCACATTCCACACAGCCACCACTCTCTGTGTAAAAAACCTTACCTCTGACATCCTCCCCATACTTTCCTACAATCACCTTAAAATTATTCTCCTCATATTAGCCATTTCTGCCCTGGGAAAAAGTCTTTGGCTGATCAATGCCTCATTTCCTTGACCTCATAGAGCAGGGGTTCCCCACCTTTTTTATGCCAATAACACTGACCATTAACTGAGGCCCATGGACCCCACATTCGGAATCCTTGGCTTTACAGTGACATTACATTAGTTTACTTTTTACCCTTGGTTATTAAAACCAGAACTCAACCACTTGATTGTGAAAAGTGAAATTTTAAGGCTTTGTAGAGTTGAGTACCCCTACAGAGGTGGAGCACAAGGCCCACTTACTGTGATCTGCTTCACATCATCTTCGGCTTCATCCTGGGAAGAATCACCAGCTGCAGGAGAACAGGTCATATTTACTCATGGGCTTGAAGACCGCAAGACAATAGACAATAGGTGCAGGAGTAGGCCATTCAGCCCTTCGAGCCAGCACCACCATTCACTGTGATCATGGCTGATCATCCACAATCAGTACCCCGTTCCTGCCTTCTCCCCATATCCCTTCACTCCGCTATCATTAACAGCTCTATCTAACTCTTTCTTGAAAGCATCCAGAGAATAGGCCTCCACTGCCTTCTGAGGCACAGCATTCCACCCAACCTCTGGCAACTGTGGAGGCTGTGGCAAGGCAAGGGTTAATGTCGTGGCAAGGCTAGATCACAGTCAGTCCTGGCAAGAAAGCTCTTTGAAGAGCATCACTTCCCTTTTTCACAGCTGCAAACCGGAGCCATTTGGTATCCAGAGAAAAAATAATAGCATAAGGATTCAAGGTTCACAAACCAACTGTGGGACAATTGTCGGTTTGTACCTTCTGCTGACTTTTAACACCTCCATTCTGAATGGTGGCAGGGTGGAGATACATCTCGACCACAGGAGGGTCTCCTTCCCTGCTCACCCTGATCAGGGTCACGTTAAGCCATGGGAGCAGGTGGTGGATGGTCGTACGAGCAGCCAGTGCAGATCACAAATCCAGGTTATGTGACCACTGACACCAGGCAAACAATCTCAGAATTGATAGTGGCTGGCGTCACCCATCTTGTGAAGACACTGCCCAGAGGGCACAATAGCAAAACAACTTCTGTAAAAAAGTTTGCCATGAGCAATCATGAAAAGACCATTATCGCCTACATCATACAACACGTCACATAACGAACGATTGTGAATGACTATTGATCTTGCAAGTAAGGATTTCAAACACAGTTTACCAAATGGTCAATATTCATAACTGCTGGTGAATTTGGTATAACAATGCCATTTCTCTGTTCAGATTTCAGTCCTGTTTGGTGACAGGGACCGGGATATTTTCCTTGTGCACAAGTAAATGAAGAGTGATTGAGGAATGAGCACGAGTTTTCAGAATCTGGTTAACCAACAGCAGATAAACATGCGTTCACCTCCGTCACTCATTGACAGAAAATTTTAAAAACCAAAATAAGCTTTGTTCATAATAAAATAAATTTACAAAAAAAAAATAGACAGCACCTTTTCATTCTTATATTCGTAGACAACACATTCAGGGTTAAACTACTTTTTTAAACCAATAACACAGTAGCCACTCATGTGGCCCCCGGTATGGTATAGTGCTATAATGATTGAGGGGCTTCCATACCAAACCTGGCCCCTCCTGTACAATATGGAAGAACACTATAACATGGTCATTCCCCACCGAAGCATGGAGAGAACAGTTATGATGATTTTGAGGTTCACTGGTGACTTGCAAAACTAGCCGTATGACACATACTGTCCAGGCAGAGTGCTCTGGACCCACACCATCCTCACCGTACAAATATCCCCTTTACTTACTATCCAATTCTCCTCATTCTGACATTGGAAGGTTCAGAGAAGGTTCACAAGAATGATTTTAGGAATGAAAGGTTTATTATATAAGCAGCGACTAATGGCTCTGGGCCTGTACTCAATGGAGGCCTAGAAAGAGTGGACGTAAAGAGGATAGCAACACACATTAAAGTTACTGGTGAACGCAGCAGGCCAGGCAGCATCTCTAGGAAGAGGTACAGTCGACGTTTCAGGCCGAGACCGTTCGTCAGTTAGTCCTGAGGAAGGGTCTCGGCCCGAAACGTCGACTGTACCTCTTCCTAGAGATGCTGCCTGGCCTGCTGCGTTCACCAGCAACTTTGATGTGTGTCGCTTGAATTTCCAGCATCTGCAGAATTCCTGTTGTTGACGTCAAGAGGATGTTTCCTTTGGTGGGGAGTCTAGGACTAGAGTACACAGCTTCAGAATAGAAGGATGTTCACTTAGAATGGAGATATGGGGAGTTTCTTTAGCCAGAGGGTGGTGAATCTGTAAAATTCATAGCCACAGGCAGCTGTGAAAGCCAGGTCACTGGGTGCATTTAAGTCGGAGGCTGACAGATTCTTGATTAATCAGAGCATGGAAGGTTACGGGGAGAAGCAGGAGAGCGGGGTTAAGAGGGAAATGGATCAGCCATGATGAAATGACGGAGCAGACTCAGTGGACCAAATGGCCTAATTCTGCTAAGCCACATGTGAAAGACAAGAGCCGGACTTGGGCGGCAGAGGCTGTTTGAGGCAAGCCATTGGGAGCATTTAATAGGCTGCGGGAGCTCATCTCCACTATCACCCCTGGCTCCAGCAACCTTAAGGACACTAAGTTACTATAAAACTTGAATATATAAGCAAAACACTACAAACCACTTTCCCCTTTCCCAATAGGCAGAAGATACAAAGCCTGAAAGCGTGTAGCACCAGGCCCAAGGATGACTTGCACCCCACCGTTATGTCTATTGAGTGATCGATGAAACGGACTCTGTTCTCACAATCTACCTTGTTATGAGCTCGCAATGCACTTTCATCGCAACTGCGGCACTATTCTGTATTGTTATTGTTTTACCTTGTTCTACTTAAATGCATCGTTGTAACAAAATGCACTGTACCGATGGCACGCAAACAAAATTTTTCATTGTACCATAGTCATGTGACAATAATAAACTAATTTCCCAGTATTCGGGATAGGAGTTAAATACTGGTCTTGTCAGTAACTCTCACAGACTAAAAACGAACAATTAACATCAGGAGGCAGGAAGGAAAGCCTTTCTGCCTTTCAAGAGCACAGCCTCCACCGGATCCAGGAACCTTTGGAATACTGACTTCCCACGCTGCTGCTCTGACCCTCTGCAAGGTGTCCCACAGCAGCATCACCCACCCGTAGGCCGAGGCCGACCCACCAGACAGCACCACTCACCCCGACTCCTACCTTCATTTGCTGCCTCCCTTTCCCGATGCTTTGCGTCCGCTTTGTCCAGGTAGGAAAAACTGGGTCTCATCTGAAGCATTCCATGTAACGGGGTGACATGTAGCTCGCCTGTTGCACAACATTAGGAGAGAAAACTTATCCAGGGTACTCACACCAGGCACTCTCTCAAAGACAGATGCTCGAGCCTGACATAAAGGGAGCGGTTTGACAGGCTACAATTTCATTGCTTAGAGAGTGGACACTGAGAACTGGTCTTATAGAGATGCATAAAATTGTAGGGGACAGAAATAAGGTGACACACATCAAAGTTGCTGGTGAACGCAGCAGGCCAGGCAGCATCTCTAGGAAGAGGTACAGTCGACGTTTCAGGCCGAGACCCTTCGTCAGGAAATAAGGTGAACTGTCTTTCCACAAAAGTTAGGGAATCAAAGTTCAAAGTAAATTTGTTATCAAAGTACACTTATGTCACCATATACAACCCTGAAACTCATTTTCTTGCAGGTAACCATAGTAAATTTGTAATAGAATAACATAATACAATACAGGTGCCCCCCGCTTTACACCACTTCGCGTTTTACCAGAGACCTACATTAGTACCTGTCTTTGCTAACCGAAAGAAATCCCGAGGATTTTTGCTTTTATGAAAAAAGGCGCCTGCTTTGAACTTCTGTTTACCCTGAGAAAGACTACCATGACCGTGAAGCCTTGCGTGGGCAGGTGCGTGGGCATGCGTGTAGTTGCCTTTTTTTTTAGGTTTTATGTGCTATTTGGTATGATTTGGTAGGTTATTTTTTGGGTCTGGGAACGCTCAAAATTTTTTCCCATATAAATTAATGGTAATTGCTTCTTCACTTTACGCCATTTCGGCTTATGAAAGGTTTTGTAGGAATGCTCTACTTTCGGATAGCGGGGGAAACCTGTATATGAAAAAACGCACGTCCAAATAGCGCCAGAAAAAGACAACAAACTGTGCAAATATGAGAAGAGAGGAATAATAATAATTCACAAATAAACAATAAATATCGAGAACATGAGATGAAGAGTCCTTGAAAGTGAGTCCCTAGGTTATGGGAACAGTTCAGTGTTGAGGGAAGTGAAGTTGAGTGAAGTTATCCTCTTTGGTTGAGGAACCTGATGGTTGAGGGGTAGTAATTGTTCCTGAACCTGGTGGTGTGAGTCCTGAGGCTCCTGTACCTCCTTCCTGAAGGCAGAGGGGAGAAGAGAGTGTGGTGGTGAGGGTTAATGACGTTGGAGAACTGGAGGGCATCAGTTTAAGGTGAGGGGGGAGAGATTTAATAGGAACATGAAAGGCGTTTAAAAAAATACACAAAGGGTGATATCTCAGCTGCCAAAGTGACTAAAGCAGATACAATAACAGCTTTAAAAGACAGTTGGACAAGTACGTAGATTTAAAAGGTCCAGAACAGGGTTCCCAACCAAGGGTCCACAGACACCTTAGGGTAAGGGTCCAGGGCATAAAAAAAATTGGGAACCCCTGGTTCAGAGGGATGAGGGCTAAATGCTGGCAATGGGACGAGCTTTTTGGGGGCATTTTGGTCAGCATGGACCACTTGGGCCAAAGAGTCTCTATCCGTGCTGTCTGACTCTAAAAACAGTGCCACGGGAACTCACCAGCCAAGTGCCAACACTGACTGGAATCTCAAGTCAAGTCTATTGTCATTTCCACCATAAGCTGCTGGTACAGTACACAGTAAAAATGAAACAACGTTCCTCCAGGACCCTGGTGTTACATGAAACAACACAAAACTACACTAGACTATGTGAGACAGCAGAAAGCTACAGTAGACTACGTAAAACAACATAAAAACTGCACTAGACTGCAGACCTGCACAGGACTACATAGAGTGCACAAAACAGTGCAGGGCAGTACAATAATTAATAAACAAGACAATAGGTACAGTAGAGGACAAATTACAATATAATAATAAATGATGTAGATGTCAGTCTAGACTGAGTACTGAGGAGTCTGATGGCTTGGGGGAAGAAACTGTTGCACAGTCTCGTCGTGAGAGCCTGAATGCTTCAGTACCTTTTGCCAGATGGCAGAGGGAAAAGAGTTTGTGTGAGGGGTGTGTGGGGTCCTTCAGAATACTGTTAGCTTTGCGGGTGCAGCGTGTGGTGTAAATGTCTGTGATGGCAGGAAGAGAGACCCCAATGATCTTCTCAGCTGACCTCACTATCCGCTGCTGGGTCTTGTGATCCGAGATGGTGCAATTCCCGAACCAGGCAGTGATGCAGCTGCTCAGGATACTCTCGATACATCCTCTGTAGAATGTGGTAAGGATGAGGAGTGGGAGATGGACTTTTCTCAGCCTTTGCAGAAAGTAGGGACACTGCTGTGCTTTCTTGGCTATGGAGCTGGTGTTGAGGGACCAGGTGAGATTCTCCGCCAGGTGAACACGAAGAAATTTGGTGCTCTTAACGATCTCAACGGAGTAGCCGTCAATGTTCAGCAGAGAGTGGTCGCTCCCTGCTCTCCTGAAGTCAACAACCACCTCTTTTGTTTTGTTCACTTTCAGAGACAGGTTGTTGGCTCTGCACCAGTCTGTTAGCCGCTGCACCTCCCCTCTGTATGCTGACTCGTTGTTCTTGCTGATGAGACCCACCATGGTCGTGTCATCGGCGAACTTGATGATGTGGTTCGAGCTGTGTATTGCTGCACAGTCATGGGTCAGCAGAGTGAACAGCAGTGGACTGAGCACACAGCCCTGGGGGGGCCCCGTGCTCAGTGTGAAGGTATTGGAGATGCTACCCCGATCCAGACTGACTGAGGTCTCCCAGTCAGGAAGTCCAGGATCCAGTTGCAGAGGGAGGTGTTCAGGCCCAGTAGGCTCAGCTTCCCAATCAGGTGCCGAGGAACGATTGTGTTGAATGCTGAACTGAAGTCTATGAACAGCATTCGAACATGTGTGTCTTTTTTGTCCAGGTGGAGGGTGGTGGCGATGGCGTCGTCTGTTGAGCGGTTGGGACGATACGCAAACTGCAGCGGGTCCAGTGAGGGAAGGGGCAGCAGGGTCTTCATGTGCCTCATGACGAGCCTCTCGAAACACTTCATGACGATGGATGTGAGGGCAACGGGACCGTAGTTGTTGAGACTCACATATCCATCACTCAGACAGCCTGTGTCCAAGTCGCCTCACCGTCAGAGGGGAAAACAATTCAATGTAATGAGTTCCTTTTCACGCGGCTGCTGACCAAGCGCAAGGCATTGCACTGTGGGACGTTAAACCGGGGCAGGACTTGGACAGTAAGTGGCAGGGCCCTGGGGAGTGTGCAGAACGGAGAGACACTGGAGAACACAGAGACAATGGGGAGTGGGTACAGTTCCCTGAACGCGGTGACATGGTGTTGAAATTGACATCTGGCACAATCAGGGCATAAATCATCGGTAAGTGCTGGAGTACAGTTCTGGTCACACAGCTATGGCAATTATATCATTTGTACAAAGGAGATTCACTGAGACGTTGTTGGAACTGGAGGGCCTGAACTATAAGGAGACCCTGAACAAACTGGGACTGTTTTCCCTGGAATGGAGGAGGCTGAGCGATGACCTTATAGATCAGGGGCTCCCAATCTGGGGTCCACAGACCCCTCGTTTAATGGTAGGGGTTCAATGACATGAAAGGGGTTGGGAACCCCTGCTCTAGAACTTTATAAAATCATGAGGGGCATAGATACTGTGGATGTTAATAGTTTTTTCCCCAAGGTAAGGGAGCCTAAACTAGACGGCACTGATTTAAGGTGAGAAGGAACAGATTTAGAGGAGGCATCAGGGGCAGGATTTTCCACATAGTCTGTAAGGAGTTTGCATATTCTCCCTGTGAACACGTTGGTTTTCTCTGGGTGCTCCAGTTTCCTCCCATATTTCAAAGACGTGTGTGTTAGAAAGTTGTGAGTACACTACGTCAGCGCTGAAGCATAGCGACACTTGCCGGCTGCACCCAGCACTTCATCGTTTTACCCTGAAAAACCAAAAGCTACTTGTGAACAGAGACTGCTCACAGGATCTTGAAATCGACCCACACCCGCAGCCATGACTCTATACCTGGCCCAGGGATAAACCTGAGGATTATTGGTGTCACAAGTACAAGACTAATCCAATTCCCTCACCTTTCCTGTAGATGGCAGCAGCGTAGCGGGAGGTGTTGACGACAGACTGGATCGAAGAGAAGACTTGTTTGTCCATGAGTTTCCTGGAGACGAGAAAAGTGCAGCCAAGATTTACATCGGACAAGGTAACCAGGGCTACATCAATGTCACAAGGTCCAAGAATCTAGAGGTTTACTAAGTTGAGCTTTATTTTCTTGTAGGCATTTACAGTCAATAAAGAAATAATCAAATTATTGAAAAGCAAAGACCGTCAAACAACCAATGTGCAAAACAGCAAATTGTGCAAATAAATATACTGAGAACAAGTTGTAATGAGTCCTCAGAAGTGAGTTTGTAAGTTGTAGAATCAGTTCAGATTAGAGGTAAGTGAAGTTATCCATGCTGGTTCATGGATAACATGGAAGCTTGTCAAAGTTTTTGGTGACATGCCAAATAGATACAAACTTCTAAGAATGCGCTGCCATGCTTTCTTTGTGATGGCACTTTATGTGCTGAGCCCAAGCCAGATCCTTGGATAAGTTAACGCCAAGGAACTTAAGGCAGCGATTTTCTCCGCCTCTGATCAAACTGGAAGAGGGAGTGTGAAATCACCAGCAAGGTTGATGCAAAGTGCAGACAGACCAGGGGTCTCCAGCCTGGGGACCACAGATCCCACAGTTAACGGAATGGGTCCATGGCATAAGAAGTTTGGGAACCTGAGCTGGGGTAAAGCTTACCCGTTGCTGCAGGAGGAACTCTGACATGGTAAAAGGGACACTCGAGCCAGTTCAGCACAAACAGATGCATCCACTGTGGGATGCACTGCCACTCGAAAGCTACAATCTGGACACTGAGGGGCAGGGTCCTACACAGCACCCACAAACACGTGAGGAGTGGGTTGGGGTAGCAGAGTAGTGCAGTGGTTAGTGTAACACTATTACACGCAGGCGACCTGGGTTCCTCTAAGGAGTTTCTACATTCACCCAACACTGGATGGGTTTCCTCCCATTTTCCAGACATACCGGTTAGAAGGTTAATTGGTCACATGGATATAATTGGGCGATGTGGCTCGAAGGGCTTGTTATCATCTAAATAAAGAGATAGTTTTTAAACAGGGCACAGGCGAGGGAGGGGGATGGTGCTTTGCACACAGAATAAATGAAGTGGATGAAACCTACAGGTGACAGCAGAATAACAAGAATGTACAGAAAAGCATGTGATGTTTTGTGTTTTATATATACTTCTATGACTAAAGTTTTGTTTTGGAAATTCTCCTTAGTCAAGTCATCTTCAGGAGGCTAAAGAAACCTCGTATGTCCCCTTTGATCCTTGCCAATTTTTAATCAATGCACCATCCTATCTGCACAACGGTTTGGTACAGCAACTGCTCTGCCTGTGACCACAAGAAACTACAGACAGTGTGGACACAGCTCAGGACAACACAGAAACTGGCATCCCCTCCACGGATTCGAGGCAGATTTACCCCACCCACCCCGGGCGTTCTCTCTTTTTCCCCTCTCCCATCGGGCAGAAGATACAAAAGCATGAAAGCACATACCACCGGACTCTAGGGCAGCTTCTACCCCACTGTTATAAATCTCCTGAATGGACCTCTTGCACGATAAGATGGATTCTTGCTCTCACCATCTCTGCACTTTCTCTGTGGCTGTTACACTTTATTCTGCATTGTTATTGTTTTACCTTGTTCTACCTCAATACACTGTGTAATGATCTGATCTGTATGAACAGTATACAAGACAAACTTTTCATTGCACCTTGGAACATGTGACAATATATTCTACCTCAATGTGTTGTGTAATCACCTGATCTGCTTGAACGTTATGAAAGACCTGAGAATGATAAGCCTCACTGGGACTAATCGCTGTGACATTACTTACGTTGTATAGGTGCTCCCAGAGTCGTCGGTGCTGGCACCATCCACGTTCAGCGCTATCTGCTCCCCCTTGCTCCGACAGTAGTTGGGACTCATTGTGTCGATTGCCATTTCCACTTCCACCTACAGGGAAAGCCAGCAAACAGCAGGGGGATAACTTTGAGAAACAGCACAGTAGCAGGTCCTCATTCTCCCACAAGCCCGGGCCACCCAATTACACTGACGTGACCTATTAACCCACTAACCCTGTGGGAGGGAACAGCAGCAAACCCACACAGTCATGGGGAGAACGTACAAATTCCTCACGACGTACAATGGAATTGAAGCAGGCCACTGGCTCAGTAACAGTGTCACACAACTACACTGCTGTACCATCCACAGATCAGTAGCAGAGGAAGAGATGTATTGTACAGTGAGCCGGAGTCTCCCAACGAGAGTCCATAAGACACAGGAGCAGAAGTGGCTGATTTATTTTCCCTCTCCACACCATTCTCCTGCTTTCTCCCATAACCTCTGACACCCTTGCAACCTATCAACCACAGCTTAAATATGCACAATTACTTGACCTCCACAGCCATCTGTGGGAATGAATTCCACAGATTCACTACCCTCATGCTAAAGAAATTCCTCATTTGTTGTAAAAATTAAAACAAGTTCAAAGCATATTTATAATCTACACCGTATACAACCTTGAGATTCACCTTCTTACAAGCAGCCACAAAGCAACAAAAGAGAACAGAATCCACAAAAACCCACACAACCAAGGCTGACAAACACCCAATGTGCAAACAATAAAAAAAATAAAACAGATAACACACAGAACATGAACCAAGTCCCTGTGACTGAGTCTACAGCCACGGAGCCAGTTCAGCACTGGGGCGAGAGCAACTGGTCCAGGAGCCCGATGGCTGCAGGGCAACAACTACTCCCAAATCTGGCGGCGTCGGACCCGCAAGACTCCTGCTTCACCCGCCTGATGCCAGTAGCGAAATGAAGGGGAGACAGGTCAAATGCAGGCAGGAGGGACAGGCTCAGGAGGGGGATCTTGGCTGACTCGGAGAAGGGAATGGAACAACAGCTGGTCCTCCACCTTCGGACTCGACTCCTTTATCCTTTTAATCTGGTTCAGCGCTTAGATCGGCTAAACATCAGTTTGCTTTTGCTCTCGGACCCCGACCTTTCAGTTCGGGGGTGGGGGGGTCTTTGGGTTCTGCCCCAACAATGGCCAATGCGACAACCACCATACCTGCATTGCAGAGAGTCCAGTTAGCCAAATCCTTCAGGTGACCGCATAAACGGCAGATAGCACACCTCCGAAAAGAAAATTACAGGCTTCAAATTGCAGTGATTGTAGTCCAGAAGCATATTTAGTAGAATAGCTGGCAGTTTCATGAGCTTCCCACAAAATGCTGCTGTATGCTACCAGCACCATCTTGGGACACTCTTCTAATCCCAACCTGCGGTCCACAGACCCCCTGGTTAATGGTAGGGGTCCATGCTATAAAAATGGTTGGGAACCGCTGCTCTAGACTTTCCTGTGCAAAATGCTGCGTGGCCTGCTGATTTCCTCCAGCATTTTGTGTGTGTTGTTCAACTTTCCAGCACCTGCAGACTTCTCCTAGACTTTCCCATTATTGGAAACACCCTCTGCAACAGTAAAGTGACAGTAAAAGAAGAGACAGCAGCGGGACTTGGGAAGGTGGGGCCATGGTACCGTAGTGGTTAGCGTAACACTATTACAACACCAGAAACCCAGTTCAATTCCCACCGCTGTCTGTAAGGAGTTTGCACATTCTCTCTGTCACTGCATGCGGTTCCTCTGGGTGTTCCAGTTTCCCCCATACGGGTTAGTACGTTAACTGGTAATGTGGGTGTAATTGATTTCTTTGGACTGGAAGGGCTGTATCTCCAAATAAATTAAATTAATAACGATGGTGGCAGCTCCACTGAGGACGGGGATGTGAAGGAGGAGAACCAGAATTAATGTTCCACGCTGAATTCCAACGCGAGGGAGTAAAAACCTTTGCATTACAACTCCTCCGCAATGTAGAGACATGTGAATTTATAAGCCCAACGGCTTGTAGAAAGAAACTGTCCTGTAGATTGCTGGTCCTGGTTTTACTGCTGTGGTACCGTTTGCCAGATGGAAGCAGCTGAAACACTTCATGGTTGGGGTGACTGGTGTCCCTAATGATCTTCCAGACCTTCTTTATGCACTTGCAACTGTAAATGTCCTCAATGGAGAGAAGCTCACATCCACAGATGGGCTGGGCTGTCCGCACCACTCTCCGCAGTGTCCAGCGATCAAGGTTGGTGATGCAGCCAGTTAGGATGTTCTCAATGGTGCCTCTGAAGGCCTTGCGGATTTGGGGGATCATGCTGAACTTTCTCAGTTGCCTGAATTGGAAGGGACGCTGTTGTGCTTTTTTTTTTGCCACAAAACCAGTGTTTACAGTCCAGGTGAGATCTTCAGTGATAGGTATATCGAAGAACTCGAAATTACTCACCCTCTCAGACTTTAATTTTGAAGCGAAGCCCTGCCGACTTTTATTTTGATAGCACTGCCACCTTTAATTTTGAAATTCAGTTCAACCACATCAGAAGGGCAGCTATATTGTTATTTAGTAGAAATTTTTGGTCAGACCAAAGCACAGATACACAATCCTGTGTTGCCTTTCTTCCATTTGTGCCATCAAAATCATTGCCTTTTAACGGTTAATCAATTGCACAAGGAAAGCAGTACACCCGCTCCCCCCATCACTCAGAAAGCCCTGATCCGCTAAGACAACCTGCCTTTGAAATGTCTTAGCTATCCTCTCACTCCACTGGCCCAGAGGAGCTCACGCGAGCCCAGCTGAACAGTTACCTCTGCCACTGGCTGGGTAGGTCGGATGGGCAAAAACACCCCCTCAGCAGGGTCACCCACCGACCAGCAGGGCAACGGGATCATGGCAGAAAAGGGGACTCACCTTCTGCTGTTTAGGCTTTATCCTCGCGGACAAGTGGGTGACGTCATCGTACTTCATTGTAGCTGGACGCACCGGGTACTGCGGACGAAAGGAAGAATGTTGGCGGGGCAGGCTTAACTTTAATTTTAAAAAAAAGATGAAGGGCACAGAGAAGGGGCTCGACGAGACACACACCTGGAACAGGTAGAGCTTCTCGGCCAGACTCTTGGCTAGGTGCACATCGATCTGCAGAGAAAGGAGAGATGTATTACTGTGGGTGCTGGCAGATTGTACTCAACCTCTCCTGCAAGCACACTTCATTCCTTCCAGCAGCCACTTAAAACCAAAGCTCCTCTAATCCAAATAATTTAGCCAGAGGAGTGCCCACCCTCAAAATGGGGACACAGATCCTTTAAGGAAGGCGACTGACAAGTCAGAGCACTACAGCACAGAAACAGGCCCTTTGGCTCTTCCAGCCCACACCGAACTGTCACTCAGCCTAGTCCCCTGCACACCGAACTGTTACTCAACCTGGTCCCCTGCACACCGAACTGTTACTCAGCCTAGTCCCCTGCACACCGAACTGTTACACAGCCTAGTCCCCTGCACACCGAACTGTTACTCAGCCTAGTCCCCTGCACACCGAACTGTTACTCAACCTGGTCCCCTGCACACCGAACTGTTACTCAGCCTAGTCCCCTGCACACCGAACTGTTACACAGCCTAGTCCCCTGCACACCGAACTGTTACTCAGCCTAGTCCCCTGCACACCGAACTGTTACTCAGCCTAGTCCCCTGCACACTGAACTTACTCAGCCTAGTCCCCTGCACACCGAACTGTCACTCAGCCTAGTCCCCTGCACACCGAACTTACTCAGCCTAGTCCCCTGCACACCGAACTGTTACTCAGCCTAGTCCCCTGCACACCGAACTGTTACTCAGCCTAGTCCCCTGCACACCGAACTGTTACTCAGCCTAGTCCCCTGCACACCGAACTGTTACACAGCCTAGTCCCCTGCACACCGAACTGTTACTCAGCCTAGTCCCCTGCACACCGAACTGTTACTCAGCCTAGTCCCCTGCATACCGAACTGTTACTCAGCCTAGTCCCCTGCACACCGAACTGTTACTCAGCCTAGTCCCCTGCACACCGAACTGTTACTCAGCCTAGTCCCCTGCACACCGAACTGTTACTCAGCCTAGTCCCCTGCACACCGAACTATTACTCAGCCTGGTCCCCTGCACACCGAACTGTTACACAGCCTAGTCCCCTGCACACCGAACTGTTACACAGCCTAGTCCCCTGCACACCGAACTGTTACTCAGCCTAGTCCCCTGCACACCGAACTGTTACTCAGCCTAGTCCCCTGCACACCGAACTGTTACTCAGCCTAGTCCCCTGCACACCGAACTGTTACTCAGCCTAGTCCCCTGCGCTCCGAACTGTTACTCAGCCTAGTCCCCTGCGCTCCGAACTGTTACTCAGCCTAGTCCCCTGCGCTCCGAACTGTTACTCAGCCTAGTCCCCTGCACACCGAACTGTAACTCAGCCTAGTCCCCTGCATTGACGTGCATCAAGACCAAAGCCCTCCATAGCCCTCCCATCCACACACTTAAGCAGATTCCTCAGATGTTGCAATCACTGGCACTCGCACCACCCTCTGAGTGAAGTTTCCCTTAAATATTTCTTTCACCCTTAACCTATGACTTTCTAGTTCTAGTCTTGCCAAATGCCACGGGAAAAAACCCACTTGCATTTACCCTATCTGTACCGCTTAATTTTGTATACCCCTATCAAATCTCCCCTCATCCTTCTACGCACTAAGGAATGAGTAGACATCAACCACAACACTGGGAGAGATAAACCTGCTATTTTCACAGTGGTATATTTCACACCATTCAGCAGTAGACAGGGTATTAATCACGAAGGTAGCACCTCAGATGTCCATTGAAGAGAGCGAGATGTGAACACACAACCTTGCCAGACCAGCTCAACCGAGACTCCCACGGAGCCACAGAAATAGAAGCCGCAGACGCTGCGATTAAGAGATTAAGGGAGCTAGGGCTTTACTCTTTGGAGGGAAGGAGGATGAGAGGAGACATGATAAAGGTGTACAAGATAATAAGAGAAATAGATAGAGTGGATAGCCAGAGCCTCTTCCCCAGGGCACCACTGCTCAATACAAGAGGACATGGCTTTAAGGTAAGGGGTGGGAAGTTCAAGGGGGATATTAGAGGAAGGTTTTTTACTCAGAGAGTGGTTGGTGTGTGGAATGCACTGCCTGAGTCAGTGGTGGAGGCAGATAGACTAGTGAAGTTTAAGAGACTACTAGACAGGTATATGGAGGAATCTAAGGTGGGGGCTTATATGGGAGGCAGGGTTTGAGGGTCGGCACAACATTGTGGGCCGAAGGGCCTGTACTGTGCTGTACTATGCTGTACTATTCTATGTTCTATAAATCTGCCGCCACAAATGAAAACGCCGAAGGGACTCAGCAGGTCAGGCACATCTATGGAGGGAAATGGACCGTCAATGTTTCAGGTCGAGGTCCTTCATGCAGTCCTGATGAAGGATCTTTGCCCAATACGTCGACTGTTTATTCTCCTCCATAGATGCTGCCTGACCTGCTGAGATCCTCCAGTATTTTGTGTCGCTCTCAATTTCCAACATCTGCAGAATCTTTTCCATCTCCATTTTAAAGCACATTGCGGTCTGGAAGCATCGGTATATTTTTGGTTGAATGATTTTGTATCGAATGAACGTAGAACAGCTTATGCCGGTAATGTTGTGTCGACCTTTTAACGTATTCCTAACTCTTCCCTCCCTATTTTTCTTTCATCCATGTGCCCATCTAAGAGTCTCTAAAATATCCTTAATGTATCTGCCTCTACCACCCACCCTGGCAGTCTGTTCTATGCACCCACCTCTCCGCGTAAAAGACCTGATACTCACCTGCAATACTTTCCTCCACTCACCTTAAAATTATGCCCCCTTGTATGGTTACTTATGCCCCAGGAAGAAATCTCTGGCTGTCCACTCTTCACACTTTTCTGTATTGAACTCCATCTGTCACTTCTCAGCCCAGCTCTGCATCTCGTCAATGTTCTGGTGTAACCTGTGACAACCTTCTACACTACTGGTCACCAACCTTTGTAAGCCCAAGATCCCCTACCCCGGCCTTAGTGAAAAGCAAGATCGACCTACTAAGTCATTTAGACACACGCATGCGCCCCGGGGCAGAAGGGACTGGAAATGGAGCCCTGCAGCTCCGGAAGCAGTCTCTCTTTGCAGGCCGCTTTCCGTAGCGGGAGTGTTGCTATGTTACCATTACCTTAATTGGTATTACTTATTTTTATAATGCTCACATTAACACACCTTTAATTCTAAGTTTCATTATTTAATGCTATTTCAACACGAAAAATAAATGAATAAAAATTAACTGTTGCACTCAGTGTGATGACTGGGGCTGAATACTTTCTGCTAGATCCCTGAAAGTTTGAGACAGTCTGTGAGGTGTCTGTCAGTAAGACAGCTCCTCTACTTAGATTTAATAACTTTCATCTGTTGCAGCACAGTGCCCTCGCAAACCTCCTGACAGACTGAATATTTGAATGGACAGTTTCCTTTGTTAGACTGAATGTTGAATCTGCCACGTTTTTCAGGTGTTTTGTATTGGTAAACTGTTACTGAGACACTAGTATAAGCTTCAGAGGTACACAAGATAATGACACTGTGGCGACCCACTTTCTGGCACCCACGAACCGGCTCACGAAACAGCGCGCGCAGGCAGAGGGCCGGCAGCAAAAAGGGCGCCAGGCCATCTTCACCAGCAGGGGGAAAATCCCGCGCGCAGAAAGGGTCTGGGAATATGCATTCCCCACAGTAGTCCCGCCCAGGGAGGGCGGGAACGGGAAGGCTTTAAAGCGGGCCACGAAGTTTGAATAAATCTCTTTCATCGCAACTCTAACTCACCGACTCCGTGTGGTTATTCTAGCGCTGTGTGTAGCACATCGCTACAATTGGTGACCCCAACGGCCCAAACGATATTTGGACCAGAGATGACTGACGCTGCATCTGTTCACGCAGTTTCGTTAAAACTGCCAAGCTTCTGGACGCTGCGATCCCATTTATGGTTCGAACAAGCAGAAGCACAATTCCACATTCGGCAGATAACCTCGGAGTCCACTCGCTACTACTATGTGCTGAGCTCCCTCGACCAGGAGACTGCTGCACAAGTTGAGGAGTTTATACAGTCGCCCCCGGAGGTCAGCAAATACACAGCATTCAAAGCCCTGCTCATAAGGACTTTCGGACTCTCACGGCACGAACGAGCACGCCGCTTAATGCACCTGGATGGTTTGGGAGACAGGCCGCCGTCAGCATTAATGAACGAGATGCTGGCCCTGGCTGAAGGACACAAACCCTGCCTCATGTTTGAGCAGGCATTCCTAGAGCAACTGCCCGAGGACATATGCCTACTGCTGTCCGACGCAGATTTCAGCAACCCCCGGGAGGTGGCGGCCCGAGCAGATGTGCTGTGGAATGCCAGGAAAGAGAGAGGGGCATCCGTCACACAGATCACCAAGCCGCGTGCCCAACGACAGACCAGACCAGGCCCGGCAGCAGAGCCTACAAAACCCGGCGACGGGAGTGAGGAGCCCAACGAACAACGGTGTTTCTACCACCAGCGGTGGGGCACGGAGGCCCGCCGCTGCAGACCGCCCTGCAAATTCCCAGGAAACGCCAGGGCCAGCTGCCGCTGATGGCTACGGCGGCTGGCCATCAGGACAGCCTCCTGTACGTCTGGGACAAGCAGTCGGGACGCCGCTTTTTGGTCGACACCAGAGCGGAGATCAGCGTCTTACCTCCAACGAGTTACGACACCCGCAACAGAGAACCGGGACCCACCCTGAGGGCCGCTAATGGCAGCACAATACGAACCTACGGCACCCGCACGGTGCGGCTACAGTTCAGCTCCAGCCGGTTCACGTGGGACTTCACACTGGCCGCCGTGGCCCAACCACTGCTGGGGGCAGATTTTCTACGAGCCCACAGCCTGCTGGTCAACTTGCAAGGGAAGCGATTAGTCCACGCCAAGACTTTTCAAACGTTCTCCCTGGGTGAAGCACAGTTGCCAGCCCCACACCTGGACTCCATCACGCTGTCCGACGATGAATTCACCAGGGTCCTGGCGGATTTCCCATCAGTACTGACACCGCAGTTCACGGCAGCCATGCCCAGACACGGAGTACAGCACCACATCCCGACCCAGGGACCACCCCTCCACGCCCGTGCTCGAAGGCTTCCCCCGGACAAGCTCCGACTGGTGAAGGAGGAGTTCAAGAAGATGGAGAATTAGGGATCATACGACGGTCCGACAGCCCATGGGCCTCCCCACTTCACATGGTGCCCAAGGCAACGGGGGGCTGGAGACCATGCGGTGACTACTACAGACTGAACGAGGCTACAACGCCAGACCGCTACCCTGTGCCGCACATTCAAGACTTCGCAGCAAACCTACACGGCTCAAGGATCTTTTCCAAGGTAGACCTCGTCCGGGGATACCATCAAATCCCTGTACATCCGGACGACATCCCCAAAACAGCACTTATCACCCCGTTCGGACTTTTCGAATTCCTCCGAATGCCGTTTGGTCTAAAGAATGCCGCACAGACTTTCCAGCGGCTAATGGACGCGGTGGGACGCGACCTGGACTTTGCATTCATCTATTTGGATGACATCCTCATAGCCAGCAGTACTCGGCAGGAGCACCTGTCCCACCTCCGCCAGCTCTACTCCCGCCTGAGTGAATTCGGCCTTACAATCAATCCAGCCAAATGCCAGTTCGGACTCGACACCATCGACTTCCTGGGCCACAGGATTACTGAAGACAGGGCAACCCCGCTGCCCGCCAAGGTAGACGCGGTCCGCCACTTCCCCCAACCCAACACAATCAAAGGCTTGCAGGAATTCGTGGGTATGGTGAATTTCTACCACTGTTTCCTCCCCTCAGCAGCCCGAACCATGCGCCCCTTGTTCACTCTAATGTCAGGTAAGGGCAAGGACATTACCTGGAACGAAGAGGCCGCAACCACTTTCGTTAAAACCAAAGAAGCCTTAGCAAACGCCGCGATGCTAGTGCACCCCAGAACGGACGTTCCTACTGCCCTCACGGTGGACGCATCCAACACAGCAGTCGGTGGAGTGCTGGAACAACTCATCGAGGGTCGCTGGCAACCCCTGGCGTTCTTCAGCAAACACCTACGACCACCCGAACTCAAATACAGTGCTTTCGACCGGGAGCTATTGGCACTATACCTGGCAATCCGGCATTTCAGGTACTTCTTAGAAGGTAGGCCCTTCACTGCGTTCACAGACCACAAACCGCTTACCTTTGCGATCACTAAGGTGTCCGACCCCTGGTCGTCCCGCCAGCAGCGACATCTGTCCTACATCTCCGAGTACACGACGGACATCCGGCATGTCTCTGGAAAGAACAATGTCGTGGCAGACGCACTTTCCAGACCTACCATACAGGCCCTGTCCCAGGGGGTGGACTATGCAGCGCTGGCAGAGGCACAGCAGGCAGACGCTGAGATCCCCAGTTACAGGACTGCAGTCTCCGGTTTGCAGCTCCAAGACCTCCCCGTAGGCCCAGGTGAGAGGACCCTACTATGTGACGTAGCTACCGGCCAACCCCGCCCCGTCGTCCCAGCAGCCTGGCGCCGGCGGGTGTTCGAATCCATTCACAACTTAGCGCACCCCTCCATCAGGACAACTGTCCGGCTGGTCTCCAACAGGTTCGTGTGGCATGGACTGCGTAAACAGGTCAGTGAATGGGCCAAAACGTGCATGCAGTGCCAAACGGCCAAGGTGCAGCGGCACACCAAGGCTCCGCTGCAGCGGTTCAAACCCTCCCGCCGGAGGTTCGACCACATCCATGTGGATATCGTGGGCCCCCTGCCAGTGTCACGAGGAGCGCGGTACCTCCTAACTATGATAGACCGGTTCACCAGATGGCCAGAGGCAGTCCCGCTCACCGACACCACCTCCGAATCCTGCGCCCGAGCACTGATCGCAACCTGGGTAGCACGCTTCGGGGTACTGGCCCACATTACCTCCGACAGGGGCGCCCAGTTCACCTCCAGCCTGTGGTCGGCTATGGCCAGACTTCTAGGAACACAGCTACACCACACAACTGCCTACCACCCACAGTCGAACGGACTAGTGGAGTGCTTCCACTGTCACCTGAAATCGGCTCTCATGGCCGGCCTGGAAGGGCCTAACTGGGTGGACGAACTTCCCTGGGTCCTGCTCGGAATCCGCACGGCGCCCAAAGAGGATCTACACACCTCGTCGACTGAGTTGGTGTACAGCGCGCCCCTGGTCGTCCCAGGAGAGTTCATACCAGCCCCAAGGGGGCAAGAGGAAGAACCCACAGCAGTCCTGGACAGACTACGGGAGAGGCTCGGTAACCTGGCCCCCATACCCACTTCACAGCACGGACAGAGCCCGACCTGCGTACCCAAAGACCTGCAAAACTGTAAGTTTCTTTTTGTACGACGGGGCGGACACCGGGCACCGCTACAGCGGCCCTACGAGGGGCCGTTTAAGGTGATCAGGAACAACGGGTCCACGTTCGTGCTGGACATTGGGGGGAGAGAGGAGGTTTTCACGGTGGACCGACTCAAACCGGCCCGTGTGGACTTGGCGCAACCGGTCCAGGCTCAGGCACCGCGGCGCAGGGGCAGACCTCCCAAACAGAGGCTGATCCAGACTGTGGACATTGGGGGAGGTATCGCCGGTTCTGGGGGGGGGGGGGGGTTATGTGGCGACCCACTTTCTGGCACCCACGAACCGGCTCACAAAACAGCGTGTGCAGGCAGAGGGCCGGCAGCAAAAAGGGCGCCAGGCCATCTTCACCAGCAGGGGGAAAATCCCGTGCGCAGAAGGTGTCTGGGAATATACATTCCCCACAGTAGTACCGCCCAGGGAGGGCGGGAACAGGAAGGCTTTAAAGTGGGCCACGAAGTTTGAATAAATCTCTTTCATCGCAACTCTAACTCACCGACTCCGTGTGGTTATTCTAGCGCTGTGTGTAGCACATCGCTACAACACCACTGTTTTTTGTTTCCCAGTTCTTTTACATTTGGGGAATGTTGGAATTTAAAGGGGGAGAAGTATTGTAATGTAAGCATTATAAAGATAGGTTGATGCAGATTAGGATAATGGTTCTCCCGCTAGGGAGAGCTGTTTGCGGGGAGAGGTTGTTTCCGGGGTTGCGGGGTTTTGCTTCCGGTCTTTTCTGCGCATTTTTCCTTTTTTTGGGGATCTACTGTTTTATTCATTTATTTTTCGTGTTGAAATAACACTAAATAATGAAACATAGAATTAAAGATGCTGTAATGTGAGCATTATAAAGTCTCAAAGATTGACCGGTCGATTGCAATCGACCGGTTGGCGACCACTATTCTACACGATCCATAACACCCCCATCAAAACACACAGGAGCGAGCCTTGGTTGTAATTCAGTGGGAATCCATGGCCCAAACTCTTGTGGATAATGAGGACTGAGCATACAGAAGCAGTAAAATAGTGACATACAGTTGGAGATTGGGAACTGAGGGCATATCAGAGAAGCATGAACCAGGTGACCAATACAATACCAGAGGGCATCCATTTAAAGAGCTTGGAGGAAAGTGCAGTGACCGCATCACAGATAGGTCTTCTTTATACACAGAGACTGGTGAATGCGTGGAATGCACAGCCGAAGGTGGTGGTAGGGGCAGATACATTCACGACAATTAAAAGACTCGGGCACACAGAGGGAGGAGAAACGGAGGGTTCTGGGCTGTGTAGGAGGGAAGGGTTAGAACGATCAAGTAAAGTGGCAAGAAAGCGCAGCAGTTAGCACACTTTACAGTATAGCAGTTAGGTTTCAGTTCCCACCGTGGTTGGTAATGAGTTGTACCTGCTCCCTGTGACCATGTAGCTTTCCTCTGGGTGCTACGGTTTCCTCCCATATTCCAAAAACATACAGGTTAGGGTTAGTGAGTTGTGGCGTGCTATGTTGGCACTGGAAGGATGGCGACACTTGCAGGCTGCCACCAGCACATCCTCAGACTATGTTGCTCAGTGACACAAAGGATGCATTTCACTGTAAGCTTTGAAGATAAACGTTACAAATAAAGCTGATCTTTATGTAGGTTAGCACATGGTGGGCCAAAGAGCTCGTACTGTGCCGAGGCTCTAAATCTACAAGGAGCTGGGGACAGCATCTCCGCCGTTACTGAGAAAGCTCTAGAGGTTCACTCACCTCTTGTACAACTGGGTCATCGTCTTCGGTTGCCATGCCGACAAAGGAGCGCTGGACTGCCCGCTGCTGGCCGGTCTGTGCTCCCACACCTGGAACATTAGAAGCAGGTTGTTGGTAAGTTCGGCTCCTCATTTGCCCACTACCCTCCCCCAGCAGTGATCTCCAAAGCTGACCAGGTACCAGCCAAGCACAGCTCAGAGGATTCACCAAGTCAGCGGAACAGGCTGCTGCCGAGGAGCCTCTGAAGCTAATGTGCAGTCCAAAGGCAAGAGTGGTACTGTAACGTAGTGGTCAGCACAAGTGATCCCACCACAGTCCGTAAGGAGTTTGTACATTCTCCCACTGACCGTGTGAGATTCCTCCGGGAGCTCCGGTTTCCAGACATACAGGACAATGCGAATTGAGGGCAGGCTATGTTGGCACCAGAAGCACGGTGATGCTCGTGCGCTGCCCCCAGCACATCCGTGGACTGTGTAGGTCAGTGACACACATGATGCATTTATTGGTGTGTGTCAATGTACAGGTGATAAATAAAGACCATAAGATATAGGAGCAGAATGAGGCCATTTGGCCCATCACATCTGCTGTCATTTCATCATGGCTGATCCATTTTCCCCCTCAGCCCCAATCCCCCGCCTTCCCCCTGTAACCCTTCATGCCCTGACCAATCAAGAATCTATCAACCTTTGCCTTAAATATACACAATGATTTGGACTCCACAGCTATCTGGGGTAACAAATTCCACAACTTCACCACTCTCTGGTCAACAGATGGCCCTCTATTTTGAGGCTGTGTCCTCTGGCCCTAGACTCCCCCACCATAGGAAACATCCTCTCCATGTCCACTCTATCAAGGCCCTTCAACATTTGTTAGGTTTCAATGAGATCCACCCCTTATTCTTCTGAATTCCAGTCAGTACAGGCCCAGAGCCATCAAACACCCTTCATGTGACAAGCCCTTCAATCCCGGAATCATTTTCATGAACCTCCTTTGAATCCGAAATAAAATAAAGTGAATCTGTGAAAACAAATTGGATCTGGGAATACAGGTACATAATTTGTTGAAAGTGGCATCACAGCTAGAGAGGCTCGTAAAGAAAGCTTTTGGCACACTGGCCTTCATAAATCAATGTATTGAGTACAGAAGATATGACATTATGTTGAAGTCGGATAAGATGTTAATGAGGCCTAATTTGGAGTATTGTGTGCAGTTTTGGTCACCCACCTACAGGAAGGATGTAAACAAGATTGAAAGAGTACAGAGAAAATTTTACAAGGACGTTGCTGGGTCTGGAGGACCTGAGTTATAAGGAAATACCAAATAGGTTAGGACTGTATTCTTTAAAATGTAGAAGACTGAGAGGAGATTTGATAGACGTATACAAAATTATGAGGGGTAAAGATAGGGTAAATGCAAGCAGGCTTTTTCCACTGAGGTTGGTTGGGACTACAAATAGAGGTCATGGGTTAAGGGTGAAAAGTGAGAAATCGAAGGGGAACATGAGGGGAAACCTCTTCACTCAGATGGTGGTGAGAGTGTGGAACGAGCTGCCAACGCAAATGTGCATGAGCTCAATTTCTCCTGACCCTCATGTATTACCCAACAACTAAGGTTTTATGTAACCCATTGCATCTACAACTCCAAATAACTGTTTTGAAACGTTCACATCTAGGCAGCGTCATCATAACTCTTTCTCCATAGACCTCTTTAGTCAGCAGGTTTGTTACCAGTTAGAATTCATAACCAGGACAGATGAAGTAAGAAATGGGCTTTAATATCTCCTACATTGTCACGTGCTCAGGCTGTTGTGTTTTATTACAACAAGTAACTTCGGTCACTGCTGTAATGTAGGAAACACATCAATGCCAGCTCTCACAAACAGCAAAAAGCTAAGATCAGAATTAGGCCAATCGGCCCATCGAGCCTGTTCCACCATGGCAGATTTATCTCAACCTCATTCTCTTGTCTTCTCCCCGCAATCTTTGACACCCTGATTAATCAAGAATCTATCAACCACCATTTTAAATTTACTCAATGACTTGGCCTCCACAGACGGTTGTGGCAACGAATTCCACCACACTCTGGTGCTACTTTCCCACTATAGGAAACATCCTCTCTAGATCTTTCAATAAGATTCTCTTCATTAACTCCAGAAAGTACGTTAACCCTTTCATTCTAGGAATCATTCTTCTATTCCTCCATC
Source organism: Mobula hypostoma (assembly GCF_963921235.1). Taxonomy (NCBI): domain Eukaryota; kingdom Metazoa; phylum Chordata; class Chondrichthyes; order Myliobatiformes; family Myliobatidae; genus Mobula; species Mobula hypostoma. The sequence continues at coordinate 147,854,619 of NC_086105.1, forward strand.
TAATGTCAGCACATCCTTCCTTTGCTATGGGGCTCAGAAATGCACACAATACTCGAAAGGTAGTCTGGCCAATGACTTATAAACCTTCAAATGACTGGATAATTTGTTTTAGAAATTGCAGGCAGAAGTATAAATATTGACTTAAATGTAGGAGGGAATCACCTCAGCCCAAATCAAAAGAGTTTTGTGTACTTTTGTTTTGACATGGCAGGTACAACCGCCATTAAACCTCGCACTGACGGGGTTACACTCCCACAGTCCAACGTCAAAGCATTGGCCGAGATTTGCTGCTCTACTCTCAGGAGTTGGTCTTAAACCCGTGACCTCCCGTCTTTAAAATGTTCTTGAATCATGCCACAATGCCACAGCAATTTACTACTAGCCACCAAGAATATAGGGGTTAAATTAGTTAGATTTATTTGTCAAGTCAAGTTCAAAGTAATCCAAGTACATATACGTCCCCATATACTACCCTAAGGTACATTCTCTTGCAGGACATGACAAGAATCAAACAGAATCGAATTAATGAAAAACTACGTAAGCAAAGACTGACATCAACCAATGTGCAAAAGCCGAATTATGCAAATAATTTTAAAAAGTACTCGACACATGTACATGGACACCGAGTGAAACGTTGTCAATGACCAACACAGCGTGAGGATGTGCTGAGGGCAGCTCAGTGTTGCCATGTTTCCACCGGCAACATAGCACGTCCACAACTTACTAAGCCGAACCTGTACGTCTGTGAAACGTAGGAGGAAAGCAGAGCACCCAGAAAAAACCCACTCAGTCACTGAGCGACACACAAACTCCTAAAAGTATATATGAGTATTTAAGACCACGAGGGGCATAGCTATGGTGAAACAATGTAGCCTTTTTGCTGCACAGCTGGTATAAAAACAAAAGGCCATACATTTAAGATCAGAAACGAGAGACAGATAAGGGATATTGGGGCTGCTTCTTCACGCAGAGGGGTGGTGAACTGCCAGAAACAGTGGTTGAGGCAGGGACAATCAACAATCAATATCCATCTGGATAAGGAGAAGTTTAGACAGCAAAGGGACAAACATGGGCAGATGGGATAGTCACCATGGACAAGATGGGTTGAACAGCCTATTTCCAGCTCTCTACCAGCAGAAAGAAAGGACTTTAATTTTAAAGTAGAGAAATGAGACAACTTTTCCTCAGAGTTTAGAACCAAACCAGGGAGAGCAGCAAACAGCTGGATGGGGGGGGGGGGTGTGAAATAACAGGATGGAAAACACCTCTGTCAAACCTCACCAACAGGGATCTTCACTGATTCTAGATTGTTTAAGGCAGCAGTCCCCAACCACCGGGCCGCAAAGCATGTGCTACTGGGTCGCGAGGAACAATATGATTTGGCGATATGAGTCAGCTGCACCTTTCCTCATTCCCTGTCACGCCCACTGCTGAACTTGAACACACGCGGTCATTACCCACGCGTCATCAATGTCAGCGCGGGAAGGAGATCAACTCGAGCTTGCAAATGACGGCGGGCTGAAAAGTATGTTTGACATAACATCTCTGCCAGCATTCTGGATCAAAGTCAAGGCTCAATATCCTGAGATAGCCACGAAAGCACTGAAAACGTTGCTTCCATTTCCAACATATCTCTGCAATGAATGCAACGAAAACTAAATTGCGGAATAGACTGGACATAAGGAACCCCCTTCGAGTATCGATGTCTCCCATCACCCCTCGATGGCACCGTCTTGTTGCAGGGAAACAAGCCCAGGGCTCCCACTGATTCAGCGATACTGGTGTGTTGCAATGATTTTATATGTTCATACGGGGAAAATATGTGCTGTGTTTAATATCCAAACATTACTTAAAATGTTATGATGCTATTGACTTATAAGTGATTTTTATATGGTTATATAACCATATAACAATTACAGCACGGAAACAGGCCATCTCGGCCCTTCTAATCCGTGCCGAACGCTACTCTCACCTAGTCCCACCGACCCGCACTCAGCCCATAACTCTCCATTCCTTTTCTGACCATATAGCTGTTCAGCTTAACTTTAAACGATAATATCGAAACTGCCTCTACCACTTCTACTGGAAGTTCATTCAACATTTACTTCAAGCTCCCCTGATAATTGACCTATCACTATATGCATGTGAGGAAAACACATGCGCTGTGTGTTTAATATTAAATTCATTAGATAAACCGTTTTAGAAACGAAATTGAGTGTATTAGCCACTTATCACCCATATTCCGGTCATGATTAACACCCACCCCCCCCGAATAAAATTGCCAAAAACGCTTGTAGAAAAAAATCGGCATGTACACACATGCGCACACAGATGCCCGCGCAAGGCTTCATGGTCATTGTAGTCTTTCTCGGGAAAACACAATGTATTTGACTGCTACTCTTGTCCGTTGGCAATCCTACCACCCCTCCTCCGGGGTCAGCCGGTCCGCAAGAATATTGTCGATAATAAACCGGCCCGCGGTGCAGAAAAAAGGTTGGGACCCCTGGTTTAAGGTCATTTCCAGTACACAAGCGTAAAGGAGAACGAAATAATTGTACTCTGGATCTGATGTAGCACACAATAAATATAAATACATAAGATAGCTTATATAAGTAACACACATCAAAGTTGCTGGTGAACGCAGCAGGCCAGGCAGAATCTCTAGGAAGAGGTACAGTCAACGTTTCAGGCCGAGACCCTTCGTCAAGCTTATATACATGGATTGCGTTATGACTCTGTCGCAATGTACAGACATGTGAATTGACAAGCCTAATGGCTTGCAGAAAGAAGCTGTCCCATCGCTTGCTGGTCCTGGCTTTAATGCTGTGGTACCGTTTGCCAGATGGAAGCAGCTAACACTGTTTATGGTTGGGGTGACTGGTGTCCCCGATGATCTTCCAGGCCTTCTTTACACACTGTAAATGTAAATGTCCTCAATGGAGAGAAGTTCACATCCACAGATGCACTGGGCTGTCTGTACCACTCTCTGCAGTGCCCAGCGATCAAGGTTGGTGCAGTTCCCGTACCAGGCAGTGATACAGCCAGTTATGATATTCTCAACGGTGCCCCTATACAAGGTCTTGAGAATTTGGGGGCTCATACTGAACTTTATGGATTGTATGTCCATAAAGCGATGCTAGACACTGGAGTGTCTGTATGCAAGGTGACTCCATCAGGAAATGATAAAGTATTGGTGGTTGGAGTAGGTCAGTGGGTGGAGGTGTTGATCAGCCTTACTGTTTGGGGAAAGTAACTGTTTTTGAGTTTGGTGGTCCTGGTGTGGATGCTACATAACCTTCACCCTGGTAGGACTGGGACAAACAGTCCACGAGCTGGGTGTGTGGGTTCCTTTATGATGTTAATGGCCTTTTCCCCACTCGTTTCTGTACAACTACAACTGTAATCATTGCCCTGAACCTCCACACTTCACAAGCACCCTTTATGCTGACTCCAGAAACAGATGAAAAACAACCTATTATATTACAAACGCATTAAAGGCTGGTCTGTACTCATGCGCGTTGCTACAACAGACAACACATCACGCAATAAGTATGTGGATTGCAGGCTCACTGAGGTGAATGACTCAGAAAACACAACAGACGATTAGAGGGGAGGAAAAGGCTTTGCTCTCTGTGCACACTTCAATAACAAGTCAAGAGAAGCTTTGCTTAGGGCCTGCAGCCTTGAGTAAGCAAACATGGCTTAATATCCAAAAACTCCCATGTGTTAGGGTTGGGCTCCATAACTGACACTTACTCAAGATGTTTAGTGTCATTTCCAGCACACAAGTGTAAAGGAGAACAAAATTATTACTACATAAAATAGCATATATACAGAGATTGATTGTATATCCATAAATGACACTAGGCACAGGAATGTCTGCACATAAGCTGACCGACAAGAAATGATGAAGTAGTGCTGGTTTGGGAAGTGGAGGGGTGGGTTAGTAAGAGGAGGCATTGATCAGCTTTGGGGGAAGTAACTGTTTCAGAACCCCCTTCACTCCTCCTCACCGGGGACGAAACCTATATTCCCTCCTGCTCTTCACCGGGGTCGGCACCCATCCTCCATTCTCCTCACCGAGTAAGCCACCCTCTCTCGCTCCTCCTCGGTGAGGGAACCCTCCTTCCCTCCTCTTCACTGGGGATGGCACCCACACTGCCTCCTCCACCTCCACTCCGGGGACGGAACCCAACCTCCTTTCCTCCCTCTCCACCGGGACAGCATGCCTTCTTCCCCACCGGGGACGGCTGGCTCCCTCTTTCCGTCCTATTCACGGGACGGCACCCATTCAAAGCCACCTCTGTACCCCAGTTTGTGCCACATGCAGAGCTGCCCGGTGGGATTCTGTCCGCCGGCAGCCGTACCGACGCCGTTGCCGTTACCTGCTGGCGGAGCCTGGGTCGCGCTGACCACTTCCACCGCGGGAACGGAACCGCCTCATCGGGGGTAAAGGAAGGACGACCAGGGGCCTCGGCCTGTAGTGGACACAGAGAGAAAGTCGCCGGTCAGGGCAGTCCACGAAACGGACATCTGTCTTAATCTAGCCCGCTGCTGTAACCAGACTCCAGGCCTAGGCCTCACCGCGCTGTCCACCGCACACTCGAGGATTCACTGTGCCGCCGCCGCTGCTGCCCTTTTCCCGGCCCCGGACTCACCGCGCTCCCCAGCCGCTCACTCCCTCAGGCGGTACCGGCAAAATGACTCAGGCCGCCCGCAGCCATGGAGCCGACACGTGGGCCCGACTCCTACCCACAATCCCCAGCGCAAGCTCTCTGGCGGTCGGAGGACCACATTACACCAGGACGCGTGGTAGCTCTGGCGGCGGAGGACCACATTACACCAGGACGCGTGGTAGCTCTGGCGGCGGAGGACCACATTACACCAGGTCACGGCGTATATCTGGCGGTCGGAGGTCCGTATTACACCAGGACGCGGAATGGTTCTGACGGTCGGAGAACCACATTGCGCCAGTTCACGGTATTTATATGGCGGTCGGAGAACCGTATTACGCTAGGACGCTGGATGGCTCTGGAAATTGAAAGACCGTACTAAATGAAGGTGCGGGATGTTGCTGGCGGTCGGAGGACCGCATTACTCCTGAACGCGGTGTCCCTCTGGTGATTGGAGGAGCTCATTGCACACCGTCACGGGGAGGGGCCCTGGCGGCCGGAGGACAGCATGGCACCGGCCGGGGAGTGGTGGTCTTGCAACTGCTGGATCACATTACACCTGGACAGGGGGCCCTGGCGGTCGGAGGCTTGCATTACAGCAGGACGCGAGTCTCTGGCGGCTGGAGGACCACATTACACGGTCAGACAGGGTGCAGAGGGCAGGCGGTTTGCATAACTCAATCCACCGGACCAGTGAACTCCTGTTGGTCGGAGAACCGAATTGAACGGGAACACGGATGGACGGGGAGTCCTGGTGGCTGCAGGACCGCATAACACTGCCACTGTGAGAATGGGGTTGAGAGCTAATAAATCAGCCATGATAGAAAGGCGAAGCAGATGCGATGGGCTGAATGGCCAAATTCTGCTCCTCTGCCTTGCCGTTCACCATACTCCTATAATGGAGGACCAAACTGCACGGACACGCGGGGGGCTCTCCCCCGTACCCGGAGGGCTATACTTCACCAACTCAATACCATTCACAGATCCTGCCTGATCTGAACTACACTTGCATATCCACATAAAGCTTTAGGCCGGTCAGTCAGGAACTGGAAATCTATTCCAGCTGCAGCTTAACTTTCACATATAATGATAATAAAAACACCTTAACTGAAAAGAGTAAAAAGGAATTTATTCTCGCCAAGCTCATTCATATTACACAAAAACTGTAAATTTCTAGGGAACAAGTGCCTGTCCCTATTTGCAGAAGGGCACTTGTCCCCTTTGTAAAACCCAAACTGACATCAATGTACGATTATTCTTGATCTTAACATTGAAGAGACATGAATTATGGCAATTTAAAAGATCAACGACCCAAAACAGTTTCCCTCACCACAGCTGCTGCGCAATGCTATTTCCAACAATTTAGATTTTTAGTATTTTGCAACATGCCTAAATATAAAGGATTATCCCAGAACGCCAAATTGATGTTCTTTTCATGCTGATGTTCATCTCTGCATTGCTGCCCATTTCCAGCAGTGTGATTTTATTCGTATTTATACTTCACTCTTTGATTATCGAATTTCAATGACTATGTGCATATCTTTGAACCCCTTTCCAGATTAATGATAGCTACTTCCAGTGGTCAAGACTACAGGCTTTCTTGGGATCTGCTGCTACCTCGGCTGTTACTCTTCGTGGTACTTGCTCTCAAGTATGGTACAAAGCTGACTACAAAGTGCTCGCACTGTGCAGCCAGAAATTCTGAGGGTTAGCTAACAATGGCTCGGGCTGGAGGGTTAAAACATGCAAGGTTTTGGACAGGGAGTGGCCTTTTATTTAAATAAGGCAACGAGTACATGAAGCTGAGAAGCTACACATCCAGCCCTACCTGAACAGTTAACATGATAACACTGTGCTTGACATTCAGAGGGTGATGCAGCTATTCAAGGACAAGCTTTCAAGTCTGCTATGGACTGAGTCTTGATCCAGAAAATCAGGCTGGTGTTGTTAACAATGCCATCACATTACAGACTGGAAGGGTTAATGGCAGGATTCTGAGCAGTGTGGAGGATCAGATAGAACTCGGAGCCTAGATCACAGACCCTCAAAGTTACAGAAAAATGTGTGAGGAACTCAGCAAATAAGGCAGCATCTATGGAGAGGAATAAACAGCCAACATTTTGGACTGATACTCTTCACCAAATCTTGGCCCAAAACATTGACTGTTTATTCCTCTCCATAGATATTGCTTGACCTGCTGGTCTCCTCCAGCATTTTGTGTGTTACTCTGGATTTCCAGCATCTGCAGAATCTCTTGTGGTTATGAACCCTTGAAGTTGTTGTCCAAGTTGATATGGTTAAGGTGCATGAGGTGGAAGCGTGTGGAAGTGTTAGAGGGTGCACAGGAGGTTTACCAAGATGCTGCCTGGATTGGAGAGCATGTCTTGAGGCCAGTTGAGAGAGCTGGGGCTTTTCTCTTTGGAGGATGATGAGAGGTGATTTGATAGAAGTGTACAAGATGATGGAGAAGAGGGAGGGGGGAGGGGGGAGAGAAAAAACAGCCAGAGCAGTGATTGCTAACATGAGGTGCCATAATTTTAAGATGATTGGAGGAAAGTATGCAGGCTGGATGCCAGATTTTTTTTTTATTACAGAGAGAATGGTGAGTGTGTGGAACACCTTGCCAGGGGTGGTGATAAAAGCAGATACATTAGGGACACTTAAGAAATTCTTAGTTAGGCACATGGATGATAGAAAAATGGAGGGCAAGGTGGGAGAGAAGAGTTAGATTGATCTTAGAGTAGATTAAAAAGGATGCCGTATGTTCTCTCAGGCAGGATTTACCTTATGGACAGTGGCTCCAAACCACAGCTGGAAGAGGAATTCAGAGCACATCTGCATTTGGAATGGTAGGAAGTCACCATGTCCATAAGTCATGTCATCCTGGGACTCAGAATGTGCACAGACCACAAAGGTAGCTGCCTTCTGTAGAGTGGAGCGTCTCAGGCGAATCCCAGCACTGTAAAGTCACTCCCTTCCTGAGCCATTAAAGAACCCATGGCCCAATTTATTCTCAGTATTAGAATCATACTGTACTATAGCTCAGAATCAGGCCCTTCAACCCACCTAGTCCATGCCGAATTGTTACTCAGTCTATTCCCATTGATGCACACCTAAACCATATCCCTCCATACCCATCCACCGGTTTATCCAAACTTCTGCATCCAGAACTTCCACCTGGCAGCTCGTTCCACTGCCCTCCGAGTGAAGATGTTCCCTTAAACATTTCACCTTTCACCCTTAACCCAAGACCTCTAGTTCTAGTCTTGCCCTGTCTCAATGGAAAAAGCCTGCTTGCATTTACCCCATCTATACCCCTCCCTCAACTAATAGTGCTATTATTATCAGTCATCCTGGAGTTAGAGGTAAGTGTGAGTGTGTGTATGAGTATGAGAGTGTGTGTGTGAGTGTGAGAGAGAGAGAGAGAGAGAGAGAGAAAGAAAGAAAGAAAAGAGCAGGGCTTGTTTCACTGTTGTTGCCTGGTATGTTGTGTTGTTGTGGTCTGTGTTGTTCATTGTGGACATTCTATGTTGGTGCTGGAATGTGTGGTGACACTTGTGGGCTGCCCCCAGCACATCCTCAGACTGTTGGTTGTTAACCCAAATGACACATTTAACTGTATGTTCTGACGAACGGGTGATAAATTAATCTGAATCATCAACACCAGACATTCATTTTGCAAAATGGTAACATACATTCAGTAATTTCCTGCTGCTTTACTATCAGAATAGCTTTTCTGTAAACCCAGAGCTGAAAACTGATAGAACTGCAAGTGTAGTAACCATGAGGAAATTTCCTTAAGAGTAAATGTTAGAACCAGGAAGTCATTTATGATTTGGGCATCATGTAGCGTAGTGGTTAGCACAACTACAGCTCGGGACAATTCCGGATGGGCTGCTGGACACTGCAGCTTGTTGGGCCTATTCCACGCTGTATCTCGAAATAAAAATAGATATATTTAGTCAAAAAAGCACATCCTGGCCCTACCATCTAATCATAAGGAAAGTTCAAGTTCTGCAACAGCCCCAACACAAAGTATATACATAGAAAGTGCTGTTAAACTCCACACGACGCCAGTGCTAACTGTACCACGAGCAGCCACACAAGCCCACGGCATCATCCATCACACAATGAAAGACAGCGGAGGAGGCCCCAAGGGTCCATCGGTGACATGGGAAGACAGCCAGTGGTCACTGAATCGCCCCCAGCAGTTTGCAAAGCATTAATTCATTCCTCCATCCTGGCCCAGGCCTCCTCAGCTTGCTGGTAGTATTGGTTGGCGAGTCTGCCTTTCAAGTTAGCCATGGCTGCCTCTGCTGCTTCGGTGAAGAGATCGCCTGCAGAATGCATCAAAACCCCACGTTAGGCAAGTGAAACATCGTGATGCCGTATCCATCACCCAACCCATTCCATTCACCGTCTGCCCCCAGTCTGGTAAGAGCCCGAGAATGTACTACACGAAGGATGTGATTAGACAAGGGAGGGCAAAGAAAACATTCAGAACTTAGTGAACTGGAGAATGTGAAAAGAGTCTCCAGCAGGACTGGAATTGCAAAGACAGACTGTATAGACCAGGCCACACACACAAAATGTTGGGATCATCAACTGTATCTGGTGTGCCCGCTGCAGCCCCCTCTACACTGGTAAAACCCAACTTAGATTGAAGGAATGCTTTGTCGAGCACCTTCACTCCATCCACTGCAAGATTTCCTGGTGGCCAACCATTTCAATTCAATTTTCTGTTTGCATTCCGACATTTCGTTCCATGGCCTCCTCTACTGTCACGATTAAGCCATCTTCAGGTTGTAGAAGCAACATCTCATTGTCTGGGTAGCCTCAAACCTGATGGTATGAACATCAATTTCTCTAACTTCTGGTAATTTCTCCCCACTCCTTCTTTCATACCTCTTCTCTTTTCCTCACCTGCCCATCACGTCCATGGCCCCCCCATCCTCCTTCCTGTTCTCCCAAGGTCCACCCCTTCTCCTATCAGATTGCTCCTTCTTCAGCCCTTTACCTCTTCCACCTCTCACCTCCCAGTTTCTCGCTTCATTCCCCAGCTCTCCAGGTCTCACCTATCAGTCCTGAGGAAGGGTCTCAGCCCAAAATATTGACCGTTTATTAATTTCCCTTCATGCTGCCTGACCTGCTGAGTTCCGCCAGCATTTAGTGTGTGTTGTTCTTGATTTCCAGCATCTGCAGATTCTCGTGTTTATCACCTATCACCTGCTGAGCTTGTCCTCCTCCCCATCGGCCCACCACTTTATTCTGGCTTCTCCACACCCCCCCCACCACTTCCAGTCCTGGCCCAAAACATCAACTCTTTACTCTTTTCCACAGACGCTGCCTGACCTGCTGAGTTCCTCCAGCATTTTGTGTGCGTTGTTCTCGATTTCCAGCATCTGCAGAATCTCTTGTGTTTATGAACAGACTGAGACTGTTTTCACTGGAGTGAAGGAGGCTGAGGGGGTGACCTGACAGAGGGGTATAAAATCATGAGGGGCACAGATATTGTGAAAGGTCACAGTCTTCTCCCCAGGGTAGGGGAGTCTAAATCTAGTGGAAATAGATTCAAGGTGAGAGCAGAAGGATTTAAAGAACATCTGAGTGCTAACTTTCCATCGAGAAGGTGGTGGGAATATGCAACGAGCCACTGGAGGAAGCAGTGGAGGTGGGTACAATTACAATGTTTAAAAGAGTTTTGGGCAAGTACATGGATAGGAAAGATTTAGATTGGGGTTCCCAACCTTTCTTATGTCATAGACCCCCACCATTAACAGAGGGGTCTGTGGAACACTGGTTTAAAGGGATGTGGGATGAGTGGAGGCAAATAGAACCACCTTGTGTAGGCAGCTTGGTTGGCATGTATGGGCTGTGCCGAAGGGCCTGTGTCAGTTGATCTGCCTCGTGCATTAATCAGTTAACCGGCCCATATGGATTACGGGCACCTCACTGATTGTTCTCCACAGTGGACAAGTACACCAGCATCCAACACGTGGATTTGCCGGAAACAAAGGCTCTGAGGCGAGGCGTTGTTTTCTTTGGATTGAATCAGAATCAAGTTTAATATCACTGACATACGTCGTGAAATTTGTTGTTTTGCAGCAGCAGTACATGCAGACGCAGAGAGGAATACTGAGGTCCATGTAGAAATCTGATGGTGGAGAGAAGAAGCCATGCCTGAATCGTTGAGTGCAGGAGACGGTTTAGTGAATATGGGCCAAATGTAGGTGCCTCAATCTGGCTCGGGTAGGCACTGTGGTCAGCACAGACAAGCTGGGCCGAAGGGCCATGCGGTCTAAGTTTCTCCAACGTCAGTGCATGGGCAGCGGTGTACGGAGTATAAAGGAGGGGACGGGACACAAGCAAAGAGAAGGCTGTGGTCCAGGGGAGAAGTTTACCTGCTGTCTGTGGATCCGGCTCGACACCAAACCCCCCCGTCATGTGGATCTCTGCCTCTCGCGCCAGGAGATTGTACTTGGGCTCGTCCCCCGTGCCATCGTATTCCCCTCCCTCGTCATACTCTGTCATGTTCAGAGCGGCATTGTACCAGTATAGAGCTTCCTTCCAGTCACGCACCCTGTGGGAAGGAGTTAGTCACTTTACACGTAGACCTGCATGATCCCTGCCACGCCTGCCCCACCTCTTTCCAGTATGAATCAAATTGTTCCAACTTTTGATTAACAAATGCTGTTATCTTCTCCATTTTGTAAATGTCCATTGTAATTTCCATCCATGCATTTAAAGTTGGGATCTCCTGTGATAACCATTTCTTGGTAAGAGTCTTTTTACCAGCCACCAGCAGTATATTCATTAAATATTTATCTCTTTTCAACCATTCTTGAGGTATATACCCAAAATATATGGTCTTACTTTTTAAGGGTATTTCACATTTAAACATGTCTTGTAGGGCACTGTGTATCTCACTCCAATAGTCTTTGATAACGGGGCACTCCCAGCAAATATGATAATGGTTTGCATTTTGACTTCCACAATTTCTCCAGCAAACAGGGAGGTTACTATCATAATGGGATTTCTGAAAGGGTGTAATAAAATATCTTATCAAGTTTTTCCAACCGAACTCCCTCCATTTCTGTGAGCTGGTACACTTCCACTGATACCTCCATATTATTGTCCATTCTTCCTCAGATATAATTATTCCTCCTTCCTTCTCCCATTTTGTTTTAATGTATGAAGTCGAATGTGTTTTAAGATTTGATGAACTCTTATACATGTTTGAAATGATTCTACTACTGTTATCTGAATCATATGCTTTTCTAAATAGCTCTGCCAAACATGTACTTGCCTTGGTTACATTTTTAATCATCCTATTAACATACAGTCGGATCTGTAAATACTGATAAAAGTCCTGTTTTTCTAATAAGTGTTTCTCTTTAAGCATTTCAAAACTGAACAGTGTTCCTTCTTTCATTATATCGCAAAGAACTGTTATTTCTTTGGCTGTCCAGTCCTTAAATCTAGCATCCAGTTTATTCGGCGTTAAATCCGAGTTATATGCACACCATTTAAGAATTGCTGTATCTCCCTCTAGTTTACATTCTTTTATAATAGTTTCCCATATTTTAAGAGTCCATTTCACCCACAAGTTATCAATAGTATTTATGTACCTTTGTAGGTTATCATCAGCCAAAATTGCCTGTATGGGGATGGGAAGTATCCCCTCCTCAATGTTTTTCCATTGAGATTGTGATAATCATTTATTTTAATTTTCAGAGTGCTAGGCAGCTGCTTAGAGGAGCCCATGGCTACCGATTATTGGGACAAGGTTTGAGGAGTCAGGGTACTTATAAAGCTTTGAAACTTGCATCACCTGGCCTTTCCTAACGATGATTGTGAACAAGCCATAGCCCTAACAAGCTAATTAAGGTCTGAGACCTTGGTAAAAGTTATCTGAGAGCTCAAATCTCTTGGGGTGCCCAAACCTTTGCATGGTGCTCCTTTCCTTTTTTCCCCACTCTAAAATCGTAGAAAACTAAAATAATACACTAATCTTGCTTAAGATGTTGAAAAGAATGTTTCATCTTTAACTTTATGACTTTTGGAGATCAGTTCATCTTCTACTCACTTAACTATTCACAGTAACAAAAACTTTGACCAGGGGTGCCCAAACTTTTGCATGCCACTATATAGAGAAACAAAAAGAAAAGTTGCTATAGTTCTTTGCTGACAGCGAATCAAAAAACATGACCCCCCTTTCAGACATGCAATTCTGCTTAGTTGTACAATCCAGCTCTTTGCTTTGGAAGTGGCAATAACCAACTTCCTGTAAGGAAATACAGAAGGTATTTTGTCTGTACTGTACTTCAATAAATTTCAGTTGTTTTTCATTTGTCATTTCTTATTTCCTTATTCTTCAAAGCTGAGATGATCATCAAATTGGTTCAAGGTGTTCATTTATTTAATCCTTTTGCCTGTGATTCCACAAAATCACTAATCAGGCACTGTACATGTCCCAGTCGTCCTGGATTTGTGGTGGCCAACCTATACCACCAGGCTGAAGAACAGCTTCTACCCCACTGTTTGTTTGTTTATTTATTGAGATACAGCACAGAACAGGCCCTTTTGGCTCTTTGAGCCACACCTCCCAGCAACCCTAGCCTAATCATGGGACAATGTACAATGACCAATTAACCTAGCTACCAGTACATCTTTGGATTGTGGGAGGAAACCAGAGCACCCGGAGGAAACCCACACAGGAGAACGTACAAACTCCTTACAGGCAGTGGCCTACCTCGATGCAGCGTGTAGGAACAGTATGCAAAACTGGCTTTTCACTGCGTACGTGACAATAATGAACTATTTTACCAATTTAGCAGCATCAGAACAGATCTCATGTCTGCACTTTCTACTTCAATAGCTGACATATCCGTCACGATAGAAACCCCTCAACACAAGAGGTCGGCGAGGCAGGAGCACCCACTCCACGTCCCTGCTGCCTTCCAAGCCTGACTGTGTGGGGGGAGGGAGAGGGTCACGTACCGGTCGGGACCAAGGCTGACTCCAGTGTCGAAGGCTCGAGCTGCACGAATCATGGACGGACGATCCCCTGCTTCCGCACCCATCAGCAGGTAGTCAAAGCCAACCTTTCGATGCTCGTCACTGTCCTGCCCACACATGCCAGAGTCAGAGACACATCAGTCACCGAGTTATAAACATTCAGAGGATCAGAGCACAGAATTACATCCTTCCGTCTACACCAGTCATCAGGCACACATTTATCACACTAATCCCACACTCCCAACAACTCCCCCAGATTCCACTCCTCACCTATAAACTAGGGTGCAATTTACAGCAAGCAGCCAATTAAGCCACCAATCTGAACACCTTTGAATGTGACCTTATAGAGATTTATAAAATCATGAGGGGCATAGAAAAGGGGCATGGTCACAGCAATGAGTGGCACAGTAGTGTAGTGGTTAATGCATCGCTTTACAGTGCCAGTGAACCCCAGACAGGGTTCGATTCCTGCCACTATTCGTGAGGAGTTTGTATGTTCTCACTGGGACTGCATGGGTTTCCTCTGGGTGCTCCGGTTTCCTCCCACGTTCTACAGAACGTTAGGGTTAGTAAGCTGTGGGCAAGTTATGTTGGTGGGAGCATGGCAACATTTGTAGGCTGCCCAGCACAATCCTCATTGATTTGATTTGATGGAAGCCACACAGTTCACTGTATGTTTCGTATTACAGAGCATGTGACAAATAAAGCTGATCTTTTTCCATGGGGGGGGGGGTCTATAGCCAGAGTGGTTTACAGTGAGAGGTTAAAGATTTAAAGGGGACCCAAGGAGCAAGTTGAACCTCCAAGGGTGGAGGTTATATGGAATGAGCTGCCAGGAGGAGTGACAGAGGTGTAATACAGTCACAGAAAAGTACCACCGGAACCAGGCCCTTTGGCCCGAAATCATGGTGGGTACAATTACAACATTTAATGAGTGCATGGGTGGGAAGAGGAAATGGACTTGCTGTTATTATTTTGTTTTGTTTGCTCATTTTCTGCTGAGTACAGTGGGCACGGTGCTGGATTGTGTGGCGACACTTGGGGCTGTCCACTGTACATCCTTTAAGTGTGACGGCTGTTGATGCAAACAGTGCATTTGACTCTATGTTTGGATGTACGTGTGGAAAATAAATGTAAGGTATTTGGACAGATCCACAGATAGGAGACCTCCAAGAGGATCACAACCTTGTTGTGGTTTGGAGGCTTGTGTGCCTCAGTGAGCTGGAGAGCTACGTTGGCTGGAGTCAGGGCTTTAAGCTTTAACTCTTAGCAGGTCAAATGGTAGAGGACAGACTAAGAGTGGTCTACCAGTCCTCCAGGTTCAGGGGTTCAGCTCAGGGCTAACAACCCTGACTGGTAAAACTGTTATGGAAACAGCAATGAAGAATGCTTCCATGTGGCCAAGGACAGAGAGAGAGATGGAGGACCTTCATTGCTGCCCTAAATCCAGCGGCATAATGGGCAATTAACTAATTAGACAGGAAAGGTTTAGAGACAAATGGGGTAGGCTCAAGACAACATGCTCTGCATGGACAAGGTAGGCCAATTGGCCTGTCTCTGGGCTGTGTGACCATCTATGACAAACCCATTGATACAGACATCACAGACAGATCGCCGGACGTACCTCCACAGTGACGTCAGTCAGGATGTGGTGGGGTAACTGCAGGTAGATAAGACTCAGGGCAACGATGGCTTCCAGCTCCCCACAGAGCGCGGCGTGCTCAAGGTGGAAGACGGCAGACTCACGGTCCCACTCCTCCAGCTTTTCACAGAAGCGGCCTGCCTCATGGTACCGTACCATGGCTAGATGCACCTATACAAGCAACAGAACTGTTACCCTGAGAGTCACAGAGAGCTGGGAGGCAAGACAGAGAACAGGGGATAGGGGTTCTCAAGGCAGAAGGACCACGGTCAGAATCACCTACATGAGTCGAGGGTTGCTGGATTAGGGTGTAGGATAGTTAATTTTCTTGAGCAACACACACAAAATGCTGGAGGAACTCAGCAAATCAGGCAGCATCTATGGAGAGGAATATGGAATATACAGTCAATGTTTTGGGCCGAGACCTTTCATCAGGTCACCTGATTTTACAATGTCCAGTCAGACATAGAGACAGTATGTGGAATCCATCACCTCTTACCCTCTCCATTACCGTGAGAGTGGAAGAAGTCCAAAAGCCAAGGCCCCTTCACCCCAGCCCTTCAGATAGGGAATGAGCAGACAGCTGGATCCTAGTACTGCTCTCAGCTGGAAGACTGGTGTAGGGGTCTGTGAGTTAATGCAGAATAAAGTCAGCAATTTTGTTCCTTTCCCCACAGATGCTGCTCTACCTGCTGAGCTCATCCACTACATTGTTACTCCAGGTTCCAGCATCGGCAATCTGTCTCTAAACTTTAGACACTCAGCCACAGAGATACTTGAATGCAGCCAAACCTTGGTTAATGAGGCAGATTTTAATGAGTTCTATATCCTGAAGCTATGACAGTGCAGCAATTGATAAGGGATTTGGAAGCTGCCAATATTCCATGTCCATAAAGGCCATAAAATATAGGAGCAGAATAAGGCCATTTGGCCCATCGAGTCTGCCCTGCCATTTTATCATGGCTGATCCATTTCCCTCTCAGGCCCAATGTCCTTCCTTCTCCCCGTATCTCATCATGCTCTGACTAATCAAGAATCCATCAACCTCTGCCTTAAATATACCTAAAGACTTGGCCTCCCCAGCCACCTGTGGCAAAGAATTCCACAGATTCACCACCCTCTGGCTGAAGAAATTCCTCCTCATCTCCGTTCTAAGTAGTCATCACCCTATTCTGAAGCTGTGCCCTCCGGTCCTAGACTCCCAAAGAGCCAAAGGGCCTGTACTGTGCTGTAATGTTTTATGTTCTACCTACTGGCACTGTGATTTACCAAGTACGGAGTGCTGATGTTAAAGTGCCATGAGTCCACAAGACCACCATGGGAAACATCCTCTCCACACCATCTCTATCAAGCCTTTCAACATTCAATGGGTTTCAGTGAGATCCCCCCTCATTCTTCTAAATTCCACCAAGTACAGGCTAGAGCCATCAAACACTTCTTATATGATAAGCCTCTCAATCTTGGAATTGTTTTTGTGAACCTCCTTTGACCCCTATGTCAGCACATCATTTCTAACACAGGGGAACGTGGGCACGTTGTGTTGGGCACGTGGCCAAGTGGTTAAGGCATTCCTCTAGTGATTTGAAGGTCACTAGTTCGCGCCTCAGCTGTGGCAGCATGTTTGTATCCTTGAGCAAGGAACTTAACCACACATTGCTCTAGTCTGTGCGAGGAGTGGCGCCCCACACAGACTTCCAATCTGCACCTTGTAAGGCATGAAAATGCCCGATGCAGGCCTCTCATGGTCTGAGTCGACGTTCCCTCGACGTTCCCTCCCCATAACATAAGGGACCCAAAACTGCTCACAATACTCCAAATGAGGCCTCACCAGTGCCTTATAAAGCCTCAGTATTACATCCTTGCTTTTATATTCTAGTCCTCTTGAAATGAATGCTAACATCACATTTGCTTCCTCACCACTGACTCAATCTATAAATTAAGTCGGAAAAGCATACTGTAGGGGAGATCCCCACCATTGGACGTACCTTGCCCAGAATGGACTTCCCAATTTTCTTTTCCTGTTTGAAGGCATTAAGTCGCTGCACCTCAACAGCCACACATGAAGGCCAGTGCGAGTGAGCTCTGGAGGAGTGGTAATGGTTCCACTTGTCTTCGTTATGGTGATCCTTCATAACAAAACATAGGTTATACATCAGTGTGCTGTCTTTGAAGCAGGTCAGTCTGCACACCGACAACAGGCTCAAGGTGCAGTACTCGCCCAGCAGATTTAACACACAAACTACTTCTTTACCAAGTGCGCTCTGTGCAAAGACCATTGTCAAAAATCACGTCTGCATACAAACAGAGCAGCGCTGAAATAGTTACTTAGCAATTGCCTCAAGCTAGCTATGTATGAAAAGTCTACACAAGATGGTAGATACAGTCCAGTCCACCAAAGGCAGAGCTGTCCCCACCATTGTGCAAAACTACAAGGAGTGCTGTCACAGGAAAGCAGCATCCATTATCAAAGATCCCCATCATCTAACTCATGCTTTCTTCTCACTACTGCCATTGGACAGGGAGTACAGGAACCTTAAGTCTCACACCACCAACTTCAAGACCTGATATTATCCTTCAACAATCAGGCTCCTGAACTGGCTTAGATAACTTCACTCACCTCAACAATGAACTGACTCTACAACCTAAAGACTCACTTTCAAAGACTCTACAAACAACTCATGTTCTCAGTATTGTTTTTAAATTTGCACAATTTGTCTTCTTCTGCACATTGGTTGTTTGTCAGTCTTTGTTTACTTATAGCTTTTCATAAACTCTTTGTGATCAGACCATAAGACAAAGAAGCAGAATTAGGCCATTCAGCACATCGAGTCTGCTCTGCCATTTCATCATGGCTGATCCATTTTCCTCTCAGCCACAATCTCCTGCCTTCTTCCCATATCCCTTCATGCTCTGACCAATCAAGAATCTATCAACTCTGCCTTAAATATATATATTTCTTTATTTTCCTGTAAATGCCTGCAAGAAAATGAATCTCAAGGTAGCGTATGGTGACATACACGTTCTTTGATTATAAATTTACTATAACCTTGACACTGTGTTTGCAAGTTAAACCCAAACAGTTCCAGCTATGTTCAGTCCCTGTGTTAGACTACACAGGCAGAGCAGAAGGGATAATGTGCACGTTAACCAGTGCCATCCATTTCCCCCCCAGTTGCGAGTAACAGTCCCACAGACCATTTCGTCAGACATGGATATGGGGATGGAGAGTGATGGAAGGTCTCTTGACGAAGGACAAACACCAGAGGAGGGAGAAATGTTGCAGGCTGGTGGCCAGAGAAGACAGCCGGTCCTGGGGCTGGAAGACAATACATGTGTGACTGAGGCTATACAAGGTATTGGTTAGACTGCACTTGGGAGTATCATGAGCAGTTCTGGGCCTTTTATCTAAGAAAAGATATGCTAGCATTGGGGAGGGTCCAGAGGAGGTTCATAGTAGTATTTGATGGCTCTGGGCCTGTACTCGCTGGGGTACAGAAGAACGATGGGGAATCTCATTGAAACCTATTGAATATTGAAAGAGGACGTTTCTTGTAGTAGGAGAATCTAGGAGCAGAGGGCATAGCCTCAGTATACGAGGACATCACTTTAGAACAGAGATGAGGAGGAATTTTTTAAGCCAGAGTTGGGTGAATTTGAGGAATTCGTTGCCACAGATGGCTGTGGAGGCCAAGTCAGTGATAAACATTTAAAAAGCAGAGGTTAATAGGTTCTTGATTAGTCAGACCATCAAAGGTTATGGGGTGGGGGGGAGATAATAAATCAGCCATGGAAGGGCAGAGCAGACTCAATGAGCCAAATGGCCTAACTCTGCTCCTGTCTTATGGACAGAGAAAAGAGGGAGCGATCTTTTAAATTTGAGGTGCACAGAAATTACGTTTTGCAGAGGGAATTGCATCGCTGGAATTCTCGACTTCAGAAAGTTATGGAGACTGGATCACAGGGGCCATTTAAAGAGAGAGCTGAAAGTTCAAAGTAAATTTATTATCAAAGAACCAACATGTTACCATATACTACATTGAGATTCAATTTCTCACAGGCATTTACAAAAAAATATGTAAACAAAGATGGACAACCAATGTGCAAAAGAAGACAAACTGTGCAAGTAAACAAAAATACTGAAAACATGAGTTGTAAAAAGTCCCTGAAAGTGAGTCTATAGGTTGTGAAATCAGTTCAGAGTTGTGGTGAGTGAAATTATCCACGCCAATTCAGGAGCCTGATGGTTGTAAGGTATGAATTGTTCCTGAACATGGTCCAAACTGGGGAACTCAGGCCTCTGGGCCAGTTTTTTTTTTGTGTTCAGACAGGAGCCAAACCTGCAAGTGGTGCGGTAAAAGCAGACAAGCTATCTGCACGCCGTGTACACCATGCAAGATCAACAAAAAGCACAAACAGAAGGCAAAAGATCAAGCTGCCATGCATGGTCACCGGCAGAGTCCTATGGCTGGATTTGAGGATGTTTAGGGACTGGCACACACTGGGCCTCGCATTTCCCTGATCAAACAACAATCAGAAGGAAAGAATGTTAAGAAATAAAACCATAGACAATTATGAAAGAAATACAGCACACTGGAATGAACCCAACAAAGGTCAGAATAGACATTGAAGAATAACCGTAATGCTCTACATACCCGCCGGATACTGTCTTCATCAGATTCACAATACCTTCGCACATTTGAGTTTACCTAAGAGGAATTATAAAGCAAAACATCACAGGTGGCAGTGACATCGGACTCAGAGATAGATTTGAGTGGAATTATGCGCATGTTGTGTTGGACTTCACAACACAGGGGATGAGTTCGAGAACTGTGAGGTAATGTTACAGCTCTACAAAACTCCAGTTAGACCATACTTGGAGTATGGTGTTCATTTCTGGGCACTTCATTATAGAACAGGTTGCGCAAGGTAGGTCTTTAGAGAGGAGGAGGATGAGATGCGACTTGACAGAGCTGGACAAGAGGCATCGATAAAGTGGAGAGCCAGCGCCTTTTCCCATGATGGAAATAGCTAATACGAGTGTGCATAATTTTAAGGTTTTCGGAGGAAAGTGTAGAGGGATGTCAAAGGTAGAGCACTGTAGCACAGAAACTGGCCATTCGCCCCATCCTGTCTGTGCTGAACTGTTATTCTGCCTAGTCCCATCAGCTCGCATGTACAACATAACCCTCCATACACCTCCCAACTTTCTTTTTTAAACACTGAGAGGGGTGGACGCCTGGACCACATTGTTGGAATGGTGGTAGAGGCATCCAAGAGTCTTAGATAGACACAGGGATGAAAGGAAAATGGAAGGCTTTGTGGGAGGGAATGATTAGATTGACCTTAGATTAGTCAAAGGGTTGGCACATTTTCATGGGCAGAGACCTGAGCTGTGCTGTATAATTCTATAACTTAAATACTAAGTGTCTATGGTAGCCTCCAACTCCACATGACATTTGCTGCACATCTGGTGAACAGTCAGCACTTCTGTGATGATATAAATAGTAGCAAAAGTTCACACCAGTGCTAACTATCCTGAGCAGTCGCGTCATTTTACAGAACAAGAGAACGAGTTTCCAAGGTTTGGGACAAATGGATCAGTCAGCCTTCATGTCCATACATGAACTCAGTTAGCTGAGTGAGCTAACTCCATACCCCAGCTCAGTTAGCTCTGCACACATGCAGACCACAGACATAGGAGCAGAATTAGGTCATCCAGCACAACGAGTCTGCTCTACCTGTTTCTTTAACAGCCTCAATAAAGAAAGGTGCTGAAGGGACCCTAGGATCTGAGACGGAACAGACTCAATGGGCCAAATGGCCCGATTCTGTTCTTTTGTCTTATGGTCATAGAGTGGCAGGTTTCTATCACTGGTTGACACTCCTTTGGTTCTGCGTCATTGCCAGTAGAGACCAGCCAGACAACATAACCGGTTTCCTTCCCGTCTGTGCTGCACACTCCTGTGGCTGGTCCCTGCTAAGGAAGTTTGGCATGGTCAGCACAGGAGAGTGCAGGAAAGACACAGCAGGTGGTGGTCATCTGATGACTGTTCTGTGCTGATATCTCCTCCTGCCCCCATTTCATCACAACCTTCAGCAGCTCCTTTCATTCCTTTCTCCAACACGAGCTTATCCTGTCTGGCCACATCGTCAACTTCCACATTCCTTCCTCTCTCTGCCTGCACCAAGACCAGAAGACATAGCACAAGGATTAGGCCTTCTGGCCCATCAACTCTGCTCTGTCATTCAACTGTGGCAGATTTACTATCCCTCTCAACTCCAGTCTCCTGTTTTCTCCCCGTAATCTTTGATGCTCTGACTAATCACAAACCTATCAACCTTAACTTTAAATATACCCAATTACTTTGCCTCCACAGCCATCTACAGCAATAAAGCTCACGGATTCACCACCCTCTGGCTACAGAAATTCCTCCTCAACTCTGTTCTAAAGGGGCGTCCTTCTATTCTGAGGCTGTGCCCTCTGGTCCTAGACTCCCTCACTATAGCAAACATCCTCTCCATGTCCAGTCTATCTAGGCCCTTCAATATTTGATAGGTTTTAATGAGAACCCCCGCCCCCTCCATCCTTCTGAATTCCAGCAGGTACAGGCCCAGAGCCATCAAACACTCCTCGTATGTTACCCCTTTCATTCCCAGGATCATTCTTGTGATCCTCCTCTGGACTCTTCTGAACATCCCACTGGATGTGCCTTCCACTGACGCCCTCTAGCTCTGGAGCACCCTCCTCCCTTTCTCTCTGTCTACCCCATCAAACTCTCTCATTATCTCTCCATTACAGGGAAATGTTGTTTATTACCCGGTCTGCCAACTCCCCATCCAGTTCACTCCTCCGCTCACTGGGACATCCACTGTCCCCTCCCGATTCAGACATCTGGCAGGAAAAAGAGAAAGTAAAAGACCATTAGACAAAGTAAGCTCGGGTACCGCTCTCAACCTGACACCTGCGGTAGGGAAGAACATTACACAAAAATCAAAAACATGCAGACAGCAGGAATCCGTAATAAAATAACTGGAAATACTCAACAGGTGAGGCTGCATCAGAAGAAGATATAACTTTTCAGAGTTAACCTTTCTGGGAACTGGGAAAGAGGTTACAACAAAGACTAAGCTGCAGGAATAATGGACATAACAGTTTGTGATAGCCAATCAAAAGTGTCAATGGGACATTTAGAGGACCATTACATTTGTTTATTACATTAGTCATGTAATAAACTGCTGATCTCCTGGGATTTTCACTCACAACAGTCTCTACACCAGGGGTCCCCAACCTTTATTACCATAAGACATAGGAGCGGAATTAGGACATCTGGCCCATCGAGTCTGCTCCGCCATTCAATCATGGCTGATCTTTTTTCCCTCCTCAGCCCCATTCCCCAGCCTCCTCCCCATAACCTTTGGTGCCATGTCCAATCAAGAATCCATCAAGTTTTACCTTAAACACAACCATCAACCTGGCCTCCAAAGCTGCCTGTGGTAACAAATTCCACAAATTCACCACCCTCTGGCTAAAGAAATTTCTCCACATCTCTGTTTCAAATAGACATCCTCTATCCTGAGGCTGTGCCCTCTTGTCCTAGACTCCCCCACCATGGAAAACATCCCTTCCTCATCTACTCTGTCTAAGCCTTTCAACATTTGAAAGGTTTCAATGAGATCCCCTCCCCCATTACTTCTAAATTCCAGCAAGTACAGACCCAGAGCTATTAAACGTTCCTCTTATGATAACCCTTTCATTCCCAGAATCATCCTTGTGAACCTCCTCTGAACCCTCTCCAATGCCAGTACATATTTTCTTAGATGAGAAGCCCAGAACTGTTTACAATTCTAAAGGTGAGGCCTTACCAGTGCCTCAGCATCACATCCCTGCTCTTGTATTCTAGACCTCTTGAAATGAAAGCTAACATAGCATTTGCCTTCCACACCAACGACTCTACCTGCAAGGTAACCTTTAAGGTGTTCTGCAGAGGACTTCCAAGTCCCTTTGCATCTCAGATTTTTGGATTTTTTCCCCATTTAGAAAAATATACACATTTATTTCTACTACCAAAGTACATGACCATACATTTTCCAATATTGTATTTCATTTGCCACTCTCTTGCCCATTCTCCTGATCTGTCTAAGTCAGGGGTCCCCAACCTTATTCGCACCGCGGACCGGTTTAATATTGACAATATTCTTGCCAACCGGCCGATGGGGCGGGGGGGGGGTGTTCAAATTCAACAGTGCGTGACAGGGATGAGGAAAGGTGCAGCTGACTCATGTCGTTTCATATCGCCAAATCATATCGTTTCCTCGCGGCCTGGTGGCACATGTTTTGCGGCCCGGTACCGGTCCGCGGCCCAGTGGTTGGAGACCACTGGTCTAAGTCCTTCTGCAGCCCACCTGTTTCCTCAACACTAAAAGTGGATGAACTACAACAGCAGAAGGCCGTAGACATTCAGGAGGTACCTAATGAAGCAGCCATACTTACTTTTTATAGTAACTAATAGTAATTTGTTATGCCTGCTCTGTACTACTGCTGCTACAAAACAACAAATTTTACAACTAACATCAGTGATAATAAACCTGGTTCTGATTCTATTACCAGTTCTGCTTGTCGTCATCACCATGTGCTGTGTTGCACGACATGGGTGATCATGATCTTTCCATGACCATGACTGTTCTCGGCAATTTTTTCTACAGAAGCGGTTTGCCATTGCCACCTTCTGGGCAGTGTCTTTACAAGATAGGTGACCCCAGCCATTATCAATACTCTTGAGAGATCGTCTGCCTGGCGTCAGTGGTCGCATAACCAGCACTTGTGATCTGCACCGGCTGCTCATACAGTCATCCACCATCTGCTCCCATGGTTTCACGTGACCCTGATCGGGGGGCGAAGCAGGTGCTACACCTTGTCCAAGGGTGACCTGCAGGCTAGTGGAGGGAAGGAGTGCCTTACACCTCCTTTGGTAGAGACATATCTCCACCCTGACACCCAAACAGTTCGACTACCATTTCTGATATAAGAAACAGAAAGACCAAAGGCATGAAAGTGTGTATTGTACAAATACCACCATATAGAATGAAAAACAGTTCCACAAGTTAAGGACTATTTAACACAGAACCATATGTATTACAAGGGTTGCAATTAAAGCAGGGGGTTCTTACCCGTCGCTCACCCAGTGAGCCATCGTGTTCACTGCTTAGATTATCAACCTCATTAAACACTGTCCAACCTAACAGAAACAAGAAGAAAAACTGCAGATTATTAGAGGTGCCTAACCTCACCGTGAAGAGCAATAAGGGTTTGCCCCCTAACAAGCTTACACTCCGAAGCATTGCGTAAATACAAGAGGAATTTAGGCAGGAATTTTAGAGTAAGCAACACATAGAAGGTACCACCATAGCAAACATTAATAGTGTGGTTGGGCCAAAGGGTCAGCAAAGACGCAGTGAGCAGAAGGACTTGTTTCTGTGCTGTATGACCCTACAAATGGTCACCTTCAGCAATAGTTCTTCTTAACTATATATAGGCAGCAGAAATCTCAATCGGAGAATCAAGGGAGGGAACAAAGGGCAAAAAGAGAATTTAACTATCTTCACATACACTAATTGGATTTTGAAACTATTCATTTAAACAGTCCTATTCCAATTTTACAATGGGATCCATTGACTGATGATTGGAAAAGTAAAGGACTATTTCTAATACTGTACACTAATGGGCTCTGCCTGGGGTGTACGGATGGCATAGCAGTTAATGTTACAGCCACAGCACTCCAGTGGCCTGGGCTCCATTCCAACCTCCAGTGCTGACGGTGTGGAGTTTGCATGTTCCTCCACAGGTGCTCTGGTTTCCTGCCACATACAAGATAGAATATTACAGCACAGTACAGGCCCTTCAGCCTACAATGTTTTGCTAACCCTTTAAACTACCCTAAGATCAATCTAACCCTTCCTTCCCACATAACCCTCTATTTCGCCATCATCCATGTGTCTAGTGTCTTAAATGTCCCTAATGTATCTGCCTCTACATCTCCTCTGGCAGGGCATTCCATGTACCCACCACAGTAATGTTCTATGTTCAGTCCTTTGAGCATATACTATTTACTTAGATCAGCAGCGACATACACACACACACACACACACACACACACACACACAAGGCTAGAGGAACTCGGCAGGTCAGGCAGTACCTATGGAGGGGAGTGAACAGTTGATGCTTCAGGACAAGACCCTTTATCAGACTTGCCGAGTTCCTCCAGCATTTTGTATTGCTCTGGATTTCCAGCATCTACAGAAGTTCTTGTGTTTATAGTTAGAATGGGCTGACCTGTATCCCAACCCCAATATCCTCAATTACACAGCTCAACAGATTGTGCTCCTGAGCAAACTATAACCCTGGGGCAAAGACTGCCCACGCTGAACCAGCTGAACAAGTATACGTGAGGAGGCTGGATTACCCATAGGAGATTTGCCCAGCATGTCTTCCTTCGGACTCCAATAGGATGAGGGTGAGCAGGGGAGGGAGTCGAATGGGCTGTCACTCACGTTTTCATCTCCAGAGTTCTCAGAGAGGCGACGGAGGATAGGAGGTCTGGAGCCAGACAGCGTCCTTACCCTATTGCTGCCGCACACTTCCTCACTGCCTCGAAGGACAGTCTTTGCTGTTTTCTGAACCAAAGACACAGTGGAGAGGAAAATACAGAAGGCAAATAATCAGAATGCTGCCAGAGTTTCTGCTCATCTTGCACCAAGCAATAAAGTACACACTCACTGCTGCTCAACCACACTGGCAAAAGGCTGCTTGCATTTACCCCACCTATACCTCTCAATTTTGCATACCTCTATCAAATCTCCCCCCTTCCCCATGCTCCACGGAATAATCCACTCAAGAAGCTGATGGTAGGATTGTATACAGGAGATCTCAGAGAACATGAACATGAACACACTCACTAGTGAGCGTGTGGAAGTTGCTGCCAAGTATGGTGGTAAACGGTAGAAACATTAGTGACATTTAAGAAACTCTTAATATATCTGCCTCTACCACCGCTCCAGGCTGGGCATTCCACACACCTACCACCCTCTGTGTAAATAAACCTACCTCTGACATCCCTCCACACCCCCCCCCATACTTTCCTCTAACTACCTTTAAATTATGCCCCCTAGTATTAGTAATTAGGCTCAAGTTCATTTTAGTGGATAAAACCACTGTGTGGCAACTCCACATGACACTTTGGGTGATGCTTAATGGCCAGAGTGGAGATATTCTCCCATCTCTACGGTACTTTGGTACGGAGACTAAGATTAATCTCAGAACCCAAAGTCAAATTATTTTATTATCAAAGTACATATGTGTCACTCTGTACTACCTTGAGATTCACTTTCTTGAAGGAATTTACAAGAAAGAAACACGATAGAATTTATGAAAAATTATACATAAACAAAGGCTGACAACCAATGTGCAAAAGAAGTCAAAATTGTGCAAATGAAAAATAACAATACTGTGAACATGAATCGTCAAGTTCCTGAAAGCAAGTCTGTAGATTGGGCAATCTTTTCAGATTTGGGGTGAGTGAAGATACCCATGCTGATGGTTATAGGATAGTAACTGTTCTTGAACCTAGTGGTGTGGCACCTAAGGCTTCTTTACCTTCTGCTTGATGGTAGAGCGAGAAGAGAGCATGGCCTGGATGGTGGGGGTCCTTGATGATGAATGCTACTTCCTTGTGGATGTGCTGCTTGTAAATGCACTCAGTGGGGAGGGCTTTGCCAGTGATAGACCAAGGGCCAATGTGGAGAAAATAGCCAGTCGACCCATTGCTCTGACTGATGAAAGTGACCATCTTTGGGGTGTAACTGTCATCCAAGTGCAATCGTGTAAGAGGGCCTGTGTCACATGTGAAAGAGCAATCTAACCCGAGGGTCCAGGCATCAGATGGGGGTGTGCAATACACTACAGCGATAACACAAGACACTAACCAGTAAATTCTGTGCATGCTCCAATGCTGCCATTTCCTTCTGCGACAGATCGAACGGAGTAAGCCCCATTGTCTTGCAAATGCTGTTGCAGGCATGAGAGTGAAAGAACAACGCCATCCCTCGCACACCTACGGTGGAAATTGGAAAGTTGGTGCAAGCCACTGTTTGGTCCGGCAGTGCACAGCACAGCTCTCCAGGGTATCCATGGTCTAACCCACACTCCAATTCGACAGTCTGCCCAGCGATGAAACAGCCTCGAGGCTGGTGGGGTATGGTGGCGGAGCGTGCGCCAAGTCGACAGTCTGCCCAGTGATGGAACAGCCTTAAGGCTGGTGGGATATGGTGGCGGAGTATGGGCATGCTCGCTGATGTTTGATGGAGCTGTAAACGTCCATAATAACCAAACACTGACCTCCGGCAGAACTCCCATTCATCCTGCTTGGGTGCAAGAAGTGGCCCCATATTCTCCATCACTTCTTGGGAATTAATCTGATAAATCTCCTCTGAAGGAACTTAGCGTCCTTCCTGAGGTGTGGAGCCCCAGGATGGACTCAGTTCTCCTACCAAGAGCCCAGCAGAAATCCGAGCTCTTAGCAGGATTGAGCCCATCCTAGCACGGCCTCTGAAAAAGAGAATGTCACTTTAGAATAGAGTTAAGGAGGAGTTGAGAGGGAGGTGAATCTGTGGAATTCACAGACAGCTGTTTAGGCTAAATCAGTGGGTACATGTAAAGCAGAGATTGATAGGTTCTTGATTAGTCAGGACGTCAAAGGTTATGGGGAGAAGGCATGAGAATGGGGATGAGAAGGAAAATGAATCAGCCATCACTGAATGGTGGAGCAGACTTGATGGGCCTAATGGCCTAACTGTGCTCCTATGTATCCTTTGTCATCTGCAGGGGGTGTTTCTAAACCACTAACTTCTATTGTTTTGTTTAATCCTATAACCTTATATTTAAGAAATTCTACAAATCCTTCCAAAGCTAAGATTCACAATTGATTAGATCAGTCACAGATACATTTAGGCTCTAACATACAAAACATTACCCAAGTTGCCATCTCCAAAGTCTGTGCCACTGGACGTGTGGATCTGAGGGTCTGTGTACAGGTCACCCACTCCTTGGATATCCACCACTATCAGCTGGTGCGCCGAGCGTTCAAAGGTGAAATGACTAAATGCCTAAAGTCAGTGACAAAGAAAGAGAGAATTATTTATCACTGTCATACACCGTTTGTCTTTTGCACATTGATCATTTGTCAGTCCTTGTGTGTAGGTTTTCATGGATTCTATTGAACTTCTTTGTTCTACTGTGATTCTCTCAAGAAAATGAATCGCAGGGTTGTGTGGTGACATACACATACTTTGACAATAAATTTACTTTGAACTGTGAACAGAGGGAAGAGAAATGGCGGGGGGGGGTATAAAGAGAGAAATGAAGAGAGACAGAAAGAAACAGTGGTTTGATTTCAGTGCATGGTTCAAAACTTACATGATTATCAAAACACTACAGTACTACTTGGCCATTGATATCACAGGGTGAATGCACCAGTGAAAACACAAAGACGCACAATACCATTCTTAAGCACACTATGAAAGTTAAATGGGGTAGGCCAGAAGCTGGGAATCCTGTGGTGACTCACTTTTGTACACTAAGTGACCCATCAGACTGTCAAGTAACCACCTATATTGATCCTATTTATCAGCACTGGAACTGTAACCTTCCATCCCTTGAAAGGTTCCACCCACCCTGCTCATTGACTGTTTGTCCCACTCCCATTAGGGAGGAGACTACGTCGCATCCACACCAGGATCATCAGGCTCAAAACCAGTTCCTTTCCCCAAGCAGTGAGACTGATCAACCCCTCCTCACCCCCAACCACCACTACTTTATCATTTCCTGTCAGTCACCTTATTCCTGAGCCTAGCGTTACCTTAGGGACATACAATCAATCTACGTATACAAGCTAGCTTGTGTATTTATATTTATTGTTTTTTTTTAAGTTATTGTGTTCTTTATCTTATTGTGTCTTTTGTGCTGCATCGGATCTGGAGTAACAATTATTTTGTTCTCCTTTACGCTTGTGTACTGGAAATGACATTAAACAATCTTGAACTTTGGCCCAACTTGTCTGATCTAGTCCAATTAGCCTGCATTGGGCCCATTCCCATCTATGCAGCTGTCCAAATGCTCTGTAAATACGGTAGGAGTGCTCACCTGCGGAGTGAGGCGAAAGTTTTCGTCCCTCACAAAGCCCGAGTTGGAGTTGTATTTGATGTATTTGCCCTCGATGTAGTGTTCTAGATGGTACAGAGGTTTCCCAGGTCTGTTCTTCATCTCCAAAATACACATTTGCATGATGTCCACCTAACATCAAGGACACAAATGGACAATGTCTTTTTTGAACAAGTTGAGGCCATAACTTTCATGGTACTTTCGAAAAGGCAAACATCATAGCCCTTTCCCACCACTGTCCCTATTTGCTGCTGCACCACTGACATCAGACACTTTACCCTATAAAGACACACTCTGCTTCTCAGGACTCCTGCAGCTACCTGGTGGTCAGACCTTGTCTTCTTCTGTCAACTCTCATCATCTGTGCTCTGCTCAGATGTCCTCCAAGCAAATGCTGGGCCGATCCCTCGTTCACTCGCTCCCTTCACTGGCTGAAATTCCACTTCCTTTTAACTTTTTAAATGAGGAGAAATTTCTTTAGCCTGAGGGTAATGAATCTGTGGAATTCATTGCCACAAACAGCTGTGGAGGCCAAGTCACTGGGTATATTTACAACAGTGATTGATAGGTTCTTGATTAGTAATGGTGTCAAATGCCATGGGAAGAAGGCAGGGGAATGGCATTGAGAGGGATAATAAATTGGCGATGGTGGCAGAGCAGCCTTGATGGGCTGAATGGTCAATTCTGCTGCTATGACTTACGGTTTCAATGATTCCCAGTTAAACTTAGTGACACGTGAGCTGTTAATCCTGCAGTCCAACAACAGCTGTCAGCTCAGGAAGAGATGCAGAGCTGAATAAAACAGACATTCAAGGTCATTACTGCTGACTGTAATTACAGCTTGTGATTTTATTTGAAGTTCCCAATGAGATTACAGGTTCCTAATTCTTCTTTATGGACTTATTAGTGTCTACAATGTGCTAACTTGCCTAAAACTCTCAACACCAAGAGAAATGGGGCAGTTAGATCATAAAACCTGTGGGGGCAGCACGTTAACATAATCCATCTCCAAATATTTGAATTCCTTAAGAGGGGCACGAAAGCGTAGTGGTCAGCACAATGCTTTACAGTGCCAGCAACCCAGGTTCAATTCCTGCCCATCTGTGAAGAGTTTGTATGTTCTCCCACTGACTGCATGGGTTTCCTCTGAGTGCTCCAGTTTCCTACCACAGTCCAAAGACGTACAGTTTAGGGTTGGTCAGCAAGTTGTGGGCATGCTCTGTTGGCACCAGAAGCATGGCGACACTTGGCCCCCCCGCACATCCTCATACTTGTTCATCGATGCTAATGACATACTTCACTGATTCAATGTTTCAATGTACATGTAACAAATAAAGTGAAGTAGATTTCTATTTTAATTCCACTTCCCATTTCTATTCTGACATGTCAATCCATGGCCTCATCTACTATCGCGATGAGGCCACACTCAGGTTGGAGGAGTAACACTTCATATTCCGTCTGGATACCCTCCAACCCGATGGCATAAACATTAATTTTGCAAACTTCCAGTAATGTTCCCACCCCTCCCCCCCTTCACCATTCCCTTTTCCTTCTCTCACCTTATCTCCTTCCCTGCCTATCACCTCCCTCTGGTGCTCCTCCTTCTTTTCTTTCTTCCATGGCCTTCTGTCCTCTCCTATCAGATTCCCCCTTCTCCAGCCCTGTATCTCTTTCAACAATCAACTTCCCAGCTCTTTACTTCACCCCTCACCCCCAGTTTCACCTATCACCTTGTGTTTCTTCCTCCCCTCCCCCCACCTTCTAATTCTGATCATTTTTTTTCTCCAGTCCCAATGGAGGGTCTTGGCCTGAAACATCTACTGTATACTCTTTTCCATAGATGCGGCCTGGCCTGCTGAGTTCCTCCAGCATTCCGTGTGTGTTGCTTGAATTTCAGGGAATTGACAGATTTTCTCGTTTGGATTTCTGTTGAGTGAGCTTGGGTTAGATGAAGTCAAGATCTAGATCAGCCACTACGCAAACTGAGCGATGGATTAAGCTTGACAAATAAGAGTAACCCCTGCTGTTCCTGTGCTTTACATTTACAGTCCTACTGACCACTCCACCTGTTTGGGAGGCTTGTGTCTGCTGTACTCCTCGCCCCACAGCTTTGCCTCCATTTGGAGTCGCACGTCCTCGAAGTACACATCTCGATCCACAGAGTCTATGTAACGCTTTGCAACGTAATTGGAGGCAGCCTTCCACTGCTGGTGACGAGTGAAGTTTGAAAGTTTCTTCCTGTTGAGCACAACAGAAAACAAAATTAACCGACCAGCAACTAAAAATCCCTATCGAGCCACCAAGCTCCTGAGATGAATAGACCATAACCCACAATTACCCCAAACATCCCAGCTCACTGGAGTAGTTTCTGCACTTCACTCACCCCCACCACCCAAATCAAACCCCTCCCCACCCCCTGCCCCCCTGTCAACACTCTCCCCTTCCCTAGCAACCCCGTTCCCTCTCCCCCAAACACATTCCCTGGTCCACCCCTTCCAAAATACTCGACTCCTTGCTGAGTACAATCTCACCAATGAAAATCTCACTGCAGTATCTGTGCCAAGTGGCACAGAGAGAAGCCCAATCTCTGTCCTGTTGCAGTGATGCAGAAGCGCACACTCAGAGTCACATATAAAGGTTCAGAGAACATAGAACACTACAGCACAGTACAGGGCCTGTTGCAACTTTTTAACCTACTCTGAGATCAATCTAATGCTTCCCTCCTACTTGCCCTCCATTTTTCTATTAAGTGTTCCTAATGTATCTGCCTCTACCCCGACCCCTGGCAGGACATTCCACACACCTGCCACTTGGATTGAACTTTCCCCCTACTTCTTAGGCTGAGCTGCCAAGCAAAGATTGTGTGCAATCTATTTAAACAAAACCATTGAGAAGCATGGGTTGAATAGGTAAAAAAATATAACAGCATTTCCTGTAGAAAAATGGCAGTAGGGGTATTGAACACAAGGTCTCCTGTTTGAGTGTTCTGGAGTACAGTACACTAAGGTTTTCTGCTGTTTTTAGTAACACCGAACTATCCCTGGCTGTGAATGTACACAGCTGACAAACACACCAGCTGGGAAGATGTCCTGCCTAATGTCTGAAGAGTCTCTCAACCCTTCGAGATTACAGGCTTCCAAATCCTCATGGATTCATTAAGTGTCCTAACTTACATAATCCTCTCAACACCAAGACAGCTGGACTATGTTAGATCACAGAACTGAATGACCACGTGAATTGACTTCAAAGTTCAAAAAGTTCAAAGTAAAATTTATTATCAGGGTACATACATGTCACCACATATAACCCTGAGACTTTTTCCTGCGGGCATACTCGGCAGATCTCTCAAACAGTAACTGTAAACAGGATCAGTGAAAGAGCAAGAGCATAGAAGATAATGAGAGCATGAGATAAGATAAAGAGTCCTCGAAGTGAGATCATTGGTTGTGGGAACATCTCAATAGATCAGTGTAGATATCCTCTTTTGTTCAACAGCCTGATGGTTGAGGGGTAGTAACTGTTCTTGAACCTGGTGGTATGAGTCCTGAAGCTCTAGTACCTTCTACCTGACGGCAGCAGCGAGGAAAAAGCATGGCCTGAGTGGTGAGGATCTCTGATGGTGGATGCTGCTTTTCTATGACAGAATTTCATGTAAATGTGCTCAATAGTTGGGAGGGCTTTACCTGTACTATACTAGGCCAAATCCACTATCTTTTGCAGGATTTTCCAAAGGCATTGGTTTTCCTGTGCCAGACCATAACGCAGCCCAATCATCACACTTTCCACCGCACACCTACAGAAGTTAGTCAAGGTTTGTAATGACTTCTCCGCAGACTCCTAGTGAAGCTGCCCCACTTTCTTTGCAATTACCTTTATACAATGGGTCCAGGACAAGTCCTCTGAGATAGTGACATCCAGGAATTTAAACTTACTGACCCTCGCCACCTCTGATCCTCAGATGAGTACTGGTTGATGGACCTCTGATTTCTGTTGACAAAGCTCTGGGTAGATGGAGCCAAGATCAGGATCAGCCACAGTACAAACTGATTGATGGATTAGACCATAAGACAATAAGACACAGGAGCAGAATTAGACCATTTTGCCCATCTAGTTCTCTCCGCCATTCCATCATGGCTGATTTCTCTCAACCCCATTTTTTTCCTGACTTCTCCGCATAACCTTTGACGTCCTTACTAATCAAGAACTTATCAACCTCCATTTTAAATATACCCAATTACTTGGCCTCCACATCTATCTGTGGCAATGAATTTCACAGATTCACCTCTATCTGGCTAAAGAAATTCTTCCTCGTCTCTGTTCTAAAGGGACGTCCTTCTATTATGAGGTTGTGCCTTCTGGTCCTAGACCCACCCCTATTGGAAACAACTTCTCCACGTCCACTCTATCTAGTTTTTCAATATTTGGAACTTTTCAATGAAATACCCCTCATTCTTCTAAACTCCAGTGAGTACAGGCCCAGAGCATTCAAATGCTCCTCATACATTAACTGCCTTATTCCCAGGATCATTTTCATGAACCTCCTCTGGACTTTCTCCAATGCCAACACACTCTTTAGACAAGGGGCCCAAAATTAGGTTCATCAAGTAGAGTAATCTACCCAGAGTTTGTTCAACAGAATTACACTAACATGGTATTCAGTTCTGTGATCTAACTTAGCCCAGTTCTCTTGGTGTTGAGCATTTTAGTCATGTTACAACACTGTAGACATCAGTGAATCCAGAAAGAAGAATGAGAAACCAGTGATCTCATTGGGGACTCATCCCAATCCTAGCATCTCATCACATCAACTCAAGCTCTTGCCAGATCCCACACAAACATTAATCCAAAATAGATTTGCAAACAGGACTAAAATAGAAATGTGATAGGGCGTGGGAAATGGGGCAGAAGGTGACAAATGGAGAGCTTATTTGATCAGGCAATTTCTCCTGTGATAGTGTGCCATAGTAATTCTATCAAACTTGAAGAAAAACTTTAAAAGATCAGCAGTTATTGCATGCACAATTTATTCTTAACCAACTCTCCTTTGTTACTGTGTTGGGTGTTCCCAGCCCTTTGCACTTACTGTTGAAAGTATCCTAACTGGTTGCATCATGGTCTGGTATGCAAGTTTGACTGTGCAGGGACACAAGACGTGGCAGAGAGTGGTGGACTCTGCCCAATATGTCAGGGGCACATCCCTTCCCACCACTGGGAGGAGCAACACCAGTCACTTCCCTTAAGAAGGCCACATCCATAATTTAAGATACCCAACATCCGGGCCTTGCCATTTTCTCAGGACTACCACCAGGCAGGAGGTAGAGGAGCCTGAAGTTCCACACCACCAGGTTCAGGAACAGCAACTCCTCTTCAGCCATTCAGTTCTTGAACTAATTGGTATAACCCCAATCACTGCAGTATAGCAACACTATGACCCCTTTGATTACTTTTGCTGCCCTAGTAAAGCAGTCATTATCAAAGACCCTACCTACCCCAGACATTCTCTCTACTTCCCCTCCCATCAGAAAGTACAAAAGCCCAAAAGGATGTACCACTGAGGCTCAAGGACAGTTTTTATCCCACTGTCAGAAGCTATTCAGTGGACCTCCAGCACAATAAGATGGACTCTTGACCTCACAATCCATCTTGCATGCACCTTTCAGTCTACCTGCACTGAACTTTCTCTACAACTGTAACACGTTATTGTACATTCTGTTATTGTTTTACCTTGTACTACATCAATGTACTGTTGTAATGAAATAATCTGTATGGATGGTACGCAGAAATAAGTTTTCCCACTGTACCTGGATACACAATTAAACCAATTGTGTTCTTTCCTGTAAAAATTGTTTATAATTTATGTTTTATTTCTTATGAATGCTGTTTATCTGACGCAATGTGCCTGTGATGCTGCTGCAGGTAAGTTTTTCTTTGTAAGCATTCATACATGGACTTATGCAGGTGACAATGAACTCCACTTTGATGTTGATTTAGGGGCAAACCAGGAGTCTGACACCTCAGATACCACACAAGCAGGGGACAATGAACTTGACTATAATGGTCCTACCAACAGCTCAAAAGGAACCATCAACCAACACAGAATTGTTTCTGTCTGGAGGTTCCCAGGACTGTACTGTTCAGTGGTGCATCAGATGAGTAAATTAATTACTCAGAGATCAAAGATTAGCTTTACTTGTCTTCACATGTACATCAAAAAATATAGTGAAATGTGACATTTGTGTCAATAACCAACACAGTCCAGGGATATGCTGGGGGCAGCCTGCAAGGGTCACGATGCTTCCAGCACTAACATAACATGCCCACAATTTACTGACCCTAACCAGTATGTCTTTGGAATGTGTGAGGAAACCAAAGCACCCAGTGGAAACCCACGCGGTCACAGGGAGAACATACAAACTCCTTTAAGAGAGCAGCAGGAAAATCTCAGGGAAATCTTTGGTACAACATGGTAACATAGCAGTTAGCCTGATGCTATTACAGCACCAGCGACCAGGCTGCTTATGTGGTCTTCCTGTGACCACGTGGCTGGGTTCCCCTGCGGGTGCTATGGTTTCCTCCCACATTCCAAAGATGTAGAGGTTAGTAACTAATTGGTAACATGGGTGTAATTGAGCAGTGTGGGCTCACTGGGCCTGTTACCACACTGTACCTCTAAATAAATAAAATACATGACAATTTAAAACTGGAGGTTTTTTAAATAAATCATAAACACAAGAGACTCTGCAGATGCTGGAAATCCAGAGTAACACACACTAAATGCTCGAGGAATGCAGCAGGTGAGGTAGCATCTAAGGAAATGAATAAACAGTCGATATTTCAGGCCGAGACTCTTCATCAAGACTATCCTAATGACGGGTCTTTGCATGAAAATTGACTGTTTATTCATTTCCACAGATAATGCCTGACCTGCTGAGTTCCTCCAGAATTCTGTATGTGTTACAGAGCAATTCATCTTTGATTAAGTCCTATTATGGAGGAAAGGAAGATTGAAGATTGGATCAACCCTACCTCTGTATTAATTACTAATATTCCTCTGGGGGAAAAAATTCTAATTCTCTCTGCCACCACATTTCATACACAATTTAAATGCACCTCCAGGAGGAAGAGTGATGAATTATGGTGGGGAATTTGGAGGCTCATGTTCCTACCCAGGCATCCCTGGTGTTTCTCAATCTAGTTCTACGACAAGAAAAAATAAGAGCAGAACTTACGTTCGGTAGCATTCCCGCATGGCACCACGGCCAAAGGGCTGAAAGAGAAAGACCAAGCGTTCAATTTCAAATTTTTAAACAGGTTTGATATATAAAAAGATGTCATAATTGTTTTTGGGAGAAGTTCTCGTGAACCCACACTTTGCTTTTGAAAGTCAGATCCACATCACACTGCTCCTCTGCACAACTGCACTCTGTACAGGGCTGCAGGGAGGTCTGGCATATGCTGTTCCAGTCTGTGCTTAGTCCCTCCGACAGTGAGCAGATGCATTCCATAGGCTCAGTAAACCAGTGAAGTGACCCCTCCCGCCCTGGCATTCCCTCTTCACCCCCTTCCCATCAGACACAAGATGCAAAAGCCTGAAAGCATAGACCACCAGGTTCAAAGACAGCCTCTACACTATGTTATCAGACCTCGTACAATAAGGTGGACTTTGACCTCACAATCTACCTAGTTATGATCTTGCATCATATTGTCTACCTGCACTGCACTTTCTGTAGCGACTACACTTTATTCTGCATTCTGTTATTGTTTTACCTTGTTCTGCCTCAATGCACAGTTGTAATGATCTGATCTGTGTGAACGGTATACAAGCTTTTTAATGTTCCTCATTAATCAATACTTCAGACCTCTTTCCAGCTGTTCTAATAGTGAACAAGGGTAACCAATAGCCAGACTAAAGAACTGAAATAAAATAATCTTCATCTTGAGTTTACAATAAACTGGAATGGCAGGCCCCAATTTATTGATAAGCATTCATTATATTTAATCATCATTAACAGGAATAACTTTCTAAACTATAGCAAGTGTTCAATTTTCAGCAACATGATGCCACCAAGGGATGGTGAAAAGGTACAAGGACAACATCACAAGCCACTAACTAGTTCCGAATCACAATCAGGCTTATTATCACTAACATCTCTCATGAAATTTATTATTTTGCAGTTGTAGTACAGTGCAGTACATAAAATAAACAATAAATTACAATAAGATATTGAAATATATATCTATATATTAAATAAATAGTCATAATAAGAGCAAACATATAGTGAGGGAGTATCCAAGGGTTCATTATCCATTCAGAAATCTGATGGTGGAAGGGAAGAAATTGTTTCTGAAACACTGAGTGTGTGTCTTCAGGCTCCTGTACCTCCCTCTTGGAGCTTAGATGGAAACTATAACAGTCAATGAGTGGAAGAGGGTTGGGGCGGGGGGGGGGGAGAAATCAAAGGCATGAACCTCACCATCCATCTTCCCACATACCAAATTTAACCATATTAACAGAGATGAGGAGGAATTTCTTTAGCCAGAGGGTGGTGAATCTGTGGAATTCATTATCACAGACGGCTGTGGACAGCAAGTCATTGGGTATATTTAAAGAGGAGATCAATAGGTTCTTGATTAATAAGAGTGTCAAAAGTTACAGGGAGAAGGAGGGGAATGGAGCTGAGAGGGATAATAAATCAGCCATGATGGAATGGCAGAACTCACTTGATGGGCTGAGTGGCCTAATTTTGTTCCTATGTCTACCCTGAACAGCTTGGTCAAAAGCAAAACCCATTGGCAGCAAGTCCAACTCCAAATGCCCAAGGAGTTGTTTTAGTACAGGGCAAGAATTTAAGGACACAACAAACAACCCTATTGGAGGAACTCAGTAGCTCGAGCAGCACCAGCAACTTAATGAAAATGTTGAGGAAGCTGGCTCCATGACTGTACACATGCCTGAAAGCACCAGCTGTCATTCATGTCCAAACTGCTACAAGCCAGGTTATTCTGCCATCACCTGTAATAACACTCCACACTTTATAGAGAAAACCTGACTGGAAGAGGTGAAGGCAGCCTTTAATGTAATAATTACAAAGGGATACATAAGACCGTAAGACACAGAAGCAGAAGTTGGCCATTCAACCCATTATGTCTGCTCCACCATTCCATCAAGGCTGATTTATTATCCCTCTCAATCTCATTTCCTGTCTTCTCCCCATAACCTTTGACACCCTATCAACCTCCACTTTAAATATACCCAATGACTTGGCCTCCCCAGCATCCGTGGAAATGAATTCCACAGATTCACCACCCTCTGGCTAAAGAAATTCCTCCTCATCTCTATTCTAAAAGGACCTTCTTGTATTCTGAGGCTGTGCCCTCCGGTCCTAGACTCCCCCACTATAGGAAATATCCTCTCCATGTCCACTCTATCCAGGCCTTTCAATATTCATTTGGTTTCAATGAGATCTCCCCACTTTCTTCTGAACTCCGGCAAGGCCCACAATCACTAAAAACTCCTCATGTTAACCCTTTCATTCCTGGAATTATTCTTGTGAACCTCCTCTGGTACCTCTCCAATAGCACATTTTTTCTTAGATACTGGGCCCAAATCAGCATGATTTGGTAACAACACTCTTACCTGTTTTGCCATTTTCATGAGTACTTCATCTTCAACCCACTTTCCTGAAATAGCATTATACCTGTTGAGACAGGAAAAGAGGGGATGATGTACAATTTGAACCATTTCTCTTTACCCACCTACCCCTAGTTTTGTTGAGATTTTTCTGCAAGCTAAGGTTCAATTGGAACAGTAACAGTGGCAGCATGATTAACCTAGAGCAGCAATAAGGGTGCTACAGTAGCGTAGCAGTTAACACGATGCTATTGCAGCTTGGAGTGTCAGTATTCAGAGTTCAATTCTGGTATCGTCTGTAAGAGCTTTGTTCATCCTTCCCGTGAACGTGTGGGTTTCCTCCGGGTGCTCCAGTTTCCTCCCACATTCCAAGTTAGTCGGTTAATTGGTCATTGTAAATTGCACTAGGAGTGAACAGGTGGATTGCTGAGTGGCTCGGCTCATTGGGACAGAAGGGCCTGTTCCACACTCTCTCTTTAAATAAGACAATAAACCCCAAACCTCAAATCTTCTCATCCTATCCATGCACAGCTGGGCAGGTTAAGTTTAAGATGAGGTGATTCACTTTGGAAGGTCAAATTTAAAGGCAGAGTACAGGATAACTGACATGATACTAAACAGTGTGGAGCAACAAAGGGATCTTGGGGTCCACTTCCATAGATGCCTCGAAGTTGAAAGGGGTGGTTAAGGTGGCGTATGGTGTGTTGGCCTCCTTTAGTTGGGGGAATTGAGCTCAAGAGCAGCAAGATAGAGCATAGAACATAGAATAGTACAGCACAGTACAGGCCCTTCGGTCCACAATGTTGTGCCGACCCTCAAACCCTGCCTCCCATATAAGCCCCCACCTTAAATTCCTCCATATACCTGTCTAGTAGTCTCTTAAACTTCACTAGTGTATCTGCCTCCACCACTGACTCAGGCAGTGCATTCCACGCACCAACCACTCTCTGAGTAAAAAACCTTCCTCTAATATCCCCCTTGAACTTCCCACCCCTTACCTTAAAGCCATGTCCTCTTGTATTGAGCAGTGGTGCCCTGGGGAAGAGGTGCTGGCTATCCACTCTATCTATTCCTCTTATTATCTTGTACACCTCTATCATGTCTCCTCTCATCCTCCTTCTCTCCAAAGAGTAAAGCCCTAGCTCCCTTAATCTCTGATCATAATGCATACTTTCTAAACCAGGCAGCATCTTGGTAAATCTCCTCTGTACCCTTTCCAATGCTTCCACATCCTTCCTATAGTGAGGTGACCAGAACTGGACACAATACTCCAAGTGTGGCCTAACCAGAGTTTTATAGAGCTGCATCATTACATCACAATTCTTAAACTCTATCCCTCGATTTATGAAAGCTAACACCCCATAAGCTTTCTTAACTACCCTATCCATCTGTGAGACAACTTTCAGGGATCTGTGGACATGTACCCCGATATCCCTCTGCTCCTCCACACTACCAAGTATCCTGCCATTTACTTTGTACTCTGCCTTGGAGTTTGTCCTTCCAAAGTGTACCACCTCACACTTCTCTGGGTTGAACTCCATCTGCCACTTCTCAGCCCACTTCTGCATCCTATCAATGTCTCTCTGCAATCTTTGACAATCCTCTACACTATCTACAACACCACCAACCTTTGTGTCGTCTGCAAATTTGCCAACCCACCCTTCTACCCCAACATCCAGATCGTTAATAAAAATCACGAAAAGTAGAGGTCCCAGAACAGATCCTTGTGGGACACCACTAGTCACAATCCTCCAATCTGAATGTACTCCCTCCACCACCACCCTCTGCCTTCTGCAGGCAAGCCAATTCTGAATCCACCTGGCCAAACTTCCCTGGATCCCATGCCTTCTAACTTTCTGAATAAGCCTACCGTGTGGAACCTTGTCAAATGCCTTACTAAAATCCATATAGATCACATCCACTGCACTACCCTCTATATGCCTGGTCACCTCCTCAAAGAACTCTATCAGGCTTGTTAGACACGATCTGCCCTTCACAAAGCCATGCTGACTGTCCCTGATCAGACCATGATTCTCTAAATGCCCATAGATCCTATCTTTAAGAATCTTTTCCAACAGCTTTCCCACTGCAGACGTAAGGCTCACTGGTCTATAATTACCCGGACTATCCCTACTACCTTTTTTGAACAAGGGGACAACATTCGCCTCCCTCCAATCCTCCGGTACCATACCCGTGGACAACGAGGACATAAAGATCCTAGCCAGAGGTTCAGCAATCTCTTCTCTCGCCTCGTGGAGCAGCCTGGGGAATATTCCATCAGGCCCTGGGGACTTATCTGTCCTAATGTATTTTAACAACTCCAACACCTCCTCTCCCTTAATATCAGCATGCTCCAGAACATCAACCTCACTCATATTGTCCTCACCATCATCATGTTCCCTCTCATTGGTGAATACCGAAGAGAAGTATTCATTGAGGACCTCCCTCACTTCCACAGCCTCCAGGCACATCTTCCCACCTTTATCTCTAATCGGTCCTACCTTCACTCCTGTCATCCTTTTGTTCTTCACATAATTGAAGAATGCCTTGGGGTTTTCCTTTACCCTACTCACCAAGGCCTTCTCAAGCCCCCTTCTTGCTCTTCTCAGCCCCTTCTTAAGCTCCTTTCTTGCTTCCCTATATTCCTCAATAGACCCATCTGATCCTTGCTTCCTAAACCTCAAGATAATGTGGTAACACTCACAACACGCTGGAGGAACTCAGCAGGTCGGGCAGCATTCTGTGGAAAAGATCGGTCGACATTTCGGGCCGGAACCCTTCATCAGGACTGTAAAGGGAAGGGGCAGAGGCCCTATAAAGAAGGTGGGGGGAGGGTGGGAAGGAGAAGGCTGGTAGGTTCCAGGTGAAAAACCAGTAAGGGAAAAGATAAAGGGGTGGGGGAGGGGAAACAGGGAGGTGATAGGCAGGAAAGGTGAAGAAGGAATAGGGGAAAACACAATGGGTAGTAGAAGGAGGCGGAACCATGAGGGAGGTGATAGGCAGCTGGGGAAGGGGACAGAGTGACATTGGGATAGAGGAAGGGAGGGGGAGGGAATTACCGGAAGTTGGAGAACTCTATGTTCATACCAAGGGGCTGGAGACTACCTAGACGGTATGTGAGGTGTTGCTCCTCCAACCTGAGTTTAGCCTCATCATGGCAGTAGAGG
Organism: Mobula hypostoma; assembly: GCF_963921235.1. NCBI lineage: Eukaryota > Metazoa > Chordata > Chondrichthyes > Myliobatiformes > Myliobatidae > Mobula > Mobula hypostoma. The sequence continues at coordinate 147,896,962 of NC_086105.1, forward strand.
AGGCCATGTATGGACATATCCGAATGGGAGTGGGAAGCAGAGTTGAAATGGGTGGCTACTGGGAGATCCTGTCTGTTGTGGTGGACGGAGCAGAGGTGCTCGACGAAGCAGTCCCCAAATCTGCGTCGGGTTTCACCGACGTAGAGGTGGCCGCACCGGGAGAACTGGATACAATAGATGACCCCAACAGACTCACAAGTGAAGTGTTCTTCTACAAGCCCACTGACTCTCATAACTACCTCAACTATACCTCTTCCCACCCCGCCACATGCAAAAATGCCATGCCCTATTCCCAGTTCTTCTGTCTCTGCTGCATCTGCTCCGAGGATGAGGTTTTCCGTTCCAGGACATCTCAAATGTCCTCTTTCTTTAAGGATCATGGTTTCCCTTCTGCTGTCATCAATGATGCCCTCACCCGCAACTCGGCTCTCACCCCATCCTCCCGCCATCAGAACAGGGACAGATTTCCCCTTATCCTCACCTACCACCCCACCAGCCTCCAGATCCAGCACATTATCCTCCGCAACTTCCGCCACCTTCAACAGGACCCCACCACAAAGCACATCTTTCCCTCTCCACCCCTCTCCGCTTTCCACAGGGATCAATCCCTCCACAACTCCCTGGTCCACATGTCCCTCCCCATGGATCTCCCACCTGGCACTTATCCCTGTAAGTGCAAGTGCTATACCTGTCCCTACACCTCCTCTCTTGCCACCACTCAGGGCCCCAAATAGTCCTTCCAAGTGAGGCAACACTTCACTTGTGAGTCTGTTGGAGTCATCTATTGCATCCGGTGCTCCAGGTGCAGCCTCCTCTACATCGGTGAAACCCGACGCAGATTGGGGGACCGCTTCGTCGAGCACCTCCACTCCGTCCGCCACAACAGACAGGATCTCCTAGTAGCCCCCACTTCAACTCTGCTTCCCACTCCCATTCAGATATGTCCATACATGGCCTCCTCTACTGCCATAATGAGGCTAAACTCAGGTTGGAGGAGCAACACCTCATATACCGTCTAGGTAGTCTCCAGCCCCTTGGTATGAACATAGAATTCTCCAACTTCCGGTAATTCCCTCCCCCTCCCTTCCTCTATCCCTATGTCACTCTGCCCCCTCCCTCAGCTGCCTATCACCTCCCTCATGGTTCCGCCTCCTTCTACTACCCATTGTGTTTTCCTCTATTCCTTCTTCACCTTTCCTGCCTATCACCTCCCTGCTTCCCCTCCCTCACCCCTTTATCTTTCCCCTTACTGGTTTTTCACCTGGAACCTACCAGCCTTCTCCTTCCCACCCTCCCCCATCTTCTTTATAGGGCCTCTGCCCCTTCCCTCTACAGTCCTGACGAAGGGTTCCGGCCCGAAACGTCGACCAATCTTTTCCACGGATGCTGCCCGACCTGCTGAGTTCCTCCAGCGTGTTGTGAGTGTTGCTTTGACCCCAGCATCTGCAGATTATTTTGTGTTTAAGATAATGTGGTAGCTCTATAAAACTCTGATTTGACCACACTTGGAATATCTTGTTCGGTTCTAGTCGCCTCATTACAGGAAAGATGTAGAAGCTTTAGAGACAGTGCAGAGCAGATTCACCAGGATGCTGCCTGGATAAGAGACTATGCCTTATAAGGACAGGCTGAGTGAGCTAAGGCTTTTCTCTTTGGATGAAAGGAGAATGAGAGGTAACTTGATAGAGATATACAAATTGTTAAGAGATGTTGATTGAGTTGATAGATAGAGACATTTTCCCAGGGCAGAAATGGCTAATACCAGGGGGGGATAATTTTAAGGTGATTGGAATAAAGTATATGGGGGACATCAGAGGTATTTTTCTCCCCAATAGGGAGTGGTGGGTACATGGAACATGCTGCCAGGGTGATAGTAGAGGCAGATATATTAATGGCATTTAAGAATCTCTTAGAAAGGCATATGGATAGAATATTGGAGGACTATGTAGGAGGGAAGGGTATGATTTCCCTTAGGGTCAGCTAAAAGTTTGGCACAACGTTGTGAGCCGAAGAGCCTGTAATGTGCTCTATGCTTTAATCCACCTGAGTTGGTGGACATCTCTACTGCAGCCTGCTGCTGATTTTGCAGTCAGAATGTTACTTCTCGTTCCCAACAACATGGACGTGCCACTCCATGGGGCTGAGAGGGAATAATGAAGAGCGATCAGTGACAGCTACTTGATGACCACATTGACAGGCTATAAATTTTCCCACAAGAAAATTTTAAACCAGTTTACCACCAGACTTGCTGGAATTTCTATTTCAAGCAGAAACTATTCTATTTTTGGCTTTAGAGAAGGGGAATAAAATCTGCAGTGGATCTCAATAGCTCTGCCTCGTGACAATGTGTTGGCAGCAAAAAAATGGACAAGTAGTCACTAAATGTTTTCAATTTCAGGGTAGGAACAAACATGATTGTTCAGCTCCCAGTGAGTTTAACCATATACTGTGGTGACACAAGCTTGATTAAGCTGGCAAATTGCCAAGCTCAGTCATAAATCAAGAATGTAGTAATAATAAGTCGTTTATAGAGGAACTTTTCATACAAACAGTTTTGTTCAAAGTGCTTTATAATCGGATAAAGTGTAAACATGAAGATAAAAAATAAAAACATGAAAATAAAAGACAATAAGATGTTGGTTAAAAGCAAGGTTAAATAAATAGGTTTTGAGCAGGTGTTTAAAAGCGTCATCTAAGTGCATTGCTTATAGTTTTAGCTATTAAATTCCACAGTTTAGGAATAGAGTTCAAAAAAGCAGAGCTGACAATTCTGATAGAGACTGCTTAGATTTAAGAGACCAGCTGAAGAAGACCTGAGAGCTTGAGCAAGGTTATAAAAAGGTGATTCTGCGATGTACTTCAGTCCCAGAACACTGAGAGCTTTAAAAATGAAATTTAAAATCAATTCTAAAAGCTTGTCAGGGCTTTGCCAGAGTCAGCCAGCAATGGTGATGCCTGGTTACAATCTTGCTATTTAAAGGTTGCCCTCTCACGCCCAGCACAGAGATCCAAATGTGGTTAAAACAGCAGATTATGCTAATACTGAAAGAAATTTTATAATCTTCAAGCTAAGGTATTTTTTAAGATTTTTAAAGAGACCTTTAACAATTTAAAGTTCTTTAAAGATTAGTTTTATTTGTCACATGTACATCAAAACATAGTGAAATGCACCATTTGAGCCAATGAGCAACAGCCTGAGAATGTGCTGGAGGCAGCCCACGAGTGTCGTCATGCTTCCAGCACCAACAGGGCATACCCACAACTCACTAAACCTAACCCATGCGACTTTGGAATGTGGGAGGAAACCAGAGCACCTGGAGGAAACTCGTGTGTTATTCATGGAGAGAATGTACAAACTTGTTACGGAGAACTGTGGAAAATGAACCCTGATAACTGGCAACGTAAAGCTTTACACTAGCTGCTATAATTATAGTAAACTGCCTCTCGTCTTTGAAAGATATCAAAGCCTTGTGCAAGGACTGAGGATTTCTGACATGTGAAAACTACATAAGTTGAGATAGCTCTCCTGTCTGATAGACTAAGAAACTGTTTACACAAGCATAGCAGGCAGTAATCACAGAACACATAATTAGAATAATTAGCAAGAATGCCATGGGATGATAAGTATTTTACAGTGAGTTAATATAAGCTGGGGGGAAAAAGAAGGTGCAGAGCCAGTTGTAAGCATAGTACAATACAATAGAGCACAGGAACAGGCCCTTCAGCCCACAGTGCCTGTGCTGACTGATTCCAATTTTAATGAATCCAATCTGTCTGCACTTGGTCCATACCCCTCCCTTTCCCCTCTATTCTAATTTCTGTAGAAATGCCTCCTAAACCTTCATACAATTCCAGTTCACTCTACAAGGCAAAATATTGCAGGACTATGGAGACAGAGACAGAGACCAGGGTGTGTGATGCATTGGATTGTTTTGATTCAGGTAAGTCAGAAGTGCTGCATGGCTATGACCTCAGTGACCATTCTCCATTTGGATAGAGAGCTCGAGTTGGCCCAACATGGGCTGAGGGGCCTGTACTGTGCTGTAATGTTCTATTAAACCTCAACATCAAAAGGTGCAAGGAAGGAGTAAGACTTTGCCCTGTGTACAAGGAAAGATGTCAACACTGTTTTTGCTTTATTTCAGTGGAACTGTTGAGAAATTAATTTGTATTTTAAAATCTGTGACCTAAAGGTAGCTCTGGAACAAATGCTGGCAAATTTTCTGATGTCTTCAGTTTCAGCACATTCTAACTCTACCACCTCAAATCATGTTTATTGTGCGTTGAATCACTGTTTCACAGAATATCACCCTAACATACTATACATCTTCTAAAAACCTGAAGAAAATATTTATTTATTTAGCCATAAGCGAGGAGTAGGCCCTTTAAGCCACACTGCCCAAGCAAACCCAAAGCCGTGATTAACCCTAACCTAATCACAGGACAATTTACAATGCCAATTAATTTATCCAACTAATTGAAGAATTTTTTTCCCATTTTTCAATCAGTACAGTGATTTTAAGTTCTCTTTCCCAATCGGTTTTAATTTTATTAGATACATCAGGACATAAATTCATAATTATATTATAAATAATTGCTACAACACCTTTTTGAAAAAGATTTAAATCTAAAATTTTTTCCAAAATATCCATTGGATATAAATGTGGAAAATTAGGAGAAACAGTTATTAAAAAGTTTCTAACCTGTAGATATCTAAAAAAGTGAGATCTAGGCAAATTATATTTATTAGGTAGTTGTTTGAAGGACATAAAACAATTATCCAAAAATAAATCACGAAATCGTACTATACCTTTGATTTTCCAATCTAAATAAGCTTGATCCATAGTGGAAGGTTCAATTAATTAACTCATCCCCTATATGTGCTAAATATGCGTTGATACAGTTTAAAGTAATGCACAGGGCTCATATGTCCAAAGATAAATTATTCCGTTATTACTCTTATATAAATCCTATATGTGATAGATGTCATTCCAAGATAGCTTCTTTAACTTACATGTTTTGGTCATGTCCTTTGTTGAAAAAATATTGGAAAGATATTTTTGATATTATTTCAATGGTTTTGAATATAGACTTACAACTTCACCCAATTACTGCTATTTTTGGGTTACCAATGATAGAATCAAATCATTTAACCTCTTCAGCTCGTCGGATGATTGTATTTCTTACTTTAATGGCTAGAAGATCCATTTTGCTGAATTGGAACGAGATTAATCCTCCTACCATATTTCATTGGTTTTCTCAAACTATGCTGTGTTTAAATTTGGAAAAAAATTAGAAGTGTTGTTTATGATCCCTCTATTAAATTCGAAAAGACTTGGAGGCCATTTATTCAACATTTTCATATGACATAATTTTTCCTTTTCCAAACTTACTTATTTCTTTGTAATATTGGTTGAGACGAACGGAGTTGTCGACATTAAGATTTTCTCTTCTCTCTTTTTTTTAAGATGTTATAAAACAGCCCATGTCTTTTTTTTTCTTTAGTTGATTAATTCTGTTTAGATTAGTTTTTTTTGGGGGGGTTATAATTTTTTTTCCCTTTTTCATGATTTTTTTTTTAGATATCTTTCTTTGTTTTATATTGTTCATTTGTATCCTATATGATTGGGAGTTTTATCATTTAAGTGTTAAGTGGCTTTATAATCACTTATGCTAATTATAACAATGTATTCCCAATAACTTTGTACCATTACCATGTTATGTTTATTTTTATGAAACTAATAAAAAGATTGAAAAAGAACAATTAACCTATCCAGTATTTATTTAGACTATGGGAGGAAACCAGAGCACCCAAGGAAAACCCACTCATTCCGCGGGGAGGATGTACAGAAATTCCTTACAAAATGACACTGGAATTGAACTCGAAACTCCGGAACGCCCTGAGTGATAATAGCACCGTGGTAACCGCTATGCTACTGTGGTGCTGATTAGAACAGTAGAATTAAAGCAAGAGGAACAGACCTGTAACGAGTTGCTGTCTCTGTCTCAATTTCTTCCAGGTGGAATTCAGCCCAAGGATCAGGCATGTGCTTGGCTTTTTCAAATGCATGCTTCCAAGCTTCCTGCACAACAGAAGGAACAGCTCATTTCCTTTCAAAGTACTGGTGCCAACACTGAATTTTATTTACAAAATGTATTCTGCATAGGGCGCTGTGTTTTTTTGTAGTTGTAAACCAGTCAGAGGTCCATATCAGAACCAGGAGCCAAAGTCCAATCACAATTCAATGCTGGAAGTGGAGTGAACATTCACGAACATCCATAACCAAATATTTACAATGTATACAATGCAAGGGAGAAAAAAAAAATCTGATTTCAAGTCCAAAATATGAACACTAATCCAAGCAAAAGCTTCAATCAGTGCTCAAGATCCGGTCTCAGTGCGATTTGAGAAGATTAACAAATGCACACTATTTTAACCCGCTTAGGTTCAGAAATTACCTTACAGAGGACGATGGGAAACTAGTTTTGCAGAGGCTGACCTTCGAGCTTCTTGTTTCAGGCCACTTTAATTCTCAATCCTGCTCCTACTAGAACAATAATACCTCATCTTCCCTCTGGGCACCTGCAACTTTCCGTAATGAAGAATGAATTTTCCAACGTTATCTCCAAGAGCACACTTGGAGTGGGTATACTGCATTTCTCATCATTGCTTAGATATTAATTAGCAATGAAAACAAGTCCATTTCCTTTCGTACTATTCACCTTTCGATCAAAGTTCATAGAAAACTTATTTTCAAAGTACATATATGACACTCTATACTACCCTGAAATTTACTTTCTTGTAGGCATTCACAGTAAAACAAAGAAATATTTTAGAATCAATGAAGAACTACAAAGACCGGCAATCAACATGCAAAAGACGGCAAACAGTGCAAATACACAATAAGTATACAATATTGAGAACATGAGTTGTAGAGTCCTTCAAAGAGATTGTCCAATCAGTTCGGGATTGAGATGAGTGAAGTTATCCACACTGGTTCAGGAGACCAATGGATACTTCATAATACATTCATTCACTTGACAAGTCAAATCTGACAATGCCCATTTCAACTCCTTTACAATGCAGGTGCTGAAGAATTTCAACAGCATGTTGCCCTTCAAAAGCCTGGTTCACTGAGGGCAGTCAGGAAGCTTCCACAACCTTGCTTTCATGCAATGTTCAAGCACTTGCATCAGATGCAATATTTGCTTTCACATGCTTGAGGGCACAAGCAGCCCTGACCAAAATAACTGATCATTAGTGCTATTGCTTCGTAACAGCACCTGCTATAAGATTGAGGTTCAATTCCCACCACAGTCTGTCAGGAGCTTGCTCGTTTTCCCCATGACCATGTGGGTTTCCTCAGGTGCTCCAGTTTCCTCCCAAATTAGGGTTACTTTCTGAGTTCCACAGGGACCGCTCCCATGCAACTCCCATGTCCAGTCATCCATACCCACTAATCTTCCTCCTGGCACTTATCCTTGCAAACAGAACAAGTGCTACACCTGCCCCTACACCTCCTCCCTCACTACCATTCAGGTCCCAACCAGTCCTTCCAGGTGAGGTGACACTTCACCTCTGAGTCTGTTGGGATCATTTATTGTATCTGGTGCCCCCAGTGTGGCTTCTTGTATATCAGTGAGACCCCATGTAGACTGGTAGACCACTTTGTTGAGCACCAACACTCCGTCTGCCAGAAAAAGCGGGATCTCTCAGCGTTCACCCATTTTGATTCCACTTCCCATTCCCATATGTCCATCTATGGCCTCCTCTACCATCGCGAGGAGGCCACAGTCAGATTGGAGGAGCAATATCTTATAGTCCGTCTGGGTAGCCTCCAACTGCCTTCCTCTGGTGCTCCTTCCTTTTTTTCTTTCTTCCATGGCCTTCTGTCTTCTCCTATTGGATTCCCCTTTCTCCAGCCCCCAGTTCTTTATTCATCCCTCCCCCCTCCCAGTTTCACTGATCACTGTGTATTGCTTCCACCCCTCCCCCCACCTTCTAATCTGACTCCTCATCTCTTTTTTCCCCTCTAGTCCTGCTGAAGGATCTCAGCCCGAAACGTCGATTGTACTCTTTTCCATAGACACTGCCTGGCCTGTTGAGTTCCTCCAGCATTTTGTGTGCATTGCTTGGATATCCAGCATCTGTGGATTTTCTCTTGTTTCTGTTAGGGTTACGATCAGTAAATCATAAGCATGCAACACTGGCGTGGAAGCATGGCGACATTGCAGGCTGCCCACAGCACATCCTTGATGCAAATGGCACATTTCACTGTATTTTTATCTTTAAATATAGAAGCCATGAAACAAACTTTGACATAGATCTTCATGATAACTACTGCCATCATACAGTGCCCAGTTCACCAAATCTTGTAGTTGGAATTTTTGTCATCTGTAGAATTTATTTTTGCATCTGAAATATTGATATATTTGTGGATAAATGGTATGGTCAACACAGACAAGACAATAATATTTATTCTGGATCACTCCTTCCAGCGAGTGGATTCAGAGTGTTCGTCAGGTCAGCTGACAATTATCACTATGTTGTTTTTGGATAGGATTCCCCTCCAAAGTCATTAGGTAAGCACTTGAATGACAACAAGAAAATACTATTGTTTTTGGGATTGCTGTTGTTCCTATCTGCACATTGTGGCACACTGGGCGCAACTTCGCCATTTCTTTAGCATTTTTGTCTGTTTTTTACGAGGCCAAGTTGCTAGCTTGACATTCAACCCAACACGGATGGAAATGTGCAAGGGAGCCAGCCGGATTTGAACTTAGGACCACACTTTTTGGGATAATAAATTTATATTCATCTCTGTCAAGTGGCAAATTAAGATTCTATAAAACCACTTTTTTTTTTAATTTGAAGAAAGAGATAATCAATCAACTTTCAGTGCAACTTGGTGTCTTCTGCTCAGTTTATCTTCTGTGAAGAAATAAATAGCCAATCTCAAAAAGTAAAAATTAAATTTGAATCACATTCTTTGAAAAATGTGAGTGGACCTTAGATTGGAAAATGTGATCTGAAAAATTCAGTTGACTGTTTATTCATTTCCATAGATGCTGCCTGACCTGCTGAGTTCCTCTCACATTTTGTATGAGTTGATTCAGTTGGAAACTGTATGCAGTTTGTGGTTGAATTAGCGGAAGTTGAGAGAAGCCAGAAAGGTTGCTGAGAAATACTTGAAGGATACTGTTAGTTTATTTCTAATTTAAAATAAGATTTTTCTGAGAAAATAGTCCAAAGAAACTGATTGTAACATGGAACAGATAAAAGTAAAAGGCAGCAGAGATAATAGGTGCGGCTGCCTCTAATACAACACAACGCAAACTTATTCAAAATTACAACTCTAAAGCACATTCACAACCTCAGATGTACCTTGAACAAATCTCATGTGACAAGATGAACTGTTGACCTCAATCTACCAGATTATGTTCTTGTTCCTTATTATCTATCTGCACTGCAACACTTCATTCTGCATTCTGTTATTGTTTTCCCTTGTACCACCTCAACGTACTATGTAATGATCTGATCTGCATGAACAGCAAGACAAACTTACATTGTATCTCAGTACATGTTGATATTGAGAAACCTATTCCAATGCCAACGAGCTGTACATACAATACAGCACTTCGCCTCTGTAGTTACGGCTGTAGTGCAGAAAACACCAGTGACAGTTGCTATAACAACCTGCTGAGGGATAATTATTGGTCAGAAGACCAGGACTTCTACTGTATGTCTAAGAAGCCAGGAGAGATCTTGGTTTTACATGCCTTCTGCAAGATCCTCAACTTGTCCAGAGGTTGGAAGGCCAACATCTGCGAGTCCACAGCCAAGGAATGGAGGCCGAGAGGCCTGTGTGCGTGTGTGAGCAGAGGGAGGGAAAGGGGCTTGTTCTGCTCAACATTATGGACAAGCTATGCTGGCACTGGAATGTGTGGTGACATTCACGGGCTCGCACCAGCACATCCTGGTAGCTAATGCAAACGATGCATTTAGCTGTATGCTTTGATGTACATGTGATAAATAAATAATTCTGAAATCTGAATCTACAAGACTTCACTATTAGACACAAATCCTTCCCTCGGTGCTGCACTGGATGTTGGCCTACATTACTGCCACAGTTCCACAACACTGCAGAAGAAAGCGGTGTCACAGGTGACAGGTTAGTCATGGCTAAGATCAACTCCTGCCTAAGCAAGGACCTGGACCCACCGCAATTTTCTATCACCACAATAGTCTACAGCGGATGCAATCTCACTGGCTCTCCACTTGGCCTTGGATAATCTGGACAACAGTAATAATCAGGTCAGGCTGCTGTTTATTGACTACAGCTCAGCATTCAACACAACCATTCCTACAGTTCTAATCGACAAGCTCCAAAACCTGAGCCTCTATGCCTCCCTCTGCAAATGGATCCTTGACTTCCTCACTGGGAGACCATAGTCTGTGTAGGTCAGAATAACACTTCCATCTCACTGACAATAAACACTGGCATGCTAGCCCATTGATCTACTCTCTCTACACCCATGACTGTGTGGCTAGGCACAGATCAAACACCATCTATAAATTTGCAATGACACAATTGTTGGCAGAATTTCAAATGGTGACACGGAGCATACAGAAGTGAAAAACATCATCTGGTTGAATGGCGTTGCAGCAATAACCTTGCATTCAATGTCAGTAAGAACAAGGAATTGATGGTGGAATTCTGGAACAAAGCATCCAGGGAACACACACCGTCCTCATCAATGGATCAGAAGTGGTAAAGGTGAGCAGTTTCAGGCTCCTGGGTGTTAACATCTCAAGGGTCTTTCCTGGGCCCAGCAGATAGATACAATTATAAAGAAGGCACAACAGCGGCTATATTTCATTAGATTAGATTATGAAGACACGCAGTCCTCTTTTATTGTTATTTAGTAATGCATGCATTAAGAGATGATACAATATTTCCTCAGGTGTGATATCACAAAACACAGGACAGACCAAGACTGAAAACTAACAAAACCACATAATTATTACATATAGTTACAACAGTGCAACAATACCATAACTTGGTGAAGGACAGTCCATGAGCACAATAAAAAGTTCAAAGTCTCTCAAATGTCCCACATCTCACGCAGATGGGAGAAGGAAGAAAAACTCTCCCTGCCATACCCGACCACATCTGAGTCATCCGAAAGCTTCGAGCTCTGATCAGCTCTCCGACACCGAGTACCGAGCACCATCTCTATCCGAATGATTCGACTTCAAACTCGGTCGCCAACAGCAGGCAAAGCCGGGGATTTTGAGACCTTCCCTCCGGAAAATTCTCGATCGCGCAGTAACAACAGCAGCGAACTTGCGTTTCAGAAATTTCTCCAGATGTTCCTCTGTGCTTTCACGTCTGTCTCCATCAAATCAGAATTGTCCGCGGCCCCTATTTAACGGATACAATATCATTTTCACCGGAGGGCTGCGCACGCGCGGCACGCTGCTATCTCTTCCTCCCGCCTTTAGGAGTCTGAGATGACTTGATATGCTACCAAACTCTCGTAAATTTCTACAGATGTACTACGGAGAGCATTCTAACTGTTGCATCACCATCTGGCATGCACAGCATTGGGAAAAGCTGCAGGGGGTTGTAAACTCAGCCAGCTCCATCATGGGCACTGGCCTCCCCAGCATCCTGGTCACCCTCAAAAGGCGATGCCTCAAAAAGATGGCATCCAGCACCCAGGACATGCCCCCTTCTCATTACAATCATAAAAGAGGTGGTAGAGGAGCCTGAAGACACACACTTAATGTTTCAAGAACAGTTTCTTCACCTCTATCAGGTGATTTCTGAATGGACAATGATCCTACGAACACAACTTCACTATTTTTCCTCTCCTTTTGCACTACTTTAATGTTCTATTTTTACATATTCTTATTTTAACTTGTAGTTTTTATTATCTATTGCACTATACTGCTGCCACAAAACAACAAATTTCACAACATATGCCAGTGATAATAAACCTGATTCTGAATTGGTCATAAAGAGAACTTTAGCCACAATGACCTTCATGAATCAGGAGTTGAGGTGTTATATTGACCAAACTCAAGAGTACTGTGTGCAGTTCTGGTCAGCTCCCTGCAGGAAAGATATCAGTAAGATTGAAAGAGAACAGAGAAAATTTACCACAATGTTGCCAGAACTTGAGGACTAGACTTATAGGGAAAGACTGAGTAGGTTAGAACTTAATTCCCTGCAACATGGGAGAATGAGGGGAGGTTTGATAGAGGTGTACAAAATTATGAGTATAGATAGGGTTAAGGCTTTTTCCACTGAGATAGGGTGAGACTAGATCTAAAGGCCATAGGTTAAGGGAGAAGGATGAAATATTTAAGGAGGAACTTCTTCACTCAGAGGGTGTTGCGAGTGTGGAGGTGGAACGAGCTGCCAGCACAAGTGGTGGATGTGGGTTCAATTTCAACATTTAAGAAAAGCTTGGATAGGTACATGGATGGGAAGTGAATGGAGGGCTGTGGTCCAGGTGCAGGTCAATGAGACTGTGCAGAACACGAGTTCAGCACAGACAAAATGAGATTAAATATGATTCTATAATGAGCAAGACAGGAGAAGGCGTCTGACATCAAAAATCAGGAGGACCAGAAACCTACAATGAAAAGGCTGACGTGACTGATTAATTTCTAAATGTAATCCTGTGGTATCCTCTCTGGTGCCACATTAGCCCTACCTACATTGGCAAATTGGTTTATTATTGTCACATATACCAAGGTACAGTGAAAAACTTATCTCGTATACTACCCATACAGATGATTTCATGAAAGTGCACTGAGGTAGTACAACGGAAAGCAAAAACAGAATGCAGAATAAAGTGTTTCAGATAAAGAGACAAAAAGTTGCAAGGCCATAACAAGGGTCAAGAGACCAAAAAGCTACTGGAGGAAAGAGAGAGGAAGGTGGCATTAGAGCAGCAGATGGTAAAGAACAGGCAGAAGTACTCAATGCAGCTTTGAGCTTCAGGCCATTAAGGTCATTACTTTGCTGTCAAGAGTGCGGGCAATCAGGAAACGGAAAATAAACAGTTGCTTCAGAGGAAATCTTCACTGGGTTTGTTGGCCTCGACTTGAATCTATCCTCTGACCACCTCCTCCTTGAACCATCTCAGCCACGGTTTTGGTTTCTGCACTTCTTGTGTGTACACGCACGCACACGCACACACACGCTCACACTAAATGTGGCCAAGAGGTCAGTCCTCATCCCTGTAGGTCTGCAGAAGGAAATGAGTTCACAGCAGATGACAACGCAGACTGGTGTTCTGGTTCTCTAGCTGGAGATTTGGTAAGTAAATGTTGCTACAGCCACACAGTCAGCAGGACTGTGTGCAAGTCTGTGGAGGCAGGGCTCAGCTCCTGACTCACTCATTCAGCTCAGCTCATGCTTCTGAGATCACTGACCCTATGATCCTACCTCCGACAGTGAGCAGCTTGTCTACCAGACATTAAGTGTTAAATGTGGCTCCACAGCACAAATAATAAAACTCCCAATAACCTGCCAACCAACCATTCAGAAATCCTAATGGTTCAGCATTTGGCTCACCATGCATGCGATTAACCAGAACACCAGCTCCCAAACTCGTTTCGACTACCTTCTATCTATGTTAATAACTAGAGTGATAGCTCTGGTCACCTAACTACAGGAAAGATAGCAATACGTTTCAAAGAGTGCAGAGAAAATTTACAAGGATATTGCTGGTACTTGAGGACCTGAACTGAATAAATTAAGACTTCAGTCCCTAGAATGCAAGCCAATGAGGGAGATCTTACAGAGATACACAGGCATTTTCTCTTCAGGTCCCTGTAATGTCCTGTGAATACAGTTATTTGTTCCGTGCTGCGGACGCCTGGTACACTGTATCAATGGAACCGTCTCAGTACATCCGTCACCAATACTGACGCACTGTTTATATCTTCGTCATGTTCAACTCACGTCTCTGACCTCTGACTACAGCTAACACACAGTGAAACCAGTGGCTCCCACTTATCTGAAACACCAAAACTAAACAGAACCACACCTCTGACTCTGAAGATATTTAACAATTACCATCACTATCACAATTCTTTTCAAACTGACACAGCAAGAAATTGGGAAATGAGTTAAAAGGGGCAGATTCCAAACCCCAGAGCTGGCAACAACAAAAAAAACTGTAGTATACTTCATTTAATATTAGCAACAGATTCCAAGACTTACACCGAAGCATTTTCAAATCAAACATACGTCAAAATATAAACTGACAATAGGACAGTTAAGAGACTCGTTAAGCGAGTTTAAGAGGCATCTTAAAGCTGGTGTGGAGACAAGAGGAGGATGAAACTGTGGAGAGAGGTTAGATGGGAGACAGGAAAGAGATCAGCAGTGCTGGGATCCAGGAGAAAGATGAAAATTAAAGAAGACAAACTCAAAATGGAAGAAGAATTAACGATCATGCAGGTTATGCAAGACTTGAACGAGAGGTTATAGGTTAAGGGTTAAAGGTGAAATATTTAAGGGGCACTTGCGGCAGAACTTCTTCACTCAGAGGATGGCGAGAGTGTGGAATGAACTGCCAGTGGATGTGGGCTCAACTGTTCCAATGAAGACAAGCTTGGTTAAGTACATGGATGGGAGGGGTATGGAGGGATATGGTCCAGGTGCAGATCATTGGGACTAGGCAGAAGATCAGGTAGGCATGGATTAGATGGCCTTTTTCTGTGCTGCGTGGTGCTCTAGAACATCAATAAAGTGAATTTATAAGGGCTTTGAGGTATTAATTGGAAACAAGACCTTTTAGCCCTGAACATCCAGCATCGAGCACGCTGGATTATCACTGATAGAGTTTTATTGGACTACTGTTTTGCCCGGTTCAAGGACAGCTTCTACCCAGCTGTTACAAGATGGATTGAACAGTTCACTAGTACAATAAGACAGACTCAAACTCATTATGGCCTTGCATCTTATTGTGTCTGCAGAGCACTTTCCCTGTAATTTGCACTTCATTCTGCTTTCTGTTCCTATTTAAATTCGTACTACCTCTATGCAGTAGTAAGGTGAACTGATCTGAGAGACAGGATTAGAATCTAAGACTAGCTTTATTTGTCACATGTGCATCAAAACATACGTGAAATGCACTGTTCGCATCGATGACCAACACCGTCTGAGGATGTACTGGGGGCAGCATCCAAGTGTTAGCATGCTTCCAGCACCAACATAGCATGCTCACAACTTACTAACCTGTAGGTCTTTGGACTGTGGAAGGAAACTGGAGCACCTGGAGGAAACCCAAGCAGTCATGGGGAGAATGTAGAAACTCCTTATAGACAGTGGCAGGAAATGAACCTGGGTCACCAGCCCTCTAAAGTGTTACAGTAACCACTGTATAGTTTTTCACTGTACCTTGGTACATGTGACAATCATAAACCAATTTACCATTGGAGGCTGGGCAAATCTGGCACCACAGGGTTGCAACAAAGGATTACGTTGCAATATAAATAGGTCACTAGACACCCCCCCAGGCAATTAAAAGCTGTTAAACACAGATATATAATGCAATTTCTAATACATTGCATTCAAAACACATTATTATTAGACTAAGTGGAATTGAAATTCTGTCCTTGTGTTTGACAGTGTCAGAATGACACCATACATCCTGCTCTCACACATCAACATCAGCTCAAAGTTGCTTTTTAAGAAGAAGGAAGCGATTGTAAACAATCTACTTTTGCTCTTGTGGCCCACTTCAGATCACTTAAGATTTGTATGCTGTCCAGCTTCACCAGCAAAAGCCTTTTGTCTGGATGCATCACAGCTTGGTACGGCAAATGCTCTGCCTGAGAGCCCAAGAAACTACAAAGTTGTGGACACAGCCCAGTACATCAGAGGAACCAGCCTTCCTGCCATCTGCTCTGTCAACACTTCTCACTGCCTTTGTAAAGCAGACAGTATGATCAGACTCCACCCACCCCAGGCATTCTTTCTTCTTCCCCCTCTCATTGGGCAGAAAGATACAAAAGTCTGGAAGCACATACCACAAGGCTCCAGGACAGCTTCTAACCCACTACTGAATGGACCTCTTGTTTAATAAGATGGACTCGTACTCACAATCTACCACATTATGACCTTGTGCTTCATAACTAGCCTGCACTGCACTTTTAACCCTTTTGCATTGTTAATGTTTTACCTTGTTCTACCTCAAGACATTGTGTAATGATTTAATCTGTATGGACAGTATGCAAGACAAGATCCTTATGGTATCTTGATACAAGTGACAATAATACACCCATTCCAACACCAAATGATCCATAGACACTGGTGTACCAGGAAACCCTGCAGCAAGCAGCACCCACACAATAGTTCAATAATTCTATTTAGTATCAGAGAATGTATATAATATACAACCTGAAATTCTTACTCTCCACAGACATCCTCAAAACAGAAGAATTCCCCCAAAGAATATATGACAGAAATAAAAATGCAAGCCCCCAAAGCCCCCTGCCCATCCCACGCATTAGTATCCAACTTTTACTCACAATTAAGTGGAGGGAATTGGCAAATTGGTTTTATTATTGTTACATGCATTGAGATACAAAGAAAAATATGCCTTGCACACTGACCAAAGGGATCAAGTTATTAAGATAAGACAGTAACAGAATGCAGAATAGAGTATTACAGTTACAGCAAAAGTGCAGTGCAGGCAGACAATAAGAGTCAAGATCCACTGTTCAATAGTCTTATAACAGTGGGGAGTGAGGTTGAAGCTGTCCTTGATCCCGGTGGTACATGCTTTTGAATCTTTTCTGCTCGATGGGGGCGGGGGGAACAGAATGCTTTTCTATGGAATGCTCCTTATTGGAAAGATTCAATTAAATGTAATACTAGTGCCTGTAATAACTCCGCCAGGGATGCCCCCAAGCCCAACTATGAAAGGAGGAAGGTTGGGCATGGAGTTAGCAGCCCTAACCTGTAAAAACCCGGAGCTGCAGAAAACCCAACAAAAGCTCCAAAGACCTAATTCCTGGGAGAGCAAGGTTCTTCGGCTAGAAGACATATGAAGTCGTGTGGTAAAAGCTGAAGCTACAAGGCCTATCAACCTTCTATTGGCCCAGGACAGCCTATGCCCCAGATGGGGTGATGGGCTTAAGAAGTGCCTGTAATGCTCTGTCAATATGTTTTGGTTTTCAATAGTAAAACCAGTTATTTGTTCAATGCTGTGGACTCCTGGTATGCTGTGTCAATGGCACCGTCTCAGGGTACAGTACATTCCTCAAACCAACACTGACGCACTGTTTATATCTCCAGCATGTTCAACTCACGTCTGACCTCTGACTGTACTTTGACTAGAACTAACGTAGAGTGAAACCAGGAGCTCCTGCTTATCTAAAATACCAAAACTATCCTCTGACTCGGAGGATATTTAACATTTGCCATCACTATCATAATTCTTTTCAAACTGACACAGGAAGGAATCGGGAAATGAGTTAAAAGGGGCAGATTCCAAACCCCAGAGATGGCAACAACAAAAAACTGTATTAATATACCTCATTTAACATTAGCAACAGATTCCAAGACTTACATTAGAGCATTTTCAAATCAAACATACACCAAGATACAAAGTGACATTAGGACAATTAAGAGACTTGTTAACCGAGTTTAAGAGGCATCTTAAAACTGCTGTGGAGAAAAGAGGAGGATGAGACTGTGGAGAGAGGTTAGATGGGAGCGAGGAAAGAGATCAGCAGTGCTGGGATCCAGGAGGAAGAGATGAATTCTGGTTCAAACACAAGATGGAAGGATAATTAACAATGACATGCAAGGAAGTATACAAGCTAATCAGGGACAAGATGGTTACAGAGTAGAAAACGCAATGAAATGATTGCATATATTCGACCTACCCGACCTCGGTCAGTTAATGAGCCAAACTTAGGACTGGTCTCGTGATTCTGAAGGACACAAGATAATTTGAAAAATACAAAAATGAAAATTTTATTTTAAACAAAACTTTGCCTGTTAGCATTATCTGTGGCACAGTTACATAATCTGTTTCTAATTATGGAAAAAAGTCCCTGTATATATTTTTGATTTACCTGGCCAATATTAACAGAAGTTTAATTTAATTTTCTCCACGAAATGACACAAGACACCAATAGTTTTCTGAAAGCTTAATACAGCATACTGATTTGGTCAAATTATTTCTCAGATTGCATATTGGCTAATTAGTAAAGTGATAATTAAATGTCAAAGCAAAAACAAAGTACTGGCAACACGCTGATCCACAGACAGAGAAACACATAACACATGTAAGAAGCTGGAGGAACTCAGTAGGTCAGGTAGCATCTATGGAGAGGTAAAACAGCCAACATTTCAGGACAAGACCTCCATGTTCCTCTGGATTTTCAGCATCTGCAGCATCCCTTGTGTTTATGAGAAACAGAGCTAATGCTTCAGTTCATAACCAGAAGAATCTGGTATCTCAGGGTAGAATAAAGTGACATATATGTACTTAGAAAATAAATTTATTTTGAACCATGAATCATTCACCGAAATATTAACCCTGTTGCTCTTTCTTCCCAAATGCTGCCTGACCTGCTGAGTTTTTCCAGCATTTTATTTTTGTTTTTACTGTTGGTTTACAGCATCTATAGGTTTTTAACCACAAAATATACCACATTTACCACAAAATACACCACTTTTAACTCTGCTTTAAATTTGAACACCATATGAGTACTTTTATTTTTTCCGTCTCACTCCTTGGAATATTTTTGGCATGCTTGTAGATTCTAATGCTGGTTAATCCCTTTTTGCTCTGCTGACAAAGAAAGAAAATGACTAAAAACTGATTAGTTTAGCAGCAAACCTCCCCAAAATTATTTTACATGAAATATACATCCTTCTGCTCTACTCTCAGAATAAACAAACTGCTCTACAAGCATTTGGATTGAAATTTGCTGTGGGACGAGGAGGAAAAATTTGCATTAAAAAGACCATAAAACATAGGAGCAGAATTGGGCCATTCAGCCCATCGAGTCTACTTCATCAATCCATCATGGCTGATTTATTATCCCTCTCAACACCATTCTGCTTTCTCCCCAAAACCATTGACGCCCTTGCTAATCGAGAACCTATCAACCTCTGTTTTAAATATACACAATGACTTGGCCTCTACAGCCGTCTGTGGCAATGAATTCCAGAGATTCACTTCCCTCTGAGTATAGAAATTCCTATCTCTGTTATAAAGGGATGTTCTTGTAGATATGCATGAAAATTCACCAAGTACCGAAACTGTTAAACAGTCATGAGAGACAGCAGATGCTGGAATCTGGAGTAACAAACTCCTGAAGGAACTCAGCGAGTCAGGCAGCGTCCTTAGAGGCAAAGGGCTGCCTTGACATTTTGGGTTGAGACCCAACATCAGCAATTTCTACTGACAAGTGAAAGGGTTAATGTCTGAGGAGCATTTGTTGGCTCATGAGCTCCACCTGCTAGAGGCTCGAAGAACGGGGGAGGGGGGGAATCTCATTGAACCCTATTGAATATTGAAAAGCCTCGAAAGAGTGGACACGGAGAGGATATTTCCTATAGTGGGGGGGAGTCTAGGACCAGAGGGTACAACCTCAGAATAAAAGGACATTCCTTTAGAACAGAGATAAGGAGGATTTTTTTTTTAGCCAGAAGGTGGTAATTCTGTGAAATTCATTGCCACAGACAGCTGTGGAAGCCAAATCACTGTGTACATTTAAAGCAGAAGTTGATAAGTTCTTGATTAGTAAGGGTGTCAAAGTTATGGGGAGAAGGCAGGAGAATGGCATTGGGAGGGATAATAAATCAGCCATGATTGAATGGCGAAGACTTGATGGGCCAAATGGCCTAATTCTGCTCTCATATATTATGGTCTCATTGCATACCATGGTCACATCAGGTGACTTCAAAGCACTTTACAGACAATGGTGTCCCCTTTCTTTAAAAGAAAGTGCAGTTACTGCTGCAGTACAGTTCAGCACACTTCTGCAAATTTTTTGGAGATAAATGACAAGATTATCTGTTTCTGTAATGTTGAGGAGGGAAAAATATTGACTCTAGGACACCTCCTCTCTTCTCCAAAATATCACCATGGAATCTTTTACATCAAGTGGCAAAAGACTCCTCTCAGTAGAAATACGGCACTTTCCACTCTATATGTCCTATCTCAATGAACAACCAGCTTGCACTCAAGGCACCATCTAGGACATGCTCTCTTCTCATTACAGCCATCAGGGAGATGTTACTGGAGCCTAAAGACCCACACTCAATGCTTTAGGAACAGCTTCTTCCCTTCCACCGTCAGATTTATGAATGGTCCATGAACACCACCACCACTATTTTGTTCTCTTCTAACATTTATTTATTTATTATTCTAACTTTTTTTTAAAAAGTGCATTGCACTGAATTGCTGCTGTAAAACAAATTTCACAAACATACTGTACATCAGTGATAAGAAACCTGATTCTGACCATCAGAATGCACTTACATGCTGGAGTTTCTGGTGTGGGACTTGACCCTTGAACTGACAGGATGTCACTAATGACGTCACACATCACTCACACAAAATGCAAATCTTTGTTAAAGAAAGGGCACCAGGATTTCACCGATTTGTATGCTACTGGCATCCTACTGAATATTCAACAAGGCACCAATTCCAAAAAGAAACTGTAGTTACCATCTGGTTAACGTGCCCACACCTAAAGCCGGATTTCAGCTTCAATAAACTAATGACTACCCGACTTCTAATCTCTAAGTGTCTGATTAGTAAAGTTTGAGTTTGTAAACAACCAGCGTTAGTATGTTCCAGGACAATAAGCACATGCAAGGCTCTCACTCACTGCAATGAATGTTGGTTAATTTTTAAGCATTACTTGTATATAGAAATACATTAGTGTACTAATCAAAGGGCAGAAATAAAAACATAAAAACGAGAGATCTTAAGACTGTACCTTAAAGTTGAATGACCTTACAGGGGAGCTGGAAGTTTCACAAAGTTTACCCTTCAAGTAATTGCGATTGCATATCTTATTTGACTTATGTTCATCATAATCTGTGATGGAGCAGATAAGATACTGCTCTTCATCATCACTGTCGTCCACAGAGTTTCGACTTGTACTGCCAACACCTTCGATCTCAAAGATCAGGTCATCTTCTGCCATAGTTAACTGCCAATATTTCCAGCTTCAGGCAAATGTCTTGCAAAACAGGTTCTCCTGCAGACAAAACAGATCCAATCATCAGATGCCCATGGTATTATCAATTCATTACTGGACTCTTAAGAAAAGAAATACAATACACAAAATGTAATCATTACTTAACCTCAGTTTCACTGTTTCATTTCATCCAGAGATTAAAGATTTAAAGATTAGTACATCGAAACATGGAGTGAAATGCACTGTGTGCATCTATGACCACAGTCTGAGGATGTGCTGGGGGCGGCCCGCAAGTTGCCACGCTTCCGGCACCAATATAGCATGCCCACACTTACTAACCCTCTCTCCACCAAGTTCAAGTTTATTCTCATCTGACTGCACAAATATACAACCAAACAAAACATTCCTCTGGACCACGATGCACCCACAAAACGTATACCACAGACAGCACATAAAACAAAATGTTACCACAAATAAGTTAATAAAACATAATTCAAAGTGCATGTAGTCCGCAACACAGATAAACAGTAAACAGCTCACTGTCCAAGTGACAAGACCTCAGTGGTGCAGAGTATTCATAGTCACACAGCCTGAGGGAAGAAGTTGTTACCAAACCTGGCAGTCCTAGTCCTGATGCTCCCGTACCTCCTTCCGGACAGCAGTGGGTCAAAGAGATTGTAGGATGGGTGGAAGGGACCCTCAACAATGCTTTGGGCTCTTCGTATACAATGCTCCCACTAAATGTCACAAACAAGGGGAGTGAGACCCTGATGTTCCTGTTGGCACTTTTTTTATACTGTCCTTCATAGGACCTTGTAGTCCAATGCCTTACAGCTTTTATAAAGGAAATATTTTTCTTCTTTAATAAAGGAAATATGATATAGGACCGAGTGCTTTCCCAGCATTTATGATGAATAAACTCTTCTCGGGCTTCCCGTCAGTACAAGTATCAATTATAACCGACATTTCGATGACAAACTCTGATCTTCCAACAGTGATTATGCCTGGGCATATCTAGTCTGGTGGTATTTATACCCCCATAGTTCACCAATCTTGATTGGTTAGTGTTCGTCCAATCAGGTTTCTGCTTTCCCACCTTGGAATTCCAGTTGTTACTTAGAGTGAGACCTTCATCTTTGTTAAAATTCTTTCCCTCTAGTTTTATTTTGATGGCTTCCTTTACCAAGCAGTCCCAAAGGCCATTGGTGCAGCACGGTGGTTTTGTGCCATCGATGTCAACCCAATGGCCATTGTGAATGCAATGTTCTGCTTCCACCGATTTCTCTGGGTAACCCAAACGGATACACCTCATGTGCTCCTCGATGCGAGTTTCCACAGTGCGTCCTGTCTGGCCAATATACACTTCTCCACATTCAAAGGAAATCCTATAAACGCGTAAACTGTGATTCCTTTGACTCGTAAAAGCTATGATTTGAGCTTTCTTCCCCAAGGAAATAAGACCATTAGGCAAGATGTTCCTACAGAATACTGTAGCTACAAGGTGAAGAAGATCAATCAGGCCCTTAAAAGGGCCAGCAGAAAAACCAGGAAACCTAACAACGAGGAGGAACCCATCTTTACTGCCTGTCCTTCCATGGTTTCTGGAAGGATCACCAGGGTACTTAGAAATAGCAGATTAATACCATCCACAAACCCGTAAGAAAGCTCAAATCACAGCTTATGCCTGTCAAAGATGACTTGGGACCTGGGTCGGCTGGCGTTTACAGGATTCCCTGTGAATGCAGAGCAGTGTATATTGGCCAGACAGGGTGCAAGGTGGAAACCTGCATCAAGGAGCACAGGAGGTGTATCCATTTGGGTTACCTACAGAAAATGGCAGTAGCAGAACACTGCATTCGCAGTGGCCATAGGATTGACTTCAATGGCACAAAACTACTGTGACATGCCAACGGCTGTTGGGACCATCTAGTGAAGGAAGCCATTGAAATAAAACTAGAGGAAAAGAATTTTAACAAAGACGAAGGCCTCGCTCTAAGTAAGACTGGAATTCATTGGTAAACAAGATGGGAGGGCAGAAACATGATTGGATGAGGACTAACCAATCAGGAGGGATGGACAATGGGGGCATAAATACCACTGTACTAGACATGCCCATATATCATCCCTGAAAATGCTAGAGTTTGTTATCGAAACGTCAGTTATAATCAATACCTGTACTCGGCTGGGAGCCCAGGAAGAGTTTATTCAGTATATGATACGCATAACACAATGATTAGTTATTCTCAGTTTCACTGTTCATTTCATCCAGAAATTAAATATCAGCTTTGTTTGCACATGTATAATCGAAATATACAGTAAAATGCATCGTTTGCCTCAACGACCAAAGTCCACAAGTGTTTCATGTTTCCAGTACTAAGAGAACCTGCCTACAACATACTAACTCCTTTCTCTTTTATAAAAAGAATCTTTTTTCTCTAATAAAGGGAAATATGATATGCAAGACACAATGATTAGCTATCCAGGTTTCACTGCTTATTTCACCCAGAGATCACATTTTTACAGCATAAACTTTTTCATTTGCAGTTCCACTTGAGTAATTGTCTGAAATATTTACAGACATTAATTCCCCTCCCAGTTACATTTCACTCACAGACACAGAAATCCTCCCTGGTCTATCAGCACCCCTTCCTTCTCTGTATATAACCTCCACCAGGCTTTCCCTACCACAGCACATGCCAATTAAAATCATCAGCTGAAACCTGCCAGCTGACGCAACAGCTGGCTCCAGACTCCCATACGTGTCTGTCCACGTGAAAAGTACATCAAGTTCTAGCGGGGCAGCAACACTGTGCTCTTGGGGGCAGGAATGTACCCAAACACAGAACCTCTCACTACTGAAAGCAGTCCACGCATTAGTCTTCATGCCTCTAGCATTCATCAACCGCTAGTGATAATGCCATGCACATTAAAAACTAACCCAAGAACAAAAGCACTCTCTACCAAATATATACAAAATGTGGTGTAACAAAAACATTCTGTCGGCTTAGTACACCAACTGCCCACCACTCTGTGCAAAATAAAAAAGACTTGCCTCCTGGATCTTCTTTATACTTCCCCGCCCCTGCCTTGTGAAATTTTATATGCTTCTGTCATCCTCCAGGGAAAACAACCCAGATGTGTCTAATCTCTGTGTACCTTTGATACAAAGCAGGCAAGATGGCATATCGGTTAGTGTAACACTTTACAGTGATGCAGAAAATCGGGGTTCAGATTGCAAGGAGTTTGTATGTTCTCCTCTGGGTGATCCAGTTTCCACCCACATTCCAAAGGCGTACAGGTTAGGGTTAGTAAATTGTGGGCATACTACATGGGTGCTGGAAGCGTGGCGACACTTGTAGGCTGTCCTAGCATATCCTCGGACTGTGGTTGAAGAGACCAGCACTCACTGGAGAAATTTTAGAATAAATGGTGCCATGGTCATAGCCACAGTTGTACAGTACAGAAACAGACCCTTTGTTCCAATAATGTCTATGCTGACCCATACTAATCCCACTAGCCTGCACTGATGAGATATCCTTCCGTACACTCGTATAAAGCCAAGTGTCAGCCAGCTCCTTGTAATTGTGGGGCATCACAAACCAATTTCAGTCCTTCCTGCTGCTGTCTCTAAGGAGTCTGAATGTTCTCTCTCTGGCCATGTGGGTTTCCTTCCACATTCCACAGATGTACAAGTTAGACTTAATTAGTTATGGGCAGGCTACGGTGGCGCTGGAAGCATGGCCCAGTGCATCCTCGGACTGTGTTGGTCAGAGACACAAACAATGCATTTCACTGTATGTTTTGATGTACATGTGACAGGCAGAGGAGGAAAGCTGGGGAAAAGACAAAGTTAATCTTTAGCTTTTCTTCAGCTCTCCTCTGATGCCTGTATCTCCTCCAACACAACCAGAAATTGTGTTTGTTGCATATAGCAAAACTGTTTAACAAGGCATTTTAACGAATTATCGATATTAAACGAAAACCAGTTTGTTCCAGCACGAGTTTTTAAAGATTTTTGCAATCACCTCCAATATAGCTTGACCACTGCTCCCTTAAGAGTGCATTCAATAGGAACTCATTGGGGGGGGGGAGGGTGAGAGAGATTAGCTTTATTTGCCACACGTGCAACAAAGCACACAGTGAAATGTGCATCAACAACCACAGTCCGAGGATATGCTAGGACAGCCTACAAGTGTCGCCACGCTTCCAGCACCCATGTAGTAGGCCCACAATTTACTAACCCTAACCCGTACGCCTTTGGAATGTGGGTGGAAACTGGATCACCCAGAGGAGAACGTACAAACTCCTTGCAATCTGAACCCCGATTTTCTGCATCACTGTAAAGTGTTACACTAACCGATATGCCATCTTGCCTGCTTTGTATCAAAGGTACACAGAGATTAGACACATCTGGGTTGTTTTCCCTGGAGGATGACAGAAGCATATAAAATTTCACAAGGCAGGGGCGGGGAAGTATAAAGAAGATCCAGGAGGCAAGTCTTTTTTATTTTGCACAGAGTGGTGGGTTCCTGGAACATACTACCAGGGGAAGTGGTGAAGGCAGAAATTTTATGTTACTTAGATACAGTATGGTAACAGGCCCTTCCGGCCCAAAGGATCCATACAGCCCAATTGCACCCATTTGACCAACCGACCTACTAACCTGCATGTCTTTGGAATGTGGATGGAAACCAGAGCACCCGGAGGAGACCCACAGTCACGGGGAGAACGTACAAACCAATTAGACAATGGTGGACTTGAACTCTGGTTGCTAGCGCTGTAATAGCATTACGCTAACAGTTACCATACTTTACCACCCTTAGGTGACTTGGGGAAGGGAGTGAGAATGCGCACACTCCAGTGCACAGAACTGAACCTGGGTCTCCAACTCTATCCACTGCGCCACTCTATCTTACCGATGTTTAAGAGGCATTTAGACAGACACATGAACATCTTATTTACTTTGACTGATTTGAAATACAGCACAGAAACAGGTCTTTCCAGCCCAATGAGCCATGCCACACAGCAGCACACCAATTTAACCCTAGCCTAACCACAGGTCAATTTACAATGACCATTTAACCTACTAAGCACTGCATCTTTGGTACGTGGGAGGAAACCAGAGTAACCAGAGGAATCCCACGTGGTCACAGGAAGAACATACAAATTTATCACAGACAGCACTGGAACTGAACTCCGCACTCCAACGCCCCGAACTGTAATAGCGTTCTGCTAACTACTGTGCTACTATGGTGCCCCCAGGGAGGGAATGAAGGGATGCGGGCCACATGCAGGTAGTTTAGGTCAGCAGTCTGCACCGTCTACAACGCACATTGCGGTTACCTGCCCAGACTATGTCAACAGTTCCTCCAGTCTGGCAATTTCTCATCACCCAAAGACAGAGGCAGCAGACACTTGGAAACACCACCAACTGCAGACCCTCCCTGGTTCTCACTCCAGCCTGGCTTAGAAATATCTCACACCAACACACCCTAGAAGCCTGAAGTCTCAGACTACCAGGTTCAAGAACAGCTCCTTCCCTTCAACCACTCCGTTCATGAGCTAACCGACAAAACCTCATCACAGCTGTTTAGTAACATTACGATCACTACGCACTTAAAAGGACTTTGTTTCGGAGGACTTCCGGGTCATCAAGGGAATGGCAGCGTAAGGAAAAGGTCTCTCGACAAAAAAGAAGGTAAACTGCCCCAAAATCGAATTTAGACAAATACTTAATATTGCATAACTATATTAATAAAAGGGGCAAGGATGATGTCTAAGAACAAGAATAAAAAGTCCGCTTCGAAGGCTGATAAACATAAAGAGACACAGCAAGGCAACGGGCCTAGCTCCCCCACGGCAAGCCAGGACGGAGATAATGAGGGGGAATCGGTGACTCTGTCTTTGATTCTCGGAGAGATTCGCGAGTTCCGACAAGATAACAGCAAACAGCTGGAAGATATTAAAGGAGAAATAGTAAAAACTAACTCGCGGATAGATGAAGCCGAAGCAAGGATTGTTGGAATTGAGGAGAAGCTACAAAACGCCGAGGAAGTGATAGCAGAAATGCTGAAGCTACAAGACCAGCTCCAGTGGAAACTAATAGATCAAGAAGGCCGCTCGAGAAGGGAAAATGTGAGGATCTACGGAGTTCCCGAAGGAACCGAAGGTAAACCCGGATTGATGATTCCCTTCGTGGAGAAGCTGCTTAGAGAGAACCTTGATATACCGGCCGCAAAAGACCTACAGATAGAAAGGGCTCACCGCGCGTTGGCACCACAGCCCCCGGCAGGCGCCCAGCCCAGATCGATTCTGATCAGATTTCTCAGTTACAGAACGAAGGAAGAGGTGCTTAAAAGAGCATGGCAAAAGAAAGGTTTCATGTGGAACAACTGCAAAATCAGTTTAGACCACAACTACGCACCGGGGATTCTTGCCAGACAGAAGGAATATACGGAAACACGGAGAGTCCTGAAGGAAAACAACATCAGATTCCAGACCCTGTATCCAGCTCAGCTGAGAGTCTTTTACGACGAAGGGACAAAAACTTACGCTACGGTGGAGGAGGCAACGTTGGACCTGGCGGACCGGGGACTACCTATTAAAGTTATCACCCAACCGGAGTCGCTACTGGAGAGGATTCGGCAGAAGTCGTGGCAGTTAGTGGGGCGAGGACGCTCCACTCGAACCAGAGTGTCAAACTACAAGGAAAAGCTGCAAATATTCAGACGCGAATGTACAGAGAATACAGATTAATTAAGAGAAATGACTGAAAAGAGTAAATCGGACTTAAAAGTAAAATGAAAACTGGTAACTGAAAATAAACTAGGCGGAATAACTTAAATGATAGCAATATGGTCGAGACATAAATAGGAGAAAATTCTCTATGATTATTCAAACTGCTGAGGGCCCTCTAACACAGGGTGAAGATAGAGGTTATCCCTCTGAACTGAGGCGGGTCGGTGCTCAGGCCTCACTGTGGGAAGTCGGGAAAAATTTTCAAATGTTATACGTTCAGAAATGTCTAGGGTGTGGTTATATGTCTTGGTTTACTGTTGAGAAGGGATTGCTTACTGTTTGGTTAGAAAAGGAGAGTGCTTTTTTTCTACTAGAGAAAAATGCAAACTGAATTGGTAAAAATAATTTCCTATAATGTTAATGGGGTTTTGAATCCAATTAAAAGAAATAAGATTATGTCTAAATTGAAAAAAGAGAGGGCACAAATAGCTTTCCTCCAGGAAACACATATGAGCCAATCTGAACATGGAAAATTAAAAAGAATGGGCTTTAAGCATATATTTTATTTATCATATAAATTGAGTCACAAAAGAGGGGTAGCTACTTTAATATCAAGTACTCTTAATTATGAACATATTTCAGAGACTAGAGACAAAGAAGGACGGTTTGTAAAAATCACAGGAAGAACAGAAGGTACAGAAATAACATTGCTGAATGTTTATGCTCCTCCAGGTAGTGAATGGTCATTTTATAGACACATTTTTGACCTAATGGTCAGTTCTCGAGGGGTAGTAATTTGTGGAGGGGATTTTAATATTAGATTAAATCCTATATTAGATTCTTCAAGAATAGTTACTCAGAATAAACCTCTGACTCGGAAAGTGAATTCATTGATGGAGGAGTTGGGAATTATAGATGTCTGGAGGGAATTACACCCTACTAGTAAAGATTATACATATTACTCTTTCCCTCATTCAGCCTATTCAAGGATAGACTATTTCTTTATCTTTAATACAGACAGACTCAGGATAAAAAACTGTAATAATGCAACAATTGATCTGTCGGATCATAGCCCAGTCTCTATGTCTCTAATCCTGGAAAGGAAAATGAGGAAAACACTATGGAGGCTAAACTCACATATACTCAATAACCCGAAAGTAATGGAGAGATTAAGGGGAGAAATCAAAGAATATCTAGACCTTAATGACATGGGAGAAACATCACCAGTGATTTTATGGGATACATTGAAAGCTGTACTGAGAGGGAAAATTATTTCCATTACTACTCACATGAAAAAAATCAATGCACAAAAATTAGCAGACCTTCAAGGAAAATTAAAACAACTTCAAGTTGTAGATAGCAACAAAAGTAATTCAAATCGAAAACAGGAAATTAGGAAATTGCAAAGTGAAATTGATGATATTTATACGTTGGAAACTCAAAGAAATTTTCTTTACCTGAGACAAAAGAATTATGAAGTAGGAGGTAAATCAGCTAGATTATTAGCATATAAATTACGAAAACAACAAGCAGACAATACAATTCATAAAATAAAGAATCCAAAGACAAAGCTTGTGGAGAGTACAATAGGGAAAATTCAAGAGAGTTTTGAAACATATTATCGAGAGCTGTACTCCCAACCCCGGGCCCCCAATGAGCCCTATATAGACAGTGTATTGAATTTTTTAGATCTACCTAAACTTACAGATTTACAAAATGAAAGTTTATTAGAACCAGTAACTGTCAAAGAACTGAACATGGCCATCTCTAGGTTAAAGGCTGGAAAGTCCCCGGGTTCTGATGGGTTTACCTCAGAGTGGTACAAGTCCCTGAAGACACAGTTAGCCCCATTACTACTTAACACCTTTAACTGGATCTTGCAGAGAGGAGAAACTCCACCTTCCTGGAGAGAAGCGATTATTTCAGTTATTCCTAAAGAGGGTAAAGATAAACTAGAATGTGGCAATTATCAGCCAATTAGTGTTCTTAATTTAGATTACAAACTATTTACATCTATATTAGCGCGCAGATTGGAAAAGCTTTTACCTGGCCTAATCCATTTAGACCAGACTGGATTTATTCAACAAAGACAAACACAGGACAACATAAGGAGAACTCTGCACATATTAGAACAGGTTAATAAGAACGAGACAGAGACAATGGTAGTAGGATTGGACGCTGAGAAAGCTTTTGATTTGGTTAGTTGGGCATTCCTATACAGAGTGTTAGGAAGATTCGGCTTTCAAGAAAGGTTTATTAAAGTAATTCAGACTCTATATGACAGCCCTACAGCCCGAATTAAGATAAATGGGGACCTCTCTGACTCCTTCATTTTAGAGAGAGGCAGTAGACAGGGATGCCCAATTTCTCCTCTCCTTTTTGCGCTATATATTGAACCACTTGCCCAACTAATAAGACAGAGCGAAATCGTAAAAGGTATCAAGGTGGCAGGGATTGAACAGAAAGTGACGTTATTCGCAGATGATGTTTTGGTCTATCTGAGTGAACCAGAAAAATCATTTATAGGATTGTTTACACTGTTGGATGACTTTGGGAAAATATCAGGTTATAAAATAAATGTAAAGAAAACGCAGGTTATGTCCCTAAATTATACACCATCCAAAAAATTGCAGGATACATACGATCTTAAGTGGGAAGCTAAATCATTAAAATATTTAGGAATAACCCTGCCGAAGGATCTTTCAACACTGTCACAGGTAAATTATGGGCCATTAATCTCAGAGATAAAAGCAGATATGCATAGATGGAATCTTATCCCCTTTTTAAGTTTAAATTCAAGGATAAATACTATAAAAATGAATATTCTTCCTTGGTTATTATATCTTTTCCGTACTTTACCAGTGGAGGTGGATGATAATCAATTCAGGGAACGGGACAAATGGATTTCCCGCTTCATTTGGCAAGGAAGGAAACCTAGAATTCGATATAACACTTTACAGTTAGGGAAGGAAAGAGGAGATATGGTTCTTCCTTGCCTGAGAAATTATTTTTATGCCTCACAGATAACCCCTCTGTTATATTGGTGTAATAGGGAATATAAGGCTAGATGGAAGGAAATAGAATTTGGATTAGTTGACAGTTTTCCTCTTCAGGCCTCAATAGCTGACAAAGGATTGATGGCCCAGTTGGAAAAATTTAATAATGCTTGGATAAATCTTACATTAAAAGTATGGCAGAAGGTGGTTAATTCATGTGGAATTAATAACATGTTAAAACTCTTTAGATGGTGTGCATATGATACCGAATTCCTTCCCAACAGAGGAGATAAAGGATTTGAGCTATGGATAAAGAAAGGTCTTACAACCTACCTCTCATTTATAGATAAAAGAGTATTACAAAGTTTCCAAATCCTGCAAGACAAACATGGCCTAGAACATAATGACTTTTTTAGGTACCTTCAAATACGAAACTATGTTAACCAGAGTTGTAGATATACAGACCTATCAACAGTAGAATTAGAATTTTTCAAGATTCTGAATTCGGCTTGCAGTTCAATACCTAGTAAATCAGTTTCTCGCCTATATAATGCACTCTCCCATGCTAAAAATGTAAATACACTGTATATTAAAGAGAAGTGGGAGAAAGAAGCGGGGTTGGTACTTTCAGAGGAGGCTTGGGGGAAAATCTGCAGCTTTCAATGGTCCTCGACTAATTCTTTGACTTGGAGAGAACATTGTTGGAAAAACATTATAAGATACTTCAAGACCCCATATCAGGAAAAATATAAAGATACAAATGTGATGTGTTGGAGAAGGTGCGGCTCCAAGGAGGCAAATCATTTTCATATTTTCTGGGATTGCCCTAAATTAAGTCTATTTTGGGAAGGTATTCATAGAACATTAGTTAAGGTACTTAGGTCCCAGATACCTCTGAACTTTGAGACGCTCTATTTGGGGCATGTATTGTTCCTTGAACAGAAGGAAGATATAAAGTTGCTGCAGGCCCTCTTAGCGGCAAGTAAGAAATCAATCACTAGAAAATGGCTAAATCCAATACCACCTACATTAGAAGATTGGTACGAAATTATCTTGGAAATATTTAAAATAGAAAAGTTGACTTACTCCCTGAGAACTCAAAAAGAAACATTTTATCAAATCTGGAATAAATGGATTGAATATATAACCCCAATGCGAGCAGACTTTAGATGACTCTCCTAATGATTTATATTGCTCTTCTCATCAACACAGTAATATTGCTAACGTAAGCACCCCTAGTCCAAATGTTTGTTTTTTTTTGGAAAATAGAGAATTAACACAAGTAAAGGGAAAGATTTGGGAAAGGGATAAAAAAAAATGAAAAAATTAAGTAAATAAGTACATAGGGATTGGATAATTTTGTCTGCGGGCAGGAACAAGCACGAACAAATTGGGATATAAACACCTACAATGGTCGGTATATAGGCTTGTATGCAACATTTTGGACCAGTGGAAATGGTCCAGAAGGGTTGTATGGAAACTATTATTACCATTTTTCTTAACAACTAATTTAATTACTTAGCCTAATAGGTTAGATTTACCACAGTACATAATTATCTATTTAAATGTTTATTTTCCTTTTATATCATCTCAATGTGTACTTAAGAATGTATAAATAATTGTAGTTTTATACATATAAAAAAATGGAAAAGGTTATATGTGTGGAAAAAAGTACATGATAATTGTGAATTCCTTATCCAAATAAAAATAAAATTTAAAAAAAAAGGACTTTGTTTCTTTTCTTCAAAAACACAAGAGATTCTCCAGTTGCTGGAAATCCGAGCAACAGACACAAAATGCTGGAGGAACTCAGCAGGTCAAGCAGCATTATGGAGAGGAATAAACAGTCAACCTTTCAGGCTGAAACCCTTCATTATAATTACAAACAAGAGAAAATCTGCAGTTGCTGGAAATCCAAGCAACACACACAAAATGCTGGAGGAACTCAGCAGAAGTTCAGAGCAGCAACACCTTATGTTCCACCTGGGTAAAAATTCCAACAAGCCAGTCCATGGCTTCCTCTACTGTTGCAATGAGGCCACACTCAGGTTGGAGGAGCAACACCTTGTATTCCATCTGCGTAGCCTCTAACGTGACAGCAAGAACATCGATTTCCTTGAACTTCTGGTAATGTTTCCCCCCACCATTCTCCGTTCCTTTTTTTCTCTCTCTCTCACTTACAAGGAACATTTGATGGCTCTGGGTTTGTACTCGCTGGAATTCAGAAGGATGAGGGAAGGATCTCATTGAAACCTTTCGAAGGCTGAATGGCCTAGATAGAGTAGGTGTAGAGAAGATGTTTCCCATGGTGGGGGAGTCTAGGACAAGAGGGCACAGCCTCAGGATAGGGGGCACACTTTCAAAACAGAGATGCAGAGAAATTACTTTAGCCAGAAGGTGGTGAATTTGTGGACTTTGTTGCCACGTGCAGCTGTGGAGGCCAGGTCGTTTGGCGTATTTCAGGCAAAGATTGATAGGCATTTGATTGGACATGGCATCAAAAGTTTCAGGGAGAAGGCCAGGAACTGGAGTTGAGGAGGAGGAAAATAGATCAGTCATGATTATATAGCTGAGCAGACTTGATCGGCCAGATGGCCTAATTCTGCCCCTATGTCTTATCTCTTTACCTGCCCATCACCTCCCTCTGGTGCTCCTTCCCCTTTTCTTTCTTCCTCTCTTATCACATTCCCCCTTCTCCAGCCCTTTATCTCTTTCACCAATCAACTTCACAGCACTTTACTTCACCCCTTCTCCCCTCCTGGTTTCACCTATCACCTTGTGTTTCTACCAACTCTCCCCCCACCTTCTAACTCTGACTCATCTTTTTTTCTCCAGTCCTAATGAAAGGTCTCAGCCCAAAGCATCGACTAAACACTTTTCAATAGATGCTGCCTGGCCTGCTGAGTTCCTCCAGCAGTTTGTGTGTGTTATCCTCCATTATAATTATTGTAATCTTGTAACAATGATGTGTAATTTATGTTTTTTTCTTGTAAATGCTGCTTAGAAAAAAGATTGGAGGGCTATGTGACCTCAGAATAGAAAGAAGCCCATTTAGAGTGGAAATGAGGAGGAATTTCTTTAGCCAGGGTAGTGAATCTGTGGAATTCATTGCTACAGACTGCTGTGGCAGTCACATAGAACATAATTGGGTACTGTTCAAGTCATTGGGTATAGTTAAAGCACAGGTTGCAAGGTTCTTGATTTGTAAGAGTGTCAAAGGTTACGGGGTGGATAGGCAAAAATCAGCCATGATTGAGCTGTTTCAATAGGCTGCATGGTCTAATTCTGCTCCAACGTCAGATGAGTTAGACTGATCTTACAGTAGGTTAAAAGGTTGGCACGTCGTGGGCCTAAGATCTACACTGTGCTGTGCTGTTCCATGTGTATATTATGTGCTGCAACTTGACTTTCCTTTGCGATGTGTATGCGCAGATGACAATAAGCTCGATTTTCATCGTCACTGGGTCCCCATCTGGAATGTCAGTTTCAAGCGATGAATCAGAATGAGTACAGCATCAACTTTGTCCACCGCCACAATAAATACTGTCCTTGATGCCAACACCCGCATCCCTAAAAGAGAACTAGAAACGCAGCCATCAGCCGCTCAAATATCAGACTACTGGCACCAAACGTTCTCAAAGCAAAGCCAATATCCGATGAACACAGTGTGCTTATGACAAACTGCCTGACAGCACCGATGCAAACCCCAACTTCAATTGCAGTCTCACCGCAAGGTTGGTAGCAACGCCCTCTATCGTATTGGTATTTTGAATGAGATTGCGTGTTTACACGCAAAGTGCCTCCACATTTAACACCTCCGCCAAAAATCCTACAGCATCCGGACAGAGACTCCCTTCAATGTCTCTAATCCTGAAGGAATCGATTCTAGGAAACTCGTTACCAACATTAAAACGTCTGAAAATCAGACTGCCCAATATATTTCTCTGGGGTTGTCTCTAACGTTGAAGCAACCAGCATACTGTTTCAAATCGCAAAATGCTAAGCGCTGTAACTCGTTTGCAAAATGTTCACGACTTCCTTTTCCGAGCAGAAGACGCGGTTTCAGCGGCACAGTGCACGACGTCGCTGCAAACATTCTGAATGCATGCATCATCCCAATAACAACGATATCGATCCACGGGGGACTGCGCCCGTACAGGACCACACGACCAGGATTCTGCAACACACGTTAACTGATGCAGTATGTGGCGGCAGTGTAGATGAAAAGTTCTTACCGCAGGCTCCGGACCTCGGCGCCAGGGCGAGTAATGCATGAAATCCTCCGCTCCAGAGTGTCAGCGTTTCTGCAGAGCTTGCTTACCAACGATCTGCCGAGGAAGTGGAAAGACGTGTAACAGGCACCCAGC
Source organism: Mobula hypostoma (assembly GCF_963921235.1). Taxonomy (NCBI): domain Eukaryota; kingdom Metazoa; phylum Chordata; class Chondrichthyes; order Myliobatiformes; family Myliobatidae; genus Mobula; species Mobula hypostoma. The sequence goes on from NC_086105.1 coordinate 147,932,262, forward strand.
TGTCTCCGCCCGAACACGCGGTGCCCGTTCCGCCCACGACGCGCCCGCCGCTCTGCACGTACACATCTCCAGCGGGGACACGTTGCAAACCCTTCCCTTTCTCCGTCCCACTACCGGGAGGCTGCTTTCAAATGATAAACCCCCACTATCTCACGTCAGTAAAGAAACCATCATTCATTACACGGGAGTTTTCAAACTTCCCCTCCATTCTCATCCACCACACCAACAATAGAAAAAGGTTTATAATGTCTCTTCTATTTTTCATTAAGAACATAGTTTATTTTAGAAACAAAAATATCACCACGTAGCTTTGTTTAACTGTAAATCATCCCATCCCCCAGTATATACCCTTTGCACCATGAGGGAGGAGATACAGCAGGTTCCTCAACTTATTAGGAACGCCTCCTTCCCTCTGCCATCAGAATTCTGAATGGACCATGAAAAGGACCTCATTATTCATTTTGCATCTCCCCCTCCCCCTCCAGCTTTCAAATCCCTTACTCACTCTTCCTTCAGTTAGTCCTGACGAAGGGTCTCGGCCTGAAACGTCGACTGCGCTTCTTCCTATAGATGCTGCCTGGCCTGCTGCGTTCACCAGCAACTTTGATGTATGTTATGTATGTTGCTCATTATTCTTTTCTCTCTTTTTGCACTATTTATTTTAGTTAGTTACTGGCTGTAACGCCACTGGTGTTTAGGGAAACAATATAGATTCTCCATCTTTGTCTGTCCTTTGACATCTTTATTGTACCCCGAGGTGTGGTTCGGGGTCCTCAATTCCGCCTCTCTGGTACAGTATAGCACCAAGTTGCCTTTGGTCTCCCGCGTTTCCTTTGCCCCGAGCCTCCAGAACACCCTCTGTATTTTCTGGCCAAGAGAGATCTCTAGCGATGCCCAGCTCCTTCAGTGTCACCAAGAAGGCATGGATTCAATCATCATTTCTCATTGTAATTTATGGTATTTGATATATTGCAATGTACTGCTGATGCTTCAAAACAACAAATTTCATGACATATACCAATAATAAAAACCTGATTCTGATTTTGAACAGATGCAATAAGTGGCACTGATGATTTATATCTGATTAACTTAATAGTTTGAATGTAATTTCTTCCCCCTCCCCTTCTCCTTTTTCCTTTCCCCATTCTGGTTCCCCTCTCACCCCTTCTCTTCTCACCTGCCCATCACCTTTCCCTCATTCCCCCTCCTCCTTCCCTTTCTCCCATGGTCCACTCTCCTCTCCTATAAGATTCCTTCTTCTCCAGCCCTTTATCTCTTCCACCTATCACTTCCCAGCTTCTCACTTCACCCCCATCCTCCACCCACTTTCCCCTCACCTATCACCTGCCAGTTTACTCCTTCCCTCCCCCACCCGCTTCTGCCCCCTTCCTTTCCAGTCCTGATGAAAACTCTCAACCCAAAGCATCTAGTGTTTATTCCCCTCCATAGGTGCTGCCTGACCTGTTGAATTCCTCCAGCATTTTGTGTGTTACTGCTGATGGATCATTTGGAAATAATATATTGATGTCTTGCTGACATAACATAATCATTGTAAGTAATTAAAATGATACCTTAAATTAAGACAATGCAAAGTCTCATTTTATAAAACAGTGTATTTATGAACATAAATTAGTTTGAGGTAATGTGTGTGTTATTTAGAAGAAAACTCTTTGCATCTGTCATGGGAGGGGGCGATGATAGCGGACCCAAATGCAAGACACAGACACTGAGGTACTAGGAACAGGACAAGGTTTATCGAGATAGCAAGGGGAGTCAGGAAGAAATGATGCTGGATATGGACACAGGCCCTGGATGAGACAAGGACACTGGGCTGGATTAGGACTATGACTAGGACAGCGGGACCAGGACAAGGAACTTGGAACTATGAGCCTGGGCTAGGACTCCAAACCAGAGACTGCACAGGGACCCGGAACCTGGGTCTTGACCCCGGATCTAGGCGATGACAAGACATAGCTTCAGGACTGGATATGGAACTCCTGCACAGGACGAGGCACATGGATAGGATGAGAACACAAAGCCTTGACTTGGACAAGATGAGGTTCTAGGACATGGCTTGGACTGGACGAGGTTCTTGGATGTAGCTTGAACTAGGGACTCCTGGACTGAACGAGAGACTCCTGGACAGGACGCGGGAACTCCTGGACAGGATGAGGAATCCCCAGCACCGGGTTGGGCGAGAAACTCCAGGGCAGGGAGTGGAACTCTAGGCCAGGACTTGGCTCTTGGACTAGGCGAGGCTCAGCTCTTGGACTCAGCTCGGTTAGGCCCTTGGGTACGAAGCCGGGACTCCTTTTTGGAGTGCAGGGCTGGGACCCTTTCTAGGACACAGGGCCGGGATGACTCCTGAGGATACTTGCCGAGGGAAAGTGCCAGGGATTCGGATGGGGAGGGGAAGGGAACAGTCCAGGTGCCTCAATTAAGGCACCCAATGGAACAAGGGAAACAGGAAAACCCAGAATAAGGATCGATGAACCAGAATGTGGAATTCACGGACCGGACCATGACAGCATCGAGTAATCGAAATAAGTGGGCAAATCGGATATGATAAGGGAAATATGAAATTGTCTATTTTATCGGCGAAAATATGCCACAGCAATAATATCGAAACTCAAGAGATGTTACAGCTGCTGGTAATCCAAAGCAACACACACATCATGGTGGAAGAACTCAGCAGGACAGGCAGCATCTACGGAAAGGAATAAACAGTCAGTGTTTCAGGTTGAGACCCTTCATAAGGACTGGAAAGGAAGGGAGCAGAAGCCAGAATAAAAAGGTGGTGGGGGGGAGGAGAGCAATAATATTTAAATGCTGAGAGATTACAGAGCTCTGAGATGCCGAAGGATACAGCAAGTGACTAGTAAAGTCAACAGAACCAGATTTATTATCACCAATATATGTCATAAAATTGCAGTGATACATAAAATATACTATAAATTGCAATAAAAATACATAAATAAGTTGTGCAAAAACAGAATAAAAATACAGAGATGGTGTTAATTGTCCATTGGAAATCTGATGGTGGTAGGATGTTGGAGATCTTTCACCAGTCTGCTGTAGTGAGTGCAGTATTCTTTGCAGCTTTATGTTGGGGGAGGACAGCATTGGTGCTGGTGATGCAAAAAGACTAAATAAACTCATCAAAAAGGCTGGATCTGTCCTTGGCTGCAACCCAGACTCGTAAGTTAGTGCTACAGCGGTCACTAAACAAACTGTTATCCATTATGGACAATCAGGCATATCCTCTCCATGACCGACTGAATAAACAGTGGAGATTCCTTTCAGACAGACTCACTTAGTTGTGCTGTCACAGGGATCCTCTTATAGAAAATCTCTCATACCAAATACAATAAGCATGTACAACAGTTCATCTCTGTTCAACAGGAGAACACACATCATAGTACGATAGTCTCTGCTTTATTATTTCATACATTATTGTACACTGGTAAATTATTACTCTGTACTTCATTATTTGTTAAATCTGCACACTGCCAAGTGTGCTTTTAAATGTTGCTGCTGTAATGAATGAATTTCCTACTTGGGATCAATAAAGTGCTTATTATTATTCTATTCAGAAACTGGTCCTAAAGCATTGAGTGACTGTCTTCAGGCTCCTGTACCTCCTCGATGGTAGTTATGAGAAGAGACCATGTCCTGGGTGGTGGGGGTCCTTAACCATGGATGCCAGCTTTTTGAGGCCTCACCTTTTGAAGATATGCTCTATGTTGGTGAGACTAGTGTCCACGATGGAGATGGCTGAATTTATTGTTTAGTGTGAAGGAAGGTGATACGCAAGAAGGGAAGTTATGCTTCAGTAATATAGGGCACTGGTGAGATTATATCTGGAATATTGTGTATTCCAGAAACAATCTACATTGCAAATATGGAACTGTCGTTTGATGTTTAGCACATAAAATATAGAGCCCCCCATCAATATGATGTCTGCTGTATCTTGTTTTGTCAAATAAAGAAGCTGTTCATATATACTAGTATTTTTCTCTGGTGACTTCATTCATGCAACAACAGTAACCATACACTACACTGAGGTTAATTTTCTTACAAGCATTTGTCAGAATCAGAATCAAGTTTATTATTACTGGCATGTGACATGAAATTTGTTAACTTAGCAGCAGCAGTTCAATGCAGTACTTAATATAGAAGAGAATAAAAAATAAAATAAAATAATAATAATAAAGTAAATCAATGACAGTATACATATATTGAATACATATAGTGTTTGTAGACCGGATATTGAACTTTTTGCTGTTGGACCCCGGCCATATTCCACCGAGATGCAACACTGGGCGTCACGGGAGGTTGTTCCTGCCTGTGGCCATTGAACTTTGCAGCTCCTCCCGTGGAGGGTCAGACACCCTGAGCCAATAGGCTGGTCCTGGACTTATTTCCATCTGGCATAGTTGGCATTTTGTTGTTTGATTGTTTGTGGGTTTTGTATTGCTATATTTATGCTCGATTCTTCGTTGGTGCGGCTGTAACGAAACCCAATTTCCCTCGGGATCAATAAAGTATATCTATCTATCTATCTTGAATAGATTAAAAATGTGCAAAAAACAGAAATACTGTATATTTTAAAAAGTGAGGTCGTGTCCAAGGGTTCAATGTCCATTTAGGAATCGGATGGCAGAGGGGAAGAAGCTGTTCCTGAATCGCTGAGTGTGTGCCTTCAGGCTTCTGTACCTCCTACCTGATGGTAACAGTGAGAAAAGGGCATGCCCTGGGTGCTAGAGATCCTTAATAATGGACACTGTCTTTCTGAGACACCGCTCCCTGATGATGTCCTGGTTACTTTGTAGGCTAGTACTCAAGATGGAGCTGACTAGATTTACAACTCTTTGCAGCTTCTTTCGATCCTGTGCCATAGCACACCACCCACCCCCATACCAGATGGTAATGCAGTCTGTCAGAATGATCTCCAAGGTACATCTATAGAAGTTTTTGAGCGTATTTGTTGAAATGCCAAATCTCTTCAAACTCCTAATGAACATTGAGAGGAAAATAACAAAATACAACAGAATTTGTGGAAAGCTATACATAAAGACTGACAAGTAATCAATGTGCAAAAGAAAACAAATTGTACTAATTAAAGTAAATATTTCTGAGAACATTGACTTTTAGAGTCTTTGAAAGTAAGTCCATAGACTGTGGAATCATGTTTTGGGTTGAGGTTACTGAAGTTATCTACTCTGATTCAGGACCCTGATGGATGAAGGGTAATAACTGTTCTTGAACCTGGTGGTGTGGGTCCTAAGACTCCTGTACCCTCTTCCCGATAGCGGCAGCAAGAAGACCACATGTTCCAGATGGTGGGGGTCCCTGATGATGAATACTGCTTTCTTGTGCCAGCGCTCCTTGTAGATGTGTTCAATGGTGGGGAGGATTTAGTCTGTGATGGACTGGGCTGTATTCAGCACATTTTTTTGAATAGACTTTTCCATTCTTAAGTATTGGTGTTTCCATTCCAAGCTGTGATGTAACCAGTCAGGATACTCCCCCAATATGCATCTATAGAAGTTTGTCAAAGTTTTAGATGACATGCTAAATCTGCACAAACTTTTAACAGAGCAGAGGTGTTGTCATGCTTTCTTTATAAAGCATAGCGTCCTAGGATGGGTTCTCCGGTCCTGTGCAAGCGAGCTGGAGTGTTTGCTGACATCTTCAACTGCTCCTTGCTTCAGTCTAAGATCCCCTCGTGCTTTAAGAAGGCAACGATAATCTCAGTGCTGAAGAAGAGCAAGGTGGCATGCCTGAATGACTATCGACCTGTGGCTCTGACATCAATTGCTATGAAGTGCTTCGAGAGATTGGTTATGGCACACATCAACCACAGCCTACCGGTCAACCTCGACGCTTTGCAATTCGCCTATCGGAGCAACAGGTCGACGGCAGATGCCATCTCTCTGGCCCTACATTACTCCTTAGAACACCTGGAGAATAAAGACGCATACGTAAGGCTCCTTTTCATTGACTACAGCTCTGCCTTTAACACCATCATTCCAAATAAACTGATTCCTAAGCTCCGGAACCTGGGCCTTAGCACTCAGATCTGCAGCTGGATCTTCAACTTCCTCACAGACAGGACCCAGGCTGTAAAAATAGGGGACAAGCTTTCCTCTACAATCACTCCGAGCACCGGTGCCCCACAAGGCTGTGTACTCAGCCCCCTGCTGTACTCACTGTACACCCATAATTGTGCAGCCAAGTTTCCATCGAGCTCAATATATAAGTTTGCTGATGACACCAATTGTAGGCCATATCTCGGGTAATAATGAGTTTGAGTACAGAGGGGAAATTAAGAACCTGGTGGCATAGTGTGAAGACAATAATCTATCCCTCAATGTCAGCAAGACGAAGGAATTGGTTGTTGACTTCAGAAGGAGTAGCGGACCGCACAACCCCATCTACATCGATGGTGTGCAGGTGGAACAGGTCAAAAGCTTTAAGTTCCTCGGGGTCAATAGCACAAATGACCTGACTTGGTCCAACCAAGCAGAGTCCACTGCCAAGAAGGCCCACCAGCGCCTTTACTTCCTGAGAAAGCTAAAGAAAGCTAAAACCTTCACTCATTTTTATAGATGCACTGTAGAAAGCATTCTTCTAGGGTGCATCACAACCTGGTATGGAAGTTGTCCTGTTCAAGACCGGAAGAAGCTGCAGAAGATTGTGAACACAGCCCAGCACATCACACAAACCAATCTTCCGTCCTTGGACACACCGCACACTGTTGGAGCAGTGCTGCCAGGATAATCAAGGACACGCCCAACCCAGCCAACACACTTTTAGTCCCTCTTCCCTCCGGGAGAAGGGTCAGGAGCTTGAAGACTCCTACGGCCAGATTTGGGAACAGCTTCTTTCCAACTGTGATAAGACAGCTGAACGGATCCTGACCTGGTTCTGGGCCGTACCCTTCAAATATCCGGACCTGCCTCTCCGTTTTTTTGCAGTATATGTTTTCCCTTTTCTATTTTCTATTTATAATTTATAATTTAAAATTTTATGATATTTACTATCATTTTGTACTCCAGGGAGCACGAAGCACAGAATCAAATATCGCTGTGATGATTGTACGCTCTAGTATCAATTGTTTGGCGACAATAAAATAAAGTAAAATAAAGTAATGGCACTTATAAGCTGGTCCCAGATGCTCTCATATGATGATGCCAAGGAACTTAAAGTTACTGGCCCTCTCCATCTCCAGTCCCCTAAGGAGCTCATGGACCTCTGACTTAATCCTCCTGTAGTCAACAATAAGCTCTTTGGTTTTGCCGACATTGAGTGTTGTGGCATCAATGAACTAGATTTTCAATCTCCTTCCTATATGCCAATCTGTTACCACCTTTGATTCAGCCAACAAGGTAAACTCTTGACCTCACGATCTACCTCATCGTAGCCCTTGCATCTTATTGTCTACCTGCACGCTAACTCTAACACTTTGTTCTGCCTTCTGTCACTGCTTTTCCCTCAATATACATTTTGAATTAATCTGTATGGATGGTTTGCAAAACTAAATTTTTCCACTGTATCTCTATACACATGACAATATACACTGGTACCAAAAGAATGTTTCCTCTTGTGGGAGAATGGAGAAATTAGAATTTTGGAGAAAAATTAAATAATTTTTTCCCTTTTTGAAGGACGTGGGCGTTTGGAACTTTATCCCTAATAGGGTGGTGGAGACAGTGTAGAAGGCAGAAGTGGATAAATTCTTGATAAGCAGAGAAAGGTTAAACACAGGAGATTCTGCAGATGCTGGAAATCCAGAATGCAGAGGAACTCAGCAGGTCAAGCAGCATCTATGGAGAGGAATAAATGATCAGCTTTCGGACTTCAGGACTGGAAAGGAAGAGTGCAGACGCCAGAATAAAAAGGTGGGGGAGGAGAAAGAGGACTAGCTAGGTGATAGGTGAAGCCAGCTGGGTGGGAAAGGTAAAAAGCTAGAGAGAAAGGAATCTGATTGGAGAGGAGAGTGGAGCATGGGAGAAAGGGAAATAGGAAGGGACCCAGGGGGAGGTGATAGGCAGGTGAGGAGAAGTCGTAAGAGGCCAGAGTGAGGAATAGAAGAGAGAAGGGGGAGGGAAAAATTTCCCCGAAGAAGAAATTGATGTTCATGCCATCAGGTTGGACAGAATATGAGGTGTGCCTATTATGTTTTGTAACTCCAATTACAAGAAAAACACAGAGCCAGGAGATAACTTGTGTACGTTTAGTTTAATTGTTTCTTTTACTTTAGCAATGTGCGTGCGTATGATGTGGTAGCGTAATGACACATGCCATTTTACGTAAACAAAAAAGAAATATAGTTACAATATTACTCAAATACATTTGAAATATTGAATATGCAACTGTACCGGAAGGAAAAATTGATATTCATGCCATCAGACTACCATGGGTAAATAGCAGCATAGAATAAGAGGTTACACTCAGATCAGTTATGATCTTAAGAAGCAGGCTTGAGGGGTTAGGTAGCCCTATTCCTGCTCCTTACTTATGTGCATTGTTTTGGTGCTGGCGATACATGGCAACCTTTTGAAGGCAGTTCACAAAATTTCCAGATATACTTTTTCTGAACTATTATTGCTCAATCTGCAGCCTGTAATTGCATTTTACTTTTGAACCATCTAAGCTTTTTCACGCAAGAAAATGAATCACAGCGTAGTATGTAAATGGTGACATACACATAAACTTACTTTGAACTTTGATCCAGATCTCTGCCTGGTGAAGCTCATGGTATCGCTGTGCATGGTAACTTTACCCAAATTTATTATGTGCCACCGTATTCTCCTCCCACTCACTTTTTTCTAACTTTCTGTTCTCCACCCAGTCTGATACCCTTCTCTTTCACATCCTACCATCTCACCCTTAATCCTTCCCACTGCTGTCTTCCTTCCCCCTTCCTATACTTCCCGATCACAAAACCATCCATTACCCTACAATCCCATTTCCCCCTGCCCCAATACTTCACCTGCCCTCAATTCCCATTCAAGGGTAGGGTCCCATATATTGTCCACACCCACAGCTTACCAATCCTCACCTGCCCCCATCACCTGTATCTCACTACTTATGCCCCCAGTCTTCACTCTCCCTCACTCTTCTCTCTGCTTCCTCAGTCCTCACCCCACCTTACCTAATCCTCATCCCCTTCTCCTCACCCACCTTACCCAATCCTCATCCCCCTTCTCCTCACCCACCTTACCCAATCCTCATCCCCCTTCTCCTCACCCACTCCCTATTGCCCTCACCTTCCCCAGCTCCTCACCCTCACCTGTCCTCTTACTCAATGCCCCTATTCCCTACCTTCAACTCTCCTGACTCTGACTGATAGCCTCTTACCCACTCCCTCACCCCCAACCTACTCCCTAACCCCTCAGCCCACTCCCAACACCCTCACTCACTCTGTAAACCCTCATCCCTCTCCCTACCTCTACCTTCAACTCTCCTCACCCTGACTCATGGCCTCTCACCCACTCTGTATACCCTTGCTTAGTCCCTACCTACACACTCACTTCTCTCACCCTTCACCCACCCCCTACCTACACACCCACTCCCCTTACCGCTCATTCACCCTCACACTCTCACCCACCCTACACTCTCACTCCCCTCACCCTCTACACATTCACCCAGCCCTACCTACACACTCACTCCCGTCACCTCACTCACCCCTTCCCTACACTCTTACTCCCCTCACCCACCCCCTAAACCCTCACACTCCTCACCCCACTCACCCCCTACCTACACTCACTCCCCTTACCGCTCATTCACGCCCACACCCTCATCCACCCTACACACTCACTCCCCTCACCTCTCTCACCCTCACACCCTCAGCCACCCTACACTCTCACTCCCCTCACCCTTCACCCATCCCCTACCTACAACTCACTCCCCTCACCACCTCCTACACCCTCACCCACTCTCTAACCCCTCTCTGTCATTCCTTCCCCCACCCAATTCATCATCCCTTTCACTCACTCCTCACCCCTCCCGATTCATTATCCCTCTCACTCACTCCTCACCCCGATCCCTCTCACGCACTCACTCCTCAACCCCGATCCCCCTCACTCACTCCTCACCCCCGATCCCTCTCACTCACTCCTCAACCCCGATCCCCCTCACTCACTCCTCACCCCCGATCCCTCTCACTCACTCACTCCACACCCCGATCCCTCTCACTCACTCCTCAACCCCCGATCCCTCTCACTCACTCCTCACCCCCGATCCCTCTCATTCACTCCTCACCCCGATCCCTCTCACTCACTCCTCACCCCCCGATTCATCATCCCTCTCACTCACTCCACACTCCTTCAATCCTCTCCAATCCCTTCACTCCACACAGCTCCATCAACACCTCCATACACACCCTCACCCACCTATCGGCCTCCTCTCGTCGCTCCATCCGCCAAGAGACAGCGGGAACCTTAAAGCCGCCTACACTGAGCGCGGGTACAACATCTCACCTGCCAATAAACCGACTCCGAGGCTATGGCGGGAGGAAGGCCGCCATCCAGACTCTAGGTTGCCTAGTGACCGCGAGACCGAGAACGGCGACTACGGCTGCGCAAATACGGGGAAATAGCGGCCGAGAGGCGCTTCTGCCGTCGGGGTAGCGTGGCCGAGTGGTCTAAGGCGCTGGATTTAGGCTCCAGTCATTTCGATGGCGTGGGTTCGAATCCCACCGCTGCCAAGGCGTTTCTTTTTGTTAAATTGTTTATAAATTTAATTATCATAATTTGTTTCACATATTATGCAAATATATAAATAAATAAATTTACAAACTAAAAGTATATAATATAACATTATTTTTAATACTTTCTAAATATTACAAAAATTAAAGACCTCGATCTAATAAACTATTAATCATAAAATATCAAATAACCATGAACACATAACTATCAAAATATAATATTACATATTTTGTCAATAATAATAACAAACAATAGTACTGCATGAATTAGAACTTACATTTTGAAAGTGTTTTTAATGGCCAAAACCTGAATGGACATTGAACCCATGAACACTACCTCACTACTTTTTATTATTTCTCTTTTTCAATACTTATTTAATTTACTATTACTTACTGTAATTCATAGTTTTTTTCCCTCTATTATTATATATTGCATTGTTCTGCTGCCACAAAATCAACAAATTTCTCTACATATGCCAGTGATATTAAACCTGAGCAACACACATAAAAATTGCTGGTGAGCATCTATAGGAAGAGGTACAGTCGACATTTCGGGCCAAGACCCTTCGTCAGGACTAACTGAAAGAAGAGATAATAAGAGATTTGAAAGTGGGAGGGGGAGATCTGAAATGATAGGAGAAGACAGGAGGGGGAAGGATGGAGCTAAGAGCTGGAAAGTTGATTGGCAAAAGGGATATGAGAGAATCATGGGATGGGTGTTGCTTGAAATTCCGGCATCTGCAGATTTCCTCGTGTTTGCGCTATTAAACCTGATTCTGATTTCTTTCTTCCATTGATGCTGCCTGGCCTGCTGAGTTCCTCCAGTATTTAGTGTGTGTTGCTCAGTTTTATGAGAGAATTGTTTTAACAAAATTTAATAACAGCAGGTTGTGGTGTGAAATATTCTTGGTGGAGCATGAACTACACACTGTACTCCAAATGTGGTCTGAGATGAAGCAGCAAGGAACAGGGATCTTTGCTGGGAATTATTTGTTGGCCTCTGAATCTTGTGCTTGCTGTAAATAAAGAAATTAGAAGCATGTGTGACAATACAGAAATGACACGATCTACATACATCCAATAAACCAAGTTAGCACTAACAATATGAAGCGATGCTCAGCAATTCTGCTGAACTTGGGGAGTGTGCTATGCTGGAGCTGGAATGTGTGGTGAGGTGACAGTTGCAGGCTGCCCCCAGCATAACCTTAGGTTGTGTTAGTGCTTAACACAAATGACACATTTCACTGTATGTTTCGATGTACACGTGATAAATAAATGAATCTGGATCTGAGGGCGAATTCTTGGAATGTACAATAGAATTCAAGTAAATTACAGTGAGTCCATAGGTTGTGGGGACAGTACAGTGTTGTTTTCCCCTGTTGTTCAAGAGCCTGATTGTTGAGGGGTGATAACTGTTCCTGAATCTGGTGGTGTGGGTCCTATTTCAGGTTGTATACTGTATACATTCTCTGACAGTAAGTAGAACCGTCGAACTATTGAGCATGAGATGAAGAGTCCTTGAAAGTGAGTCCATAGTTTGTGGGAACGTTTCAATCATGGGGCAAGTGAAGTTATCCCCTAATGGGTGAGGGTAACATCTGTTCCTGAACCTGGTGGCGAGTCCTGAAGCTCCTGTACCACCTTCCTGGTGGCAGCAGCAAGAAGAGAGCATGATCTGGATGGCTGGGGTCCTGATGGTGGATATGCTTTCCCAATAGCACTCCGTGCCGACGTGCTCAATGTCGATGTGAAATGAACTGTCCAGATGGCACACAAACAAAAGTTTTTTCTGTATCTGGGTGGAAATAACAACAATAAACCAATTTATCTTTATCATCAAATATTTACTTACTAACGTCCATCACACCAGCTTCTTGCCTAACTGCAGGAGCCCAGCAGAGGGCAGCGCTGACCACCCAATCTGTAGGTCGGTGGCAGATCTTCGAAGGTGGGCAAAATCTTTCAGAATTAGGTTTATTAACACTGACTTATGTCATGAAATTCGTTGTTTCTCGAGAGCAGTGCAGGGTAATGCATAAACTATACTATAAATTACAATAAGAAAGTACACAAAATACTATAAACTAAGAATGTATTTTTAAAATTCATGCAAAAAGAGTATAAAATAGTGAGGTGGGCTATTCAGAAATCTGACTTTGGAAGGGAAGAAGCTATTGCTGAATCATTGAGTGTATGCCTTCAGGCTCCTGTGCATCCTCCCTGATGAGGGGAGGACATGTTCTGGGTGACGGGGGCCCTCAATAACAGATGCCACCTTCCTGAGGCATCGCCTTTTGAAGATGTCCTCAGCGGTAGGGAGGCAAGCGCTGAGTTTGCAACTTTCTGCAGCTTTTTTCTGATTCTGTACATACCAGACAGAATGTTACCCATAGTACATCTATAGAAATTTGCAAATCTTTGGTGACATTCTCAAATTCCTAATGAAGTAGAGTGTGCCTCCTCACGATTGGAATTGGAGTTGGTTCCGGTTCCAATTCGGTGTGTTGGGCCCAGGATAGGTCCTCTGAGAGTCATGAACCCTCCCGACCAGCGAGGGGCGTCAGAGAGCAGCCAATCTCCGCGCACCGAAACTGCTTTGAGTTCTTTAATGACTACTTTTAGCGTTAAGCTGTCAGTGTTTTTCGTGACGTTCTTTATGTGAATGTGGTTTCCGTATTGAAGCACCTTCAATAACTCCAAGAGACTGAAGTAGGGTAAATACTGAAAGGCTTTTATTCGCTGTACAATACTACCTCCATGCTGAGTGTCTGCCCCCAGACTGAGGGGGAGGGGCAAGGCGGAATCACCTTTATTCAGGGCTCTGTGGGAGGAGCCACAGGGGCAGTCAGCAGAGGGGCGTGTCCAGACAGGTAACCCAGTTACAACATATATATGGTTTCCCACACGTATACTTCGCGTTCTTAAGTGATTAGTTTTTGATTTCGACCTGCATGGGTTTCCCATGTTATATGTTCTATTTAAGGCTATTCTGGTCGGGGACCCATTACTGAGTCCTGTGTACACAAGTCGAGCTCTTGGTTTGATTATTCCCTGTATTATTCTCTGAATAAATCTTCATTGTTAATTACTGCTATCCGATCCCAAGTTTGAGCCCACTCATCGGGGGAGCGTTACACTGAGATGTTGACTCCCAGGAATTCCAACCCTGGGGTCTCTCATATTAGTTCCGGCAGAGGTTATCAGACCTTAATTGTTAACTCCGTTTCTTCCTGATCTCAGAATCGGAATTGGGTTTATTACTGACATACTCTCAGTGGCCACTTTACTATGTACAGCAATGGAACCCGGTGTAGTCCTCTGCTGCTTAGCCCATCCACTTCAAAGTTCAATGTGTTGTGCGTTCAGAGATGGTCTTCTCACACCAGTGTGGTAACAGGTGGTTATTTGAGCTCCTGTCAGCTTGAACCAGTCTGGCCATTCTCCTCTGACCTCTCTCATTAACAAGGTGTTTTCACCCACAGAACTGCTGCTCACTGAATGCTTTCTTTTTGTACCTTAACTCTAGAGACTGTTGTGTGTGAAAATCCCAGGAGATCAGCAGTTTGAGATATTGAAACCACCCCGTCTGATACCAGCAATCATTCCACAGTCAAAGTCACTTAGATCACATTTCTTCCCCATTCTGATATTTGGCCTGAACAGCAACTGAACCTCTTGACCATGTCTGTGTGCTTTTATGCACTGAGTTGCTGCCACATGATTGGCTGATTAGATATTTGCATTAACGAGGTGTACCTAATAAAGTGGCCACTGACTGTTGTGAAATGTGCTATTTTGTCACAGTGCCACACATAAAAAATTACTGTGAATTGCCTTATATAGACAGTGCAGAAAGCGAGCAAGATAATGAGGCGGGGGCCGTGGGTTTATGCTCCATTGGGATCTGATGGCGGAAGGGGAGACGTATTTATTTTAACGGTACAGCGTGGAGTGGGCCCTTCTGGCCCTTTGAGCCACGCCACCCCAGCAAATCCCGCCAGACTCAGTTGACCCAAACCTAAACACAGGACAATTGAAATGACCAATTAACCTACCCGGTACGTCTTTGGACTGTGGGAGGAAACCAGAGCACCCGGAGGAAACCCACACATTCCACAGGAAGGATGAACTCTGAACTCTGAACTCTGGAACACCCTGCGGTGAGATAACATCCTGCCAACCGCTAACTACTGTGTTCTTATTCCATTTGGAACTCTTACCCCGCTTTGAACTATATCTTCTGTAAACAAAGTGCTCTATAAATAAAATTATTATTAATGGTAATATTGGGGCCTGGCCCGATGCCGTGGGTGTATCTCCCACCCCAGCAGTGTGACTGGACTGCTGTAAGTACCTGATCTGGTTCACGGATGTAGATCAGTGATAGTCTCCACCCCTACAGGAATTGACTCCATCCCAGATGCCCATATCCAGCCAATGCCTACTTCTTTTCCTAGCCAGGGCCTCAATATCCCTCATCATCCAGGGTTCCCAATTCCTTACCAGCCTTGCCCGTCGCTCTAACAGGGACGTACAGACCTTGCACTCTCATCGTCTCACTTTCAAAGCCTCCCGCTTGCCAGAGATCCTTTTACCCATTAGCAACTTGCCCCAATCCACTTTACCTTTCCCATATCTAATGAAAGGGTTAACTTATGAGGAGTGTTTGATGGCTCTGGGCCTGTACTCGCGGGAGTTTAGAAGAATGAGGAGGGATCTCATTGAGACCTATCAAATATTGAAAGACCTTGATAGAGTGAATGTGTTTCCTATAGTGGGGGAGTCTAGGACCAGAGGGCACATTCTCAGAATAGAGGGATGTCCATTTAGAACTGAGATGAGGAGGAATTTCTTTAGCCTGAAGCTAGCGACTCTGGAATTCATTGCCGTAGATGGCTGTGAAGGCCAAATCGTTGGGTATATTTAAAGCAGAGGTTGATAGGTTCTTGATTCCTGAGGACTTCAGAAGTTACAGGGAGAAGGCTGGGGTTGAGAGAGATAATAAGTCAGCCATTATGGAGCAGACTCGATAGACTAAATGGCTAAGTCTTGCTCTTAAGTCTTATGTTCTAATTTAAAACTAATATAACTCTGGTCACGGGTCCCAAATTGCTCAATTTCCTTTCTTTAATACCGTCAAAATTTGCCTTTCCCCAATTTGGAACTTCAGAACCAGATCCATCCCTTTCCCTAACTAATTAAAGTCTAGTAGAACTATGGTTACTGCTCCCAAATTGCTCCCCACTGTTAGCTCAGTCATTAATCCTGTCCCATTTCCCAAGAAGAGTCAAAACTTCTCTTCTTCGGCCTGCAGTGTCAACTGTCCACCTCTCTCCAGATGCTGCTCGACTTGCTGAGTTTATCCAGTGCTTTGTTTATTGCGTCTGCATTCTCTTGTGTCTCGATTGGTTAATTGGATGCTGCAGATCCCTCCCCTCCAGTGTAGGGATTCCTGACCTTCGTTATGCCAGTGAGCTGAGGGGTCCGGGACCCCACGTTGAGACCCCCTGCTCTAGTGTGTTAGCTGAGTGGTAGGATACAGGAGTTCACTGTTTAACGTGATGCAAATACACAGCTGACTGTGTACCGCTGGATCTCATGCTCCGGCGGAGGAGGGCTCCTCCCGTTGGTGCTGCCCTCCGGTGTTCACTCAGTGGAAGACAAGCTGGATGGCCTTTGCTGCAGCTGCACTTGCACAAGATGAGGAACTGCTGCAGGCTTGTTCTTGCAGAAACGTGGCTCCGGGGCAAAGTCCTATGCACCATCACTCTGCAGGCCGTGGCACTCAGGCACATGGGCTGTATTTTTACTTTTTACCATGATGCTTGCAACTGTATGTTTTTCTGCTACCATAATTATATAATTATATGGTCCATAATTATATGATTATATGGTGGCTTTATTGCGTTCACTCTCCAGAAGTGGCTGCGTGACCTTGGCTTCACGAGAAGAGAGATCCAGCCAACCAGCAGGGCTGTAGCTGAGGCAGCAGAGACAGGATCAGCATGGGTGTGGACCAAGTACGTCCAGAGGGGCAGATAGTCAGACAGTGTATACATACCTTGCAAACCCTTCAGTAGTTGCATAGACACCCGAAGAGTAGACTATCTGTTGGATGGAAGTGACCAACAACTCTGATAGAGGCAGATGCCAAGTTTTTAAACTCACCAGTGGGAGGTGGTGCTGGCCCACCACCTGGAGGGAGTCTTGATCATAAGTGGGCCGAAACTCCTGAAGACAGGTGGCAGATCAACTGATGATCCCACTGGTGATAGCACAGGACAGTTAACATCTTAGTCCACGTGTATTTTCAATTCTTATGTACTATGTGTGACTACTGGTACTGTGCTGTGCGCCTTGGCCCCAGAAGAACACGGTTTCATTTCGCTCTATACAAGTGTACGGTTGAATGACAATTAAGCTTGAACTCTAACTTAAGTTATTCATAGTAATATTACTTTGTGTGTGAGTTACACATACTATTATGTGCTCCTTGGTTCAGAGGAACATTGTTTATTTGGCGGTATATGTGTATATGGTTAAATGACAATAAACAAACTTAAGGAATTGCAAAGTAGGAATAGACTTTCTTTGTGAGCTAGCAGAGGCTAAATGGGCCAAGTGGCCTTCTTCATAGTAAGGAATGATGGTTCTCCAACCATGTGCGTGGTCCGCTCCCCCAGTTTGCCGGGAAGAGGGGGAAACGTCAGCGAGGCAGCCCTACTCGTTGACGGAGGAGCTCACGGGGTTTTAGCTGGAAGGGGTGGTCAGAGGCGGGCTGTGTCACGGGGCAGGGGATGAAGAGCGGTCAACAGCAGAACCACCAGCACAAGGAAAGCAGCTTTCAGCAGCAGACGGAGGGAGGCAGCCCACTGCCGCCACGCTTTTACCAACTGCTTGACGTAATCGGGCAGGTCGTACTTGCTGGGATGGTATCTCAGCTGCTTCCTGGCTTTCTCGATGCTGAAGGTGTGCGTGACAGAAATGTTCCGAACCTGCGGAAAGGAATGTGAGGAGTAACTAAACAGGCAAGGTCACATCACCCGCTAGGGGCCACTCGGCCGGCACTGGCTCCCTGGAATATCCCACGCATCCCCACAGAGCTTCCCTGCTGCTCTTCATCCCTTTCCCATTCTTGTTGGATTTGATAACTTTGCCACGCATGTGAGGATGTATTCAGTGGGGGAAGGGATGAGGAGGGTACCTGCTGGCCACCAACCCATTGCCTGCTTTTGGGTGGAGCGTCTCAGGTGAGGCCAGCACTATGAAGTCGCCCCCTTCCTGAGCCATTAAAGAGCCCATGGCACTATTTATTCTGGGCAATAGAGTCAGAGCACTACGATACAGAAACAAGCCCTTTGGCCCATCTAGTCTGTGCCAATCCATTAATCTGGCTAGTCCCACTGGACCATAGCTCTCCGTACCCCTCCCATCCAAGCACCTGATCCAAACCTCTCTAGTTTGGATGTCGCAGGCAAACCCACATCCGCCACTTCCACTGGCACCTCATTCCACACTCTCACCACCCTCTGAGTGAAGAACTTACCCCTCAGGCTCCCCTTAGATATTTCACCTTTCACCCTTAACCCATGACCTCTAGTACTAGTCTCACCCAACCTCAGCAGAAAAAGTCTGCTCCCATTTATTGTGTATTTGAGTAATATTGCAAATATGTTTTTGATTCCATTCTATCCCCTTTGGTTCAGTCCCTTCCCACCTACATCCATGACAACCCTCATGCCCTCGATCTTCTCAGTAATTTTTAATTCCCTGGTCCTGACTGCCCCAACTTCACCATGGCCATCCAGTCCCAATACACTTCTATCCCCCCATCTGGAAGACCTCAAAGCCTTCTGCTTCTTTCTTGACAGAAGAACCAGCCAATACCCCCTCCAGCAGCACCCTCCTCTGCCTGGCAGAACTGATCCTCACCCTCAACGATTCTTCCCCCCACTTTCTCCAAACTCGAGGGGTAGCCATGGGCACTCACATGGCCCCCAGCCTTGCCTGCCTTTTCAATGGCGATGTAGAACAGTCTATGTCACAGCCTTCCCCAGTTATACTCCCCAACTCTTCCTCCACTTCACCGACAACTGCATTGGCACTGCTTCATGCACCCACGCTGAACTCGTCAATTTCATCAATTTTGCCTTTAGCTTCCACCCTGCCCTTAAATACACTTGGACCATCTCTGATGACTCACTCCTATTCCTTGATCTCTCTGTCTTCATCTTTGGAGACAAACTATCAACCAAAATCTTTTACAAACTTACTGATTCCCACAGTTATCTTGACTATACCCTTCTTACCCCTATCTCCTGTGAAAATGCTATTCCCCTCTCACTGTGTCTGTCCCCAGGTTGCAGCTTTCCATCCCAGGACATCAGCCATGTCCTCCTCCTTCAAAGAACAGGGTTACCCTTCCTCTACTGTTGATTCTGTCCTCACCTGCATCTCCTCCGTTTCCCGTACATCTGCGCACGCTCCATCTTCCCTCTGTCCTTACCTACCACCCCATCAGCCTCAGCATTATCCTCCATCTCCAAAGGGATCCTACCACTAAACACCCTCCCCGCTTTCCACAGAGATTGCTCCACAATTCCCTTGTCCATTCGTCACTCACCATTAATCTCCAACCTGACACCTAACCCTGCAAGAAGCCTAAGGTGCTACACCCGCCCATACACCACCCCCCCTTGCCTCCATTCAGGGCCCCAAACAGTCCTTCCAGGTGAGGCAACACTTCACCGCTTTGTCAAGCACTTCCACACCATTGACCACAAGTGGGTGGCCAAAGATTTTAATTCCCGTTCCCATCCATTCCAACATGTCGATCCATGGCCTCCCTCTGGGCAGAGGAGCAACACCTTGTATTCTGTCTGGGTGGCCTCCAGCCTGATGGGATCAACATCGATTTCTCCTTCTGGTAACCCCTCTACTCCAATCCCCACTCTGACCCTGCACTTCTTCTCACCTGCTTATCACTTCCCCTAGGTCCCTTCCCTTTCACTGACGGTCCACTCTCCTCTCCTATAAGGTCCTTTCTTCTCCAGCCGTTGACCTTTCCCACCCACGGCTTCACCTATCACCTTCTAGCCAGCCTCCTTCCCCACCCCCCACCTTTTTATTCTGGCATCTTCCTCCTTCCCACTCGGTCCTGAAGAAACGCCCCAGCCCAAAATGTCAACTGTTTATTCCTTTCCATAGATGCTGAGTTCTTCCAGCACTTTGTGTGTATTACTTTGCAAATATATTGTTTGATTAAGTATTCTTGTTTATTTAAATAATTAATTACAGGCTATATGTGAAAGCAGGTGAGTTGCACACATCATAACTCTCCTATGTTATACGTGTGTGTCTCGCTTAAAGTAAAAACAAAACTAGGTACATCATTCCTGGCTTCATGCTTTTGCGTTCAATTAGTTGAAAGTTTTGGAGTTACAAAAACATCACATTTACCCTGTCCGTCCTGCACCCTCAGCCATCAGTCAGCCTGAGTTTAGAGGACTGTGTATGTGCGTGCATATGTGGGAGGGAGGGAGGCACGAGGCTTGTTTCCCTGTTGATGCTCGGTATGTTTTACTGTGTTCTGTGCTCTGCCGAGCGTTGTGGGTATGCTACGTCACTGAGGTGACCCCAGCACAATCCTTGCTGATTTGATGTGACGCCGACAACCCATTCCACCGTGCGTTTCAATAAAGCTAATCTCGAATCAACCACACTGCCTGCAACCTAAGGAGACTGCAGGGTCGTGGACACAGCTCAGCACATCATGGAAACCAGCCTCCCCTTCTCGCTGCCTCAGTAAAACAGTCAGCATAATCAAAGACCCCACCCATCCTGGAGATTCCCCCTTCTCCCGCTCCCATCAGACAAGAGATACAAAAGGCTGAAAGCACCTACCACCGGGGTCGAGGACAGTTTCTACCCCCCTGTTATAAGACCAGTAAATCTCTTGTACAATAGAGATGAACTCTGAACCCTTGATCTACCTCGTCATGCACTCTCCCTGTAACTGTAAAACTTTATTCTGCATTCTGTTGTTGCTTTAACTTCTGCTACCCTGATGATTTCACCCCCCCCACCTTCTTATTCCGGTTTCGCCCCGCCCCTTTATTTCCGGTCCTGATGAAAGCTCTTGGTCTGAAAGGTTGACTGTTTATTCCCCTCGATAGATGCTGCCCGACTTTGAGATCCTCCAGCACTCTGTGTGTGCTGCTCTGGATTCCCAGCACCTGCAGAATCTCTGGTGTCTGGGACTGGGTCTGTTGGTCAGTACCTCGGTGCAGGTGAGCAGGGGAGGGATCTCCACCACTGGTCTCAGGACCATGTGCAGATATTCCATCAGAGCAGCTGCAAGACAGAAGAAGAGGTTGTGATGATGGTGTGAGAGGTCCTTCCTATCTGTGACACCCATTGTTCGGGCTTTTATCTTGAACTATAGACCTGTCAGCTTTTAATTTGACAGCGCTGCCACCTCAATTTTGAAATTCCGTCAGATTACATCAGGAGGGCGGCCATTTTGTTTTTTAGTACAAATTTTCAGTCGGACTGAAGTACAGATACATAATCCTGTGTTGCCTGTCTTCCATTTGCACCATCAAAATCATCGTCATTTTACTCTTCATCGATTGTGCATGTCGGTGGGGTGGCAGGGTGGAGATCTGACCCTACCTAAGGGGGCATAAGGCTCTCCTTCTCTTGGGCAAGGGGTACCACCTGCTTAGCTCCCCCCCAACCCAATCAGAGTCTTGTGAACCCATGGGAGCAGGTGGTGGATGGTCGTATGTGGAGCTGGTGCAGATCACAAGTTTTGTTATATTGACAATCTCTGAAGAGTATTGATAATGGCTGGGGACACCCGTCTTGTACAGACATTGCACAGAAGGCAATGGCAAACCATGTCTGTAGAAACATTTGCCAAGAACAATCACGGTCATTGAAATACCACAATTGCCCACGTCACGTAATGAACGCACACGCGGAGCTTTGACGCTCCTGACTCCCATGTTCAGCTGAGTGGAGTTCGGCTTTCTGTTGAATTGTGTACTTCCTGTTCCACACGCAGAGCCATACACTCATCAAACCGTGCCGCAAATGGCAGGCCCGGGGAACCTGCACCTGGACAAAACGTACTGCCCGACTGCTGTGGGAGGGAGCTTGGGCAACAGGCGGGAGATCCTCACTAAAGCGACGTGGATGAATGAGGCAGTGGAACAATGGCCGCACCCTCACATTACCCCTCCCTCTCCAACATCCCCTCCATCTCACTCCCTCTCTGTCCCTATCCACCTGCTCCCTCCCTCATCCTTGGGAGAGCTAAAGGGTGGAGGAGGGGCGAGGGGAGGAAGAGGCGGAAGGCAGACCTCTCTTTCTGCCACTCCCCCATCTCCAGCCTCTCTCCCTCTCTTGTTGATGGTGAGATGGGTATGTCTGGCCAAGGTCAGGATTATCAGCACAGAGATATGGAAAAGACAAAACCACCCAGAGCCACGACAAATGATGCTATCTCACCTGCTGTGTAAACAAGCCGGGTGGGAACATGGAGCCAAGATCGGTAGCCTAGCTTTACAGACTAGTGGGGAGGGGAAGAGAGAGACATTGGGTGAGTTCAGAAACAGCTGATTCCACTGCAACCCCACTTCCTGCGACGGAACAGGTGGAGGCTACAACCCTCTGCAACTTTTCCCGATCTTGTGCATTGGCGCTACCATACCTGACCGTGATGCCCCCAGTCAGAACGCTCTCCATTACATATCCATAGAAATTTGCAAACATCTTTAGTGACATACGAAAGTTCAAATGAAGTTACTATCAAAATACATAAATCCACCATATACAACCCTGAGATACATTTTCCTGTGGGCATACTCAAAAAATCCATAATAAAACAACAGCCATAATAGAATCAATGAAAGACCATACTGACTTGGGTGTTCAATCCGAGTGCAAAAGACGATAAATTGTGCAAACACAAAATAAATAAATAAATAATAATATGTTAAATGCCCCATAACGGGTTAAAGAACCAGCAGAAATGGAAAACACCTTGGCCTCTGGTATTGCTGTTAACTAACGCTCGTTTATCAGTAACTACGCAATACAGTAATACAAATTCAGATATATCAAACAGGTTAGCAAAGTTCATGCATATATAAGTGTGGAAATATAAAACCAAGCTTCTTCAAGCCTAGGGGGTAAATGGATACAGTCTTACGGTGATGGGTAAATGAAATCAGTTCAGTTCGTGGTTATTAAGTTGAGTAGTGATGGACAGAGAGAGATGTTGTAGTTGTTTGAGTAAGTCGATACTGTTGATTCTTCCCATGGTCCTCCGAAACTTCCAAGTTAGCCAAACTTGACTCATTTAAGAGCACCGTCTTCAAGCGATAATCAACCAACCTAGGCAAAGGTTAGACACACTGGTAGATTCCACAGGGTTGCTCTTTCATGCACTATACATTGATCCCTCACAATCGATCCTCAGTCCCACACTCGTGGGCACCTGGACAGGATAGTGGTAACTTCACCACACCTTAGTGTGTCTGCGTGTCCTGTGAAACAAGCAATTACACTGGTTTAAATACTGTTGTGCTGAACACCAGCTGTCCATCAAATAGCTCCTCCTCTCTCTCTCTGTAGGAACTCAGAAGCTGGCAGTGTCCTTGCAGAAATACCAAACAAACTGTGAGCAGACTTCGCCCCTCTCCCTCTCAGTAACAAGTTGTTTGTGCTGTACAGCTGCACGCGCTCTCTCTCTTTTTAAAAGCACAGTCCTTAATGAATAACTCAGGATATCGTCACACCTCCCTCCTTTTGGGAAAAATTTTGATGAAGGAGCAAAATTTTTAGTCTAACAGTAGATTACAAATTTTGAAACAATACATGTATAATTATCAGATAACAGAGCAAAACATGTACAATTTCTAACTTAATATCTGGATAAACAATCAGCTATAATGTCAGTACCTTTCACATGTTTTATTTTCAGTTCATATTCTTGCAAGATCAGACTCCAGTTTAATAACCTTCTATTCTTATCCTTCATTTCCCCCAGAAACACTAACAGATTATGGTCCGTATAAACCACAAGTGGTTTCTGGGCAGGACAAACATAGACTTCAAAATGTTGTAAAGCCAGAATAAGTGATAGCAACTCCTTTTCCGCAGTAGAATAATTTTTCTGGAGCACATTAAATTTCTTTGAGAAATAAGCTACTGGATGTTCAATTTCACCATCATCCTTCCTGTAACAGTACTGCCCCAGCAGCTTCATCACCAGCGTCTGTCGCTATAGAGAATGGTTTTGAAAAATCAGGTGCTTTGAGCAGAGGATGATAACACAGAATAGTTTTTAGTCATTCAAATGCCTCCTGGCAAAGGTCACTCCATACAAATCTTTCACTCTTCCCTAGGAGTTTTGTTAGGGGGAGAGCGATGTTTGCCAAGTTCTTACAAAACTTACAGTAATACCCAACCATTCCTAGGAACCTTCTTAACGCTTTCTTGCCCGTCGAAATGGGAACTTCAGCAATGGCTTGAACCTTGGCCTGTACAGGAGCCAGTTGGCCCTGGCCTACTACATAGCCCAGATATGTAACAGTAGCATGTCCAAACTCACTTTTAGCGAGGTTCACAGTAAGATTGGCCTTGGAAAGCCTGTGTTATGTACCCCATAACTGGGTTGCCAATGGAAATGGAATGCTCGTTGGAGTCTGTGATTACTAGGAACTAATAAAGTTTTATTAAAGAAATAAGTAATACAGTACACTAATCGCAAGGATATAAATGTAACAGGTTAGCAATGATAATACACACATATACACAGAAATAGGGTAATAGGAATCAACCAAACTCTATCGCAGTCTAGGGGTAAAATGATCAGTCTTAAGTGAAGCAGAGTTCAGTTCAGTTTAGTGCAGTTCGAAGTAATCGCTGTTGTTGTACCGTTGGAGAGAGAGAGAGAGTGAGAGATGCAGTTGGTTTCGGGCAGACCTTTTGATGTCTTCTGATCCCGCTGTGGTCACCGACTGTGACCCTCCGTTCCAGATACGATCGTTCTTCCGCAGTGAACCCGGCACCCGGGCAAGGGCGGGTTCCCCCCAGGTTCCCACCGATTGTACCTTTACACCCTGTGAGCCTCTGATCGATTCCCATGAACCGGTCCTCCAAACTCCTACCAACTTGTGGGGGCACACTGCTCTTTCCAGGGTCTCGTGGCGTGTTGTGCCTTAGCAAACCTGCTCTTTTTATTCCCCTGCTGGGGTATCACCTGTCCATCAAACTTCAAACAGCTCAGGTTCAAAGCAAACGGTCTGTTAATATCTGAATTGTGTTTCTTTCTCATTAATATCTCTCCTCTCTCTTATTAGCATTTTGAATGTTTCTCCATTGTCTTCCGTTATCTCTCTCATTAGCATCATCCGTCCGGTAGCTCTGCTTGGCGTCACACATGACACCTGTCAAATAGCTTTTCTACAGCTGCAATATGTTCTTCCCACATGTCCTTCCATACACCAGATAATCAATATAAGCCCCTGTATTTTCTAAACCCTCAATCACTGAATTCATCATCCTTTGGAATGTCCCTGGAGCACTTTCCATCCCAAAGAGTAAAATATTGTACTCATACAGTTCAGATGGGGTCACAAATGCAGATATTTCTTTAGCCCTTTCTGTCAAAGGAACACACCAGTATCCTTTTAACAGGTCAATCTTTGTAAGGTATTTAGCCTTCCCTACTCTATCAATACAGTCATCCACTCTTGGGATAGGATAAGCATCTGTCTTGGTTATTGCATTAACTTTCCTGTAGTCAGTACAGAATCTAATGCCTCCGTCCAGCTTAGGGACAATAATGCGGGGTGATGCCCAGTCTGGGGTAAATGGCCTATAATGCCGGCTGTCAGCATGTATTCAATTTCTTGTTTAACCATTTTATTTTTGTCTTGCCTCATTCTGTACGGGTGCTGCCTAATTGGATCAACTTTATCTACAATTACGCCATGCACTGCAGCCGCACACTATCTTGGAATGTCAGGGAATAAATATGTACACTTGCTAATTAAGCCTTTCAAGTGTTTTTGTTGCTCAGACTCTAAATGATGGATTTTACAGTCAAGATTTTCCAAAACAACAGTGTTTTCAAGCTTTGTGGAAGACTACACTGAGTTCATTAAAATTATCTGGTATCTCGGTACCAGGCTCCACAGCTTCATATGTTTTCATAACAGTACTCACAGGCGCTATCCTATCATACCAGTGTTTCATTTTAATTTGAGCATTCTGCAAAATCTGCTTTGCAAGGTCTCAAGCCTTGTTAAGCCTATCTCGAAACTTCAAAACATAATCCAGCACACTGACACATACTTTCGGATCAGACCACTGTTGTCTGACCAAGGTCAAAGGTCTTCTGGGCCTGTGACCGAAAACAAGCTCAAACAGACTAAACCCCAATGATTCTTGAATCAAATCCTTAACAGCAAATAAGAGTAAGGGAACCCCCTCATCCCAGTTTTTTTCCATTTTCCACACAATACATTTTAATCATGGTCTTAAGAGTGGAGTGGAACCGTTCCAAGGCTCCCTGGGACTCTGGGTGATATGCAGATGACACAATGTGCTTAGCTCCCAGTTCTCTAACTATCCCCTGGAATGTTCTCGAAGTAAAGTTACTGCCCTGGTCAGATTGAATTTCTTTGGGCAGACCTACCAGTGTGAAAAACTTGCTGAGTGCTTTTACCACAGTCTTGGCCTGGATGTTTCTGAGAGACACTACTTCAGGGACCTAGATGCAGTACACATAATTGTGTACAGAGCATTCCACAGACTCACTACTCTCTGGCTAAAAAAACTCTTTACCTGAGTATATTCTGAGGCTGTGCCCTCTAATTCTGGATACCCCCACCATAAAAACACCCACCCTATTTAGTCCTTTCAACATTCAGTAGATTTCAATGAGATCCCCCCCCCCACATTCTCTAGGCAGCCAATGGGGAGAGAGTAGGTCATGTGACATTAGATTGACAACACCCAGCTCCGCCCCAAGCCCCCCCTCACTGATTGAGCCCAGTTCCAGATCCCCCCTCATTCTCCTGAACTCCAGGGAATACAGCCCGAGAGCTGCCAGATGTTACTCGTACGGTAACCCTTTCATTCCTGGAATCATTCTTGTGAATCTTCTCTGAACCCTCTCCAATGTCAGTATATCTTTACCAAAATAAGGAGCTCAAAACTGCACACAATACTCCAAGTGTGGTCTCACGAGTGCCTTATAGAGCCTCAACATCACATCCCTGCTCTTATATTCTATACCTCTAGAAATGAATGTCAATATTGCATTTGCCTTCTTCACTACCGTCTCATCCTGGAGGTTAACTTTTAGGGTATCCTGCACAAGGACTCCCAAGTCCCTTTGCATCTCTGCATTTTGAATTCTCTCCCCATCTAAATAATAGTCTGCCTGTTTATTTCTTCCACCAAAGTACATGACCATATATTTTCCAACATTGTATTTCATTTGTCACTTCTTTGCCCATTCCCCTAAACTGTCTAAGTCTCTCTGCAAGCTCTCTGTTTCCTCAACACTACCCACTCCTCCACCTATCTTTGTATCATCAGCAATGTCATGATAATCGTTGGGGATTTTAACATGAAAATGATTGGGAAAATCAGGCCAGTACTGGACCTCAGGAGAGAGAATTTGTAGAATGTCTAAGGGGTGGCTTTTTAGAACAGCTTGTGGTTGTGCCCACTAGGGGATTGGCTGTGCTGGATTGGGTGTTGTGCAATGATCTGGAGGTGATAAGAGAGCTTAAGGTTAAGGAACCCTTGGGGAACAGTGATCACAATTTGCTCCAGTTCACTTTGAAATTTGAGGAGAAACTAAATTTCCTCTGGTCCTAGACACTCCTAGAACCATCCTCTCCACAACCACCCTATCTTGGCCTTTCAATATTCGATAAGTTTCAATGAGATCCCCCCACATTCTTATAAATTCGAGTGAGTACAGGCCCAGAGCCATCAGATACTCTTCATACATTAACCCTTTCATTCCTGGGATCATTGTCCTGACCCTCTCCGATGCAATCACAACTTACTTTCTTTCTTTTTCTTTGGCGTGTGCTTTCGTGCGTGTGTGTCTGTGTGTCCGTGATGATGGATTTTTCACGGCTTTTTCACAAGGCGCAGAGCGAGAGAGAGACTGTGAGGCGAGCCACTCCTCACACAGACATTTCGCAGTATATTCCCTTTATTTTACGAGGTTGAGTTGCGATCGAGACACTCAACCCGGCACAGATGGAAAGCGTACTCGGGAGCGGACCCGACTGGTTTCGAACCTGGGAACCTCCGCTCCCGGGTCTGGCGCTGATGTCGTTGTGCCACCAGCCGGCCCGCCATCACAATTTCCTTAGGTAAGGGGCCCACCCCAGTGACCAGCTCCAGACTGGCTGCTCCCAGCTGCCCAGCCAGCCAAGCAATACTCAGCCTTTCCTCTGTACTGTGCACTCAATGGTCTCTTCATTCAGTCGCTCCTGTTCCTGGTCTCCATCCGCTTCAAGGTTTGACGTGTTGTGCATTCAGAGATACTCTTCTGCACAACATTGTTGTATCATGATAATTACATCAGCAGTTTCTGAGATACTCAAACCACCCTGTCTGGCACCAACAATCATTCCACTGCCAAAGCCACTTGGATCACATTTCTTCTCCATTCCGATGTTTTAAACTGAACAACAGCTGAACCTCTTGACCATGTCTGCATGCTTTTACGTATTGAGTTGCTGCCACATGATTGGCTGATTAGATATTTGCACTAACAAGTAGGTGTACCTAATAAAGTGGCCACTGAGTATAAATGGGAAAAACGCTAGAGCCATGTGGTTATTGTTGAGGGAAACACGGACAGAGACAGTTTACATCTCAAATAATTTTGCTGCATCTTCGTCAGTTTCCAAATATGTATTGTCACGAACCCCGTGACGGGAATAAAGGACCAGCAGAGATGGAAAATACTTTGGAGTCCAGTATTGTTATAAAGTAATAATATTTATTAGTAACTACACAATACAGTAATATAAATGTAGATAAATCAAACAGGTTAGCAATGACTACATAAAAGTAAGTGTGGAATATATGTGTATGAGAAACCAAGCTTCTTTAAGTCTAGGGGTAAAAAGATAGTCTTACGATGATGAGTAAACTTCAGTTCAGTTTGGTTCGTGGTATTGAGTTGAGTAGTGATGGAGAGAGAGAGGGAGAGATTTGAGTCTACAGGCGAGCTGACGCCGTCGATCTTCTCGTTGTCCTTCGAAATCCTTTAAAAGTCACCGACTGTGACTTTAACAAAGGGGACTGGTTTTCTGTGGTGGAGCTATCCCCCAGGCGAGGGTGGACACATGGACAACTCCCTACCAGTCAACCCTTTTCCTTTCCACTGCAAGAGCGACGGATCGATCCGCCTGATCCATCCTCCAAAACCCACTTTTCCTGCGGGCACAACAATGCTCATTCAGTGTCCAGAACATGTGTCTGAGGTCTATCTTCCTGTGCTGAGCATCAACTGTCACTCAAATAACTCCTCCTTCCTTTGTCTGTGAAAGAAATGCAAGCAGGCAAAAGTCCTTGAGAAGTGTCAACAACCTGCCGAAAATCATAACATTGAGTGTCCATTAAATAACGCTGCCTTCGGTCACCATAGCAACTTACGAGCTGCTCGGTGCTGTCTCCAACTCAGCAGAAATCCAAAAGTTAACCAGGTCTTTCTCGTTCCTTAAAGTGACAGTCCAACAGTTAGTCTTCGTCTCTCTCTCTCTCTTCAAAACAAGATTTCAATGTTAAATAACTCTCTTTCTCTTTTCAAAAGCACAGTTAATAGGGGTGAACAAACACATTTCATAGGGGTAATTCCGGACCCCGTCACAGAATCATACACAAATAACTTGTTAAAGAGTTGAAGACCACGAGTGAAAGACGCTGGTGTAAATTATCCACACAATTCTTAGTACGGAAAAAACGCTCCAAAAGCCACCTGGAAACTTAATACAAATCCTTTAGATCCTCGGCATTGCTTTTTGAGGGAGGGTAAGATCCAGTGGGCAAGCATTCCCAAGAGAAAGGACCGAATCTGACGTTCAGGTAGGATTAACCAAGACTAGGAACAATTTCATATTAAAGCCATGATACAATGAGTTATAAACGAGGTGTGTTCCCTCACTTTCCCACACCTTCTTCCTGAAATGTTAACTCTGCTTCTCTCTCTACAGGCGCTGACTGACCTGCTGATTGTTTTCTGAATTTGCTGATCTTACTTCAGATTTCAGTGAAAATGAACTGGTGTTCCATGCCAGCATGCCCACCTGAGCCCCTTTCCGTTCTCCTGCGTTTGACCTGTCTCCCTCTCTTCTCACTGCTACCATCGGGCGGGAGGTGCAGGAGTCTTGTGTCCTGAGCGGCCAGGTTCAGGAGCAGGTGGTGCCCTGGAGCCACTGGACTCCTGGCCTTCACTCGCCCCGGTGTTGAACCGACTCTGTTGCCTGTAGACTCACTTTGGGGGACTCTGCCTTTGTTCTGTAGGAACTTCCAGGGATTCTCTTGTATTTATTTATTTTCCTGTGGATGCCAGCAAGAAAATAAATCCTAGTGTTGTTTATGGTGTCCTGTACGTACTTTGGTAATAAGTTTACTTTGGATTTTGAAATTTCCAGCATCTGCAGTACAATTTTTTCCAGGAGTTAAGAAGCTGTGAGGTAATTCCAAAGGCGCGGGTCTCGAAGGGTGTGTGATTCCTCCGCCAGCTGGTGATGTGTTCTAAGCTTCACCGGATTTTGAGCCTCGTGTTGGTTGCTTTTCCAAAAGTAAACTTCTATTGACAACAAAAGAAGCACAATTAGCGAGAACAGCCGTGGGCAAATGATGAGATTTTACACGTTATAACGATCAGGCCAACCTGCTTCTGTCCCACTGTTTCGTACTTTAAGAGGGCAGCTCATCAATAGGATTTCCACAATGGAACAAGTCAGCAAATAGATTTCCCATCTGTGATACAACCCACCAATAGGATTTCCTCTCTGTAGTAAAACCCACCAATAGGATTTCCTCTCAGTGGTAAAACCACCAATACGATTTCCTCTCTGTAGTAAAACCCACCAATAGGATTTCCTCTCAGTGGTAAAACCCACCAATAGGATTTCCTCTCAGTGGTAAAACCCACCAATAGGATTTCCTCTCAGTGGTAAAACCCACCAATAGGATTTCCCATCTGTGATACAACTTACCAATAGGATTTCCTCTCAGTGGTAAAACCCACCAATAGGATTTCTTCTCAGTGGTAAAACCCACCAATAGGATTTCTTCTCAGTGGTAAAACCACCAATACGATTTCCTCTCTGTAGTAAAACCCACCAATAGGATTTCCTCTCAGTGGTAAAACCCACCAATAGAATTTCCTCTCAGTGGTAAAACCCACCAATAGGATTTCCCATCTGTGATACAACTTACCAATAGGATTTCCTCTCAGTGGTAAAACCCACCAATAGGATTTCTTCTCAGTGGTAAAACCCACCAATAGGATTTCTTCTCAGTGGTAAAACCCACCAATAGGATTTCCTCTCAGTGGTAAAACCCACCAATAGGATTTCCTCTCAGTGGTAAAACCCACCAATAGGATTTCCTCTCAGTGGTAAAACCCACCAATAGGATTTCCTCTCAGTGGTAAAACCCACCAATAGGATTTCCTCTCAGTGGTAAAACCCACCAATAGGATTTCCCATCTGTGAAACAACCCACCATAGGATTTCGCTATGTGATACAACTTACCAATAAGTTTTCCTCTCTGTGGTAAAATCCACCAATAGGATTACCCCAGAGGGATATAAGTTACCAATACAATTTCCCCAACAAGAGAAGATCTGCAGAAGCTGAAAATCAAAGTAACACACACCAAATGCTGGAGGAACTCAGTAGGCCAGGCAGCACCTATGGAAAGGAGTAAACAATCGACGTTTTGGGCCGAGACTCGTCATCAGAACCTGACCAATACATACATTTCATGTGTATTAATACAATTTCCCCTCTGTGTACAACCCACCAATAGGATTCCCCCTCTTAATACAGCCAATAGAATTTTCCCTCTGTGGTAGAACTTACCAATAAGATTTTCTTTCTGTAGTACAACTTACCAATAGGATTTTCTCTCTGTAATACCAACCCACCAATAGGGATTTAGCTGCATCATGTAGGCCATCAATCACGGTTGAACATGCCCCTGTGTGTCTGTAGATGAGTCAGGCAGTGATACTGTCCTGTCTGATAGCACAGTGAAACCTCTTCAAAGTGATCGTGAGGGTAGATAACTGGGGCTGGAACAGAAGATCCCAGCTGTCACACCCACCTGAAGGAACGGGCTTGTGTCAGGAACCGCCGAGCTTTAGTAATTTCTTCAGAGAGCCTCTTTAGATCGTCACCCTCAAAGGCAGGAAGGTTGGGGTTCTGTAAGCAGAGAAACAGACAAAAGAGCCACTGAAGGACACACTTATTAAAGACTGAGGTTTTAAGGGCTAATGTCCCACTAAACAATAAACACTGTATAACTCTCCATCAAACTCAAAGGCTGTGTTACCCAACTACGGTTGCATAGATCGTGTTTCAGGTCCCAGTCGAACTGCTGGGGCAGAGAACGTGACTGTCAGTACAAGGACCCGGCATTTCTTATACAATCAAACAGCAGGAAAGCAGGCCCTTTGGCCCATCGAGTCCATAGTGACCCTCACCTATTTTCCCAATCCTACACTAACGCCATGTTCCTATCAATTCCTCCCCCCCCAGATTCTACCAAAGACATCCAAGACCACGTTTGGAGTATTGTGTGCAATTCTGGTCACCCTGCTACAGGAAGATGTCATTAAACTAGAAAGGGTGCAAGAAAGATTTGTGAACATGTTCCTGTGAATGAAGGGCTTTTAATTTAGAGATTTTTGGTTCTCACACATCCTTAAATTATGCTGATCACACATTGCTAATAATCCTGCCCTTACTGGGAGACTTCGCTGTAGTTTTAGTCATGAATTTTGTTTTGCTATGATTGCTAGAGATTCTCTGTTGAGTAAGTAAAACAGAATATTTGCTGTTCTGTGAACAAATTAAGTCCGTTTGCTGTTCTACGAATAGACTCTGTTTGTCATTTTATAAACAAATAGACTCTGTTTGTTACGTTTGTTGTTCTGTAAACAAATAAACTTTGTTCGTTGTTCTGTGAACAAAGAGACTATCCACTGGCTTCATACAGGTGTCAAATATCAGTATAGAAATTATCAGTTACAACAGGAAATTAGATAACAACTAGTAACTTTAAATAAAGTAATTTCATTAACTTACATCTTCATCAGAAAATCCTTCCGCTATCATCTTGTGCGCCACCAGCTGCCCATCAAGGGCTCCATGACAACGATGGAAACGCCCTCTGGTCTGGGCTGCCAGATTCTTGAGGAACTCATCGGCAATGCTGTCGATAAAACACCAGGGATTAATAGGCCGACTGGGCAGAATCTGTCCGCATCAACAGAGGGTCCAGGATGAGTGGGGAGTCTCCTGTCGGTCCCACTTTCCCCCCATTTCCCATTGCTTCCCAGTAACTGTAACTAGCTGGTTAACACACTGCTCCTCTATTCATTTCAAAAGTTCAAAGTAAATTTATTTTCAGAGTATGTACTGTATCTGTCACCAGATACTATCCTGAGATTCATTTTCTTGCATGCATTCACAATAAACAAAAATCCAGCAGAACATGCCGGAGTATTGTGAGCAGCTTTGTGCCCCCCCATCTAAGAAAGGATGTGCTGGCGTTGGAGAATGATCCTGGGAACGAAAGGGTTAATTGATGAGGTTAGGACAAGTGTTTGATGGCTCTGGGCCTGGACTTGCTGGAGTTTAGTAGAAAGTGGGGGGTGGGGAGAGAATGTCATTGAGATATGCCAAATATGGAGTGGAATGCATGTTTCCAATAATGGGGGAACGAAGGCCCCAGAATAGAGGGATGTCCTTTTAGAACAGAATTGTTTTTAGCCAGAGGGTGGTGAATCTGTGGAATTCGCTGTCACCAACGGCTGTGGAGGTCAAGTCACTGGGTACAGATACCAGTGATATTAAATCAGATTGTGATTCTATACTCAAAGTGGAGATTTGATTAGTCAGGTTGTCCGAGGTAATGGGGAGAAGGCAGAGAGTGGAGTTGAGAGGATAATGAATTAACCATGATGGAATGATGCAGCAGACTCGATGGGCTGAATGGCCAACAGTACATCTTATGGTAAGTCAGTGGGAGGATAGTGTATAGGTCAACAGCGAGAGACACAGCTCCAGATCCGGGTGGGGACATGGCAGATGTTTAATCCGAGGTGTTACACTTTGCAGGTCACACGTAACTGGGCCGTTAATGGCCGGCTCCTGAGGAGCACTGGTGTACAGAGGGAGGTCGGGGGGCAATCTACGGCTCCCTGTAAGTGACCACGCAAGTAGACAGGGTGGTAGGGGAGATATTTGGCACATTTGCCTTCACTGGTTTGGCTACTCGGCCAAGAGGAGCACAACCTTGTCGTTGGGTTTGGAGGCTCGCCTGCCTTAATGACCCGGAGAGCTACGCTGGCCGGAGTCAGGGTTTTATGCTTTGGCTCTTGGTAGGTTCATCCATGCCAAACAGGTCAAAGGGTGAGAGGTCAGACTAAGAGTGGTCCACCAGTCCTCCAGGGTCAG
This sequence comes from Mobula hypostoma, assembly GCF_963921235.1. NCBI lineage: Eukaryota > Metazoa > Chordata > Chondrichthyes > Myliobatiformes > Myliobatidae > Mobula > Mobula hypostoma. Next base: position 147,966,724 of record NC_086105.1, read on the forward strand.
AGGCTCGACGCAGGGCTAATCACCCTGACTGGTCGAACAAAACTGATATGGAAACAGCAATGAAGAATCCTTCTACAGCCCACCTGTGTGGGACAGTATTCCAGGGAGAGACACAGGTAGAGGACCTTCACCGCTGCCTGAATGCCAGCGGGGTAACGGGCAGGAAGTAAGGAAGGTTTGCACAAGGAAGTCATGTTGCAGTTGTTAGGAGTTTACAATTGGGAGTTTTGGGTGCTGTTCTCTTTGCCACATTAGAGGGGGTGATATGGAGCTTTTGGAGAGACCACAATATATAGGAGCAGAATTAGGCAATTTGGCCCCTCTAGTCTGTTCTGCTATTTCATCACAACTGCTCCAATTGCCTTTCAGCCCGAAGCTCCTGCCTTTGCCCCGTATTCCTTCACGTTCTGACTAACCAAGAATCTCTCAACCTCTGCCTTAAACAGACATAAAGACTTGGCCTCCACAGCTGCCTGTAGCAAAGAATTCCACAGATTTACCACCCTCTGGCTAAAGAAATTCCTCCTCATTTCCATTCTAAATGGACACTCCTCTACTCTGAGGCAGTGCCCTCTGGTCCGAGACTCCCCCTCCATAGGGAACATCCTCTCCACATCCACCCTATCTAGGCCTTTCAACATTTGATAGATGACAGGGGGCAAGAATTTTTTTCATATAGAGTGGTGGGTGCAAGCAGATATGATCAAGGTGATTAGGAGGCATTTTACACCGTCCCATGTGGGGTGTAGGGGATGTCCAGAGAGGGGTAACACCTCTGGCGAAGGGGTTTGTCGTGTCCAGTCTGGGGCAGCTCGCTCACCCTTGGTCCCCACCAAACACTCGGCTCTCACCTGTGGCTCTGAGTAGCGGTTTGCATGGGACAGAGGCCACACCCCAGTACACCACTTTGACGGGTGAGGGTAAACCAGGTGAGGGTACCTGGCAGCCTCTCACCTCAGTGAGTTAGGGATATGCTTGTCCAAGCATGCACACTTAGCCCTGGAGGACTGGGCGGATGAGACCTACAGAGGTTGGAAAGTGGTATTGTAACGCTCTGTGGACAACGAGGCAAAGACATGATAAACCAGTACTACACAGGCCCATGAACAAGAGGGATATGGTTGACGTGCTGGCAGGAGGGATGAATAATCTGTGGGCCAATTTGCTGTCCCGCCCTGCATTCACCTGTCGGTGCAGTTGAACGAGACGGTGTGGACTTTCACTCCCCGGCCGAGGTTCATCTGCTGCGTCTCCTCCAGAACCAGCTGGCAGCTGGTATTGGGCTTGCCGTCCGTCAGCAGGTAGACTCCCTGCACGTCCACATGCTGAAAGGCCCTCTGTTAGCAAGAGACAGCAGGTGAGACCTCCACCACCCTCAGCTCTCCAATGCAGTCGGCTGCCCTCACCCACACCCGCGTTACTTTCACACAAGCCTCCCTGCAGAATCTGATCTCAGAAGAACATAAAAAAGAGCAGTCGTCGGCCACTCGACCCTGGAGCCTGCTCCACCAATCAATACAATCATGGCTAGTCCGACTGTCTCAGCTCCACCCACCTCTGTTTTCCCTGTAATCCTTAATTCCCTTTATAAGCAAAAATCTATCTGACTGTGTCTTAAATATATTTAATGATGTAGCCTCTACTGCCTCCCTGGGCAGAGAATTCCACAGATTCACCACTCTCTGGGAAAAAACTTTTCTTGTTATTTGCTTATTTAGAGATCCAGGCCAACGAGCCCACTCTGCCCAATTAACCTGCTAACCCATCTGTACGTCTTTGGAACGTGGGAGGAAACCAGAGCACCCAGAGGAAACAGACACAGCCACGAGGAGAACGTACAGACAGTGGGGGGAAATGAACCCGAGTCGCTGGTGTGGTAATAGGGAATACAGTTACGCCAACTGCCACGCCACCGTGCTGAGCAGCTCCTCACCTCGGTCCCAAATCTAATCTCCGAATCCTGAGGCTCTGTCCCCTGGTTCTAGTCTCACCTACCAATGGAAACATCTTTCCTGCCTCTATCTTACCCAGCCCTTTCCGAATTATGCGTGCTTTATACGATCCCGTATCACCCCTCTCCCCAACACGCACTGTACCTCATCATTCACCTCAGCCTTCAAATTCCCATCCCTGTGGGCAAATCCCTCCACAATAGAGTAATTCCTCCACAATGGAGAAATTCCCTCCTTATGGATAAATTCCTCCACAATGGTGAAAAGATCCTTGTGGGCAAATTCCTCCACAATGGAGAAATTCCGTCCTTGTGGGCAAATTCCTCCACAATGGAGAAAAGATCTTATCTACCTTATGCCTGTTTGTCCATTTCTTATACTTTTATACGATTCGATCAGGTCACACCTCTGCCTCCTTCACCCCAGAGAAAACAACCCCAGCCTGTCTCATCTTTCCTCATACCTAAAGTTTTCTAATCCAGGTTGACAACCTGGTGAATCTCCTCTGCACTCGCTCCAGTGTGACCACATCCTCCTATAGTGTGGTGACCGGGACTGCACTCAGTACCCCATGTGTTGTCTACTAATGCTTTGTAAAGTTGCAACATAACCTCTCAACTCCTATATTCTGTTCCCTGGCCAACGCAGACAAGCTCGGCACAAGCCTCCTATCTGCCCCGTTGCCGCTTTCAGGGCGGCCCTTTCGTCTGTCACCAGAGACTCTACAGATACGTTGTGGAGAGCATTCTGACTGGTGTGAACAGGATGGGAAACAGCTCCAGAGGGATGTAAACAGCCAGCTCCATCACGGGCACCAGCCTCCCCAGCACCAGGACAACTTCGAAAGGCGTTGCCTTTCATCGTTAAGGACCCCCACCATCCAGGACATGCCCTCTTCCCATTGCTACCATCAGGGAGGAGGTACAGGAGCCTGAAGACACACACTCAATGTTTCAGAAACAGCTTCTTCCCCTCTGCCATCAGATTTCTGAATGGACAATGAACCATGAACACTACCTCACTAACTTTGCTCTTTTTACACTGCTCATTTAACCTATTTTATGTATTTCTTATTGTAATTCATAGTGTATTTTATATATTGCACTGTACTGCTGCCACAAAACAACAAGTTTTATGACAAATCGGTAACATTAAACCGGATTTTGATTCAGGTTCTGAGCTGTGGGCTTGAACCCCATCGGTTGCTCTCTGTAACCTCCTCTGGTCCAACAACCTGCTGAACTCTCCGCCCGTAGCAAATACCCAGTTTGCTGATCCTCCTCCCCGTCTGCCTTCACCCATGGACTCCAATCCTCCCTCTACTCAGTTCTCTGAATGTAACTTGGTCTTCAGCAGTTTGGTAATATTCAAAGACTCTCCCATGGGCTATATAAATGAAAGTTGTTGTTGGTGTGCTGAGTGTCCCTTGGGGTAACCAACCAGAGTGACAGTGAGAGGAACAGGTTACATCCTCACACCTTCCTGGTGTCAGTGAGACCCGTTACCTGTTCCACAGACTTCTGAATATCCAGCCCAAATTTCCACCTGCCCCCACTGTTTCCCCAACAATCCTAAGGACCGGCAACTCGATGGGCTGAACAGACTCTATCCCATTCCCCGCTCGCCTATGCCAAGCCGAGTGGACGGTCTCCGGTGGGTGCCGAGCACAGGCCAGGCCATGGGACGAGTGGTCAGTGCCGGATACTGACCTGTAGTGCCTCTAGAGTGCAGGTGTTTCCATGGGCGACGGAGCTTGAGACCCACTGAACAGCGTCATGGCAGGCATCATCAGTGGCCTCCACCAGCTCCTCCCTCCAACTGTCCACATGCTCCGCGAACGACAGCAGGTTGAAGCTGGAACAACAGACGTGGCAATAAATGAGTGATCTCAAGTCTCTTTCTCCCCACAGCCACTGGCTGACCAGCTGGGCATTTCCACCTTACCCTGACCAGCTTAAAGTGTATCCACTCCCAATGAAGTCTCCAGTTTGGTTCACCTCAGCTTCTTTACTTGACCATCCCACTTGTTCCCCCAACCCTCTGCATACTCCTATCTCCCCTTGCCCTGTACCATTTTAATACAGTGAAATTCCAATCTTCACCCCTCTCACTGTACCGTTCCAATCTTCACCCCTCTCCCTGTACCGTTTCAATCTTCATCCCTCTCCCCGTACCGTTTCAATTTTCACCCCTCTCCCCATACGGTTCCAATCTTCATCCCTCTCCCCGTACCGTTCCAAACTTCACCCCTCTCCCCGTACCATTCCAATCTTCATCCCTCTCCCCGTACCGTTCCAATCTTCACCCCTCTCCCCATACCATTCCAATCTTCACCCCTCTCCCCGTACGGTTCCAATCTTCACCCCTCTCCCCGTACCATTCCAATCTTCACATCTCTCCCCATACCGTTCCAATCTTCGCCCCTCTCCCAGTACCATTCCAATCTTCATCCCTCTCCCCGTACCGTTTCAATTTTCACTCCTCTCCCCATACAGTTCCAATCTTCACCCCTCTCCCCGT